>NW_028318193.1:3206875-3515937 GCF_062004578.1 Staurois parvus
CAGGCTCACTATTCAAAGCTTTTTACTTATGACTTTCCCTAAGATACTGATTTTTTCTTTGACGGATTAAAAAGAAAATCTGCCCATATATACCCAACATACTATATATATTGCATGAGATTTGAAACATTTACAGAAGAAGTATTATCATTCCACCGAGTTATGTGTATCTATAGAAAGAAAAAAATGTTTTCAAAATAAAACAAACCACATAATATTTCTGTGACGTTAAATGGCAGTTACTTTGTAAGATCTCTGAAAGGTCACATTATACGTAGCTAAGCACTCATTATCAGGAGAAACAGACTACAATAATAATATTTTGTTCATTTGGAGGAAACTAATATCACGGCTAACACAAGCTTTATTGTTAGAAGAAGAAACCGAAGCTTTAATCCACCGACCCATGTGTTCACATGCCTGCTTCCTGCCTCCCGAGGATTACTGTCCCCTGGGAGATGAGAGGAAAGGAAAAGGAAGCCCAGATCACTTCTTGTTTCTTTGATACATGTTCATACTCATAATCATTTTAATAAAGCAATATGTGGCCTTAAGGGCAATGCTAGCATCCTTCTTAAATAACATAAGCACCACATGCGAGTCTGTGATTTGTAGCCTGATTGATGGATGTCAGAAGATATCCATTATATTTGGACATATTGTGATAATGGCACTATAAACACAATTTTTTTTAAATTATTAAAGCAAAATAATTTGTAAAATCTAACCTATGTTTAAAATCAACATGTACAGTATATCATTTTATACTTTTATATGTAAAAATCCTGGATGTGAGCAAGCATCATAAAGCCAGGGAAATGTCTTCTGTGGTCCTCCTTAGTTTTGGTTTGGTTTGTTATTAGAGCCTGATTTTCCCTGACTTCATGGCTAATCTCTATCAACTGCTACAGCCCCAATATATAACTGAGCTTTTCCTGGCCACTGAGTGCAGGTTCACATATATGTTGATTGGATGCGGTTTGAATTGCATCCAATCCGCATGACATGGGAAAAAGCATTACTTCCCATGGTGCCTGTTCACATACACTATGTTGCCAAAAGTATCGGGACACCTGCCTTTATACACACATGAACTTTAATGGCATCCCAGTCTTAGTCCGTAGGTCCAGTATTGAGTTGGCCCACCCTTTGCAGCCATAACATTTTCAGCTCTTCTGGGAAGGCTGTCCACAAGGTTTAGAACTGTGTCTATGGGAATGTTTGAGCATTCTTCCAGAAGCACATTTGTGAGGTCAGGCACTGATGTCAGATGAGAAGGCCTGGCTCGCAGTTTCCATTCTAATTCATCCCAAAGGTGTTCTATCAGTTTGAGGTCAGAACTCTGTGCAGGCCAGTCAAGTTCCTACATCTCAAACTCGCTCATCCATGTCTTTATGAACCTTGCTTTGTGCACTGGTGTGCAGTCATGTTGGAACAGGAAGGGGCCATCCCCAAACTGTTCCCACAAAGTTGGGAGCATGAAATTGTCCAAAGTGTCTTGGTATGCTGACACCTTAAGAGTTCCCTTCACTGGAACTAAGGGACCAAGCCCAACCATTGCAAAACAGCCCCACACCATAATCCCCCCTCCACCAAACACACAATGCACAATGCAGTCAGGCAAGTTCTCCTGGCAATCGCCAAACCCAGACACATCTATTGGATTGCCAGACAGAGAAGCATGATTGGTCACTCCAGAGAACATGTCTCCATTGCTCTAGAGTCCAGTGGCGGCATGCTTTATGCCACTGCATCCGGCGCTTTGCATTGCACTTGGTGATGTAAGGCTTGGATGCAGCTGCTCGGCCATGGAAACCCATTCCATGAAGTTCTCTACACACTGTTGTTGTGCTCATCTGAAGGCCACATGAAGTTTGGAGGTCTTTAGCTATTGACCCTGCAGAAAGTTGGTGACTTCTGCGCGCTGTGCGCTTCAGAATGCACTGACCCCACTCTGTCATTTTACATAGCTTACCACTTCGTAGATGAGTTGCTCTTGTTCCTAGTTGCTTCCACTTTGTTATAATACCACTAACAGTTGACTGTGGAATATTTAGTAGCAAGGAAATTTCATGGATGGACTTATTGCACAGGTGGCAACCTATCATGGTACCACGCTTAAATTCACTGAGCTCCTGAGAGCGACCCATTCTTTCACAAATGTTTGTAAAAGCAGTTTGCATGTCTAGGTGCTTGATTTTCTACACCTGTGGCCATGGAGGTGATTGGAACATCTGAATCCAATAATTTGGAGGGGCTTCCCAATACTTTTGACAATATAGTGTATGTCGGGTGCTGATTTAGTGCAGTTTGAAAAAGAGTCATATCCAAATTCTGAGCAGTGCTGTCTAGTTCAGATGCAGATTACAGGCTGTTGACATCTAAGGGAACCATTTCTAAACCGCATATGTGTGAACGGGATAAAATCCTGAGCTAATCCTGTCCTGAACCTGATGTAAACCTGACATGAACTGCTGAACAACTACTGTATCCATTAGCTGTGAAAACCTGAGCTTCAATCCACACTGCACATGTGTGAATTAGCCCTGAGGCACTTTCAAGGAACAGAGTAGCAGCTAGGCTTATTCACGAAGTCAGACCCCAGGAACAATGTCAAATTACAACAAATAGGGCTATGGAAGAGGTTGGTAAAGATAATAGAAGGCATCTTGTGGTGTCTGATCTTATGCAGGACTTTTGCAGATCTATTTAAAAGTGTTGTAAAGTTCAGGGGTATAGCCACAGTCAGCACTTCGAGATCACATGCAAAGCCATTTCTCTAAAATATAAAAGTCTTTGGTTTTTTGTAAGGCAAATGAAAACAGAGCTTCTAGCAGCAAACAAAAATGGCTTAACTTCAGAAACAGAAAACAAAAGTCCACTTGTCTTCAGCACAAATGAAATACGATTTGTGTTGATTTTTTTTTGGTTTTAAATGGGTTCAGTAGAACCCATTAATGGCCTTAAATCTGATTTCACTGAATTTTTGAGACAGCAAACTATACAGTATCTCACTACCAATTTAACAAAAAAAATTTGTGTTTCCCAAGAAAATAATACTTTATTTGGTGTCCACAACTACTGACACTGGGTTCTGTTTTATGAGAAAATTATTGAACATTGGTTTATAAGACTGAAGTTTACAGAATTGCAAATATCTGCAAATAGCATTCTTTACAGTTGGCAAAGAGGGGCACACTTAAGCCCCTTTCACATGGGCGTTCCGTATGTCTGTTTTTCATCTGTCCATTTACAGATGAAAAACAGAAAACAGACCCCCTTGTATTTCTACGGACTTGCGGATTTAAACAGATGATCGTCTTTTTACATCCGTTAATGTTCGCATCCGTTAACTTCCTTTTTTGAATGGAAGTAAACCCTATTTTTCTTCTGCAAAAAAAAGGGAACGGACAAAAAACGGATGTCAACAGACCAAAAATGGATGTAAACGGATGAAAACAGATGTAACCGGATGAAAATGGATGTAAACGAATCTAAATGGATGAAAAACAGATGTAATCCAATGTAAATGGATGCAAACCTGATGAAAACGGATGTACACGTATGAAAACGGATGTAAACGGATCTAAATGGATGAAAAAAACTGATGAAATAACAGATGAAAAAAATGGATGTAAACTCATCCATTTTTTCTTTGAAAAAACGTGACTGAACTGAATAAAAAAAACTGGAACGCCTGTGTGAAAGGACCCTTAGAAAAGTAATTTAGGAATGCTTTTATTAAAGGGCTAAAACAGGTTTTAGCCAAGAGATGTGTTTGGCACAAAGAACTCTGTAAGTGACAACATACAGCCATCACCAGCTCACACCTTGCATTCAAAATGACTTTTTTACTTGCAATTTGACAAAACAAATAAAAGGAGTCAGAAACTGTATTAAAGAGAGTGGTATGTGTTCACACAGCAAGGCCAGTTGTTGTGGATTTAGATGGTGTTAGGAAAAACACAGCCATACGATTTGGACTCACTGTCAGCACTCTGAGCTTAGAATTTTCATCAGCAGTAAATAGTTCCATGTGTACTGTGTTTCCATGTGTGCTGGGCACCCTTCATGGACTGCAACCAAACAGCAGGGGAGTTTATTTTTCTTTTCCAAATACGCTTAGCAGAAATTGTGCTATATGGAAATGGAATTTAACAACTTATTTGCTGCACAACAGCCAAAGCTTGGATCTGTGAACTATTTTATAGAGTAGTTGCAGTTTTTTTTTAAGGAAAAGTATTGGAAGAATACAGATATAAGCAGAATGTCCATATTTAAAGTAGACCTTCCTGAAAACTAGAAAATTTAAAGTGAGCTTATGATAAAAAAAATGCATAATAAGAGATTGCCCGCAGTGAAAAGTAAACTTTATAATGAATTATAAAGGCAG
The DNA here is from genome assembly GCF_062004578.1 of Staurois parvus. NCBI lineage: Eukaryota > Metazoa > Chordata > Amphibia > Anura > Ranidae > Staurois > Staurois parvus. Next base: position 3,211,269 of record NW_028318193.1, read on the forward strand.
ATGATATTATATCAACATTTTGCTAGTTATTTGTAAGCTGGGCTTGAGGCTGCCCCTTTTCATCTATGCAGCCTGCCTATTGGTCTAGTAAAGCGATGGGCAGCTAGGGTTGCCACCTCATCCCTTTAAAACCGAACACATATTGATTACACAGGTTCTGTGGCTGATTAAGGTGGTAATTAAATTTACCTAGTGCCTTATCTGCATTAAATCAGCTTCAGAACCTGTGTAATTAATATGTGTTTGGTTTTAAAGGGATGAGGTGGCAACCCTATGGGCAGCCTCACTACCAATACAGAGATTTTGAAAGTGGAAGGAGTCATGAATAAACGTGACATTTAAAGTTAAGTTTTCCATATAAATGTATCTACCTGTATCGTATCTCTGGAGCTACTGATCACTTTGATATGGGTTTTTACTCTGCTAATGGATTTTTTAACCATTGTGAGCTGAAAATCAATTCTGAATAGCAGCAATTTTATTGTTTAACATTAGGATATCATGCTTTTTTTGGGTTTAGTGTAAGTAGTTAGTACAAATCTTAGAGTTAGAATTAAAAAGTACAGGCCAAACATTTAACTTTTCCAAATGGAAACTGATGTAGTGTCAAGGTCCTACCTTTCCTCAGACCTTGTGCTGCTCCATGTGCTGGCATCCATCTTAGGTGTCTGCAAAGCTTTATGCTTTCAGCCCTCTGCGGCTCCTCCCCCAGGAGGTGGCGGCTTATCACATATAAGTCTGCTGTTTGTGGCTGTCCATTGCATTCATGTCCTGTCTGTTGCACAACAGCAAGCTCCTGTTTAGCTACTCATTGCTTTCCTGGATACCGACTCGGCTTTGGCTAAGACTCCTCCTGGCTTCTGACCCCGGCTCTGGCGACCATTCTTCCTGGCTCCTGATCCCGGCTCTGGCGACGATTCTTCCTGGCTCTTGACCCCGGTTTTGGCTACGATTTCCGCTGTTGGACTTGCATAGACTCTTGTCTTATTTTATATTAATAAACCTACCTTTAATTGCACCTCCTTGTGTGTCTGGCTCCTCGCTCCCTGACATGTAGCAAGTAGTAGAAATGAGGTTGGGTATATTTGGATACTCTTCCAAAACCAAATGACCAAGAGTGCCAGGAAACTGACTCCTGAAATGGGCTAATCATCTGCCACCAAGGCATTCCCCACCCTGCAGACACATATGTACAAGCCCCTTGTATATATGCAGCTCTGGGGTGTGGAATGCCCCTGCCACAGTTGATTGGTCTATTACAGGTGATAGCCTCCTGGCAGGCTCAGCCGATTGGGTCTGGAAGAGAATCCAAATGTGCCAGAGCTTATCTCTAGCAAGGAGTGAGGAGTGCATAAGCAGAGGATTTCTAACAAGCTATTTATGTACAGTGAGGACTTCACATGTGCCAGACTTTAAACCGACTCACCTATCAGACAGGCACTTTGTGTGTTAATCAAAGAAGATTAAACATTTCTGATAAGCCTCTATTCAGTTATGACTTTGAATGCCTGCATGCATTAAAAGTTGAAATCCCTACGGGCATGGCTTGACTATAACACCATGATGAAACTCACTGCATGAGCTCTGCATGGCCTGGCTGCTTATCAGGGACTCTAAATGTGGGACAAAATCAAACTGCCATGTTTAAGTTCAAAATAAGACCCAGGTGCACAGAAGCTACTCTAGACCAATTCCTGGGGATATAACATGTAGCTGCCCTGATGGCTCCCACACTTCCTGCCTCCAACATAGCTGCTGATGTTGATCACACTACACCTCCCAGCCAAACAGCATCTACTAGTTCAACAGACCCAGACTCACAGCCGTCAGATGCCTACTCCACAGCCGCGGGATGCAGACCAGAAAGTTCCTGACACAAGAATCCTCCACCAGTTTGAGCACACAGGCCAGAAGGAAGACACAATGGAAGCTGGCACTTTTCAGGGCCTGTCAGATGCAGACATAGCCCATATGCTTCAATCTTTCCCCCCACCAGAGACAAACTAGCAACATTTGAGAACAGGATACAATCCACCCTCAGAGAATAACCCATTTCTTAATACAACTACACACAGGGGGAGCGTTACTAAAACTGGTGCACTCAGAATCTTGCGCAATTGTGCATGGTAGCCAATCAGCTTCTATCTTCAACTTGTTCAATTAAGCTTTGTCAATAAAACCTGAAAGCTGATTGGTTTCTATGCAGAGTTGCACCAGATTTTGCACTCTCCAGTTTTAGTAAATAACCCCCATAGATGACTTGGAGAAAAAAAAGCTGCTGAAATAACATCAAACTTTACAGTATACCTGAAACAACTGTAGGTTCCGACCTTATGTCAACAGTGACAGGTTTCTTCGACACCTACCTAGACAAGCCACCCTCATCAGGCATGGAAGTGGATAGAGTTCACAGGCTGGGAGTCATCAGACCAAACAGAGTCCAGTATTTTAAATTAAAGAGGAAATCATGTGCCTTACCTGGCTCAAAGGTAGGATACACTTCAAAAGAGCAGCAATCACTGTATTGCCTGACTTATCTAGATGCAAGCTGCAATTGTGGTGTGCACTCAGACCTCTACTAGATCCGTGAAGCAATGCAGATGCCTCCTACATGTGGGGATACTCACTATATCTCTTAATTCACATAGCCAATTAATCTTTCCACTTACAATGTCCAGATCAGTCAGCAAACCTGTTCACATTCCTGGAAGTTCAACCGATCGATATCCCCAATTGGCTGGAAGTTAATTCACCTTCTCTGAATTTACCACCTTTTCCAAGAGCTCAACGCACCAGATTCAGGAGACTTACTTGCAGTCAACCCCATCAAGACCAGAGGACAACAAGCTATAAACAAGATCTACACGCAGGGACTCCTCACTGAACCTCTCATCCTTGTTGCCTTGTAACCATGACATTCCTAGTTCAGCACTACTGACCTTACCCAATCTACAACTTGGTTGTTCCCAAGTTGTAGATCCCACTGCTCCTCTACAAGACATTTTTTACTGGATGCCCAGTGAGATATACAGTATAATCCCTTTCTGACTGTCACTCTATCTACACTTCTCATAGCTGCCTCCACAGTGGCACTGCTTCAGCTCACATGACGCTCATTTTGTTCTCCCTCAAGATCTGGAAGGCTGCCAAGTCTCTACTGTGAAGGGCAGGGTGAGCTGGCTTAGGCATTAATGCAGGAATATGTGCAATATTGTGCGCGTTCCTACAGCACATGAAAATGCGCCATGTTCTGCCAGGTGCTATGAGTTGCCATTCATTCCTAATAGCACCCCAAATGTATCAACCTACTCATGTACATTAAATCATACCACTATGCATAGTAAATTATTGCTGTGCATTGTATTGTAATGCAATTTAAAAAAGGTGCCCGTGCTTCTTTTGTGTGATTGTGACGTTTAGGGCAGCCTATTAAAATGAATAGGATACCCTAAATACAATGCATATAAATGCAAAAAAAAAGTGCAAAAACGCATGTGCACTGTGGCACCTACATAGGTGTGAACAGAGCTTTAGCCAACCACTTCAGTGCTTCTACTGCTTGAAATGTGAGTATAAATTACTCCTTTGTGCTTGCAGTTACAGAGGTCACTGGGGGCTTGTTTTGTTTAACTTGTTTACTGTGTGTTAAGAATACGTAATTATTTGAATATCCATATCCTGGGCAAAATTACATTTGTGGCTAACTTTTTTTTGATAATATGCTCAACCGGGATTTCCAAATTTCTTAATAACTTTACTGTAGTGAGCTGCATAATCAGTGATCATTACCCCTTTAAAATCTTTGCACCTGAGTTACATTTAAAGGTTATTTGGACAGATTTTCCAGAGCATAGTAGTATGGGCTTGTGAAAGAACACATACAGATGCCAGAAGTGATTTTAAATCCAGAATTTTGCAACCAAACAAATTCCAAGAACAACTACCAAGTTATCCATGCTTAAAGTGAAAATCCTAGTCAGGCACTAAGTTCATTCCAATTGTATGAAGTTTTAATGCCAGAAATTGAAGCAGTGTAAAGCCAAAAAGAGTAACATTATTGCCTCTGTTGGACAGCCATTGTCTAACAGTAAGACAATATAATTCCAAAGTTTTACTATGTATTACTACATTGCCCAACGGATTTGGACTTACAACTCATGCGTATCTGAGCAAGGTGATACACAACGACTAAAGGAAAAGAGATCATTTGGCTGTAGGGTCACGAACATTCTTATGTTGATGTATGTTACAGCTGCTACATTTTACTTAATATTATATCCAGCGCTGGTGCTAGACTATTTTGCACCCTTGGCAAGACCAACTACTTGTGCCCCCCTCCCTCCCAAAAAATAAATAAATAAAACTGTTAAAAAACAGTATAAAATATTAAATCAACAAAATATGAAGCTGCTACATTTCTTTTAATTTGTAAAAATAAGTGCCATAAGATCATAGGATGCCATTAGCACCAATATTAAAGACAAAATCTTTGTCAAGGACAAACTATATCTGTGGCTGGCAGTGGCAGGGTGACAGTTGCAGTGAGTGGAGGATGATGATTACACACTCTGAGGGAGGAATCTAGAGGGAGGAATCAACCATGTCTATACATGCTGTCATCTATCGCTGACTGTGAGATGTTTACCCTGTCTATGTGGCAATTTGGCTCCAGATATAATACATTCTGATTACATTCTTTTAGGATGTGAGTGGTTTGGTATTTGAATTCATCCTGTTTGAGTCTTACAGTATTACACTATATATATTTTTTTTCTCTGCACAAATTATCACTATGACAAGTGATCTTTGGTGGCCCCGGAGGTTGGAGGCTGATTCAAATTACAGTTTGGAGTTCTGAGGCATTTGTCTTACCTACAATTGGGGGATTTCTATCTATACCTGAAGATTGGAGGCTGATTCAAGGGGATCTAGGATTCCTAAGTCCAAATTTAAGGTGTTTTTTTCACCAATATCTGGTGAGTGCAGTGTGTGATTATAACACAAATGGGTGTGAATACTGATCAAGGGTCTTGGAACAAGGACTTTATTCTATTCACCATATTCTATTTATTTTTTGGAGTGGAACTATTTCAACAATATATTTTCTCTGTATTATTTGAGATTTTTTGAGTTGCACATATAATATTTATTTGCGCTGTTTTTTTAAATGTTTTTTGTTATTTTATTAGTGTTATCACTAAGGAGCAGCAGCATTATTTTTGGAAATTATTTTACAATATTTTTTGGCGCTGGTGATTTTTGGTTTAATATCACTACACCTGCCCGATGCCAGGGTCATGTGACTGCTGTGACCAATCACAGCAGATCACATGTCAATTGTATACAATGGATGGCTTTCATTCATGCCATCCATTGTATACAATTATTAATTAATTAATTAATTATTAGCTGTGACTGGTCAAGGCAGTCACATGATACAGGCAGGGCCAATCACAGCCCATCTGTATCATGTGATCAGCTTTGCCCAATCACAGCTAATCACAACAAAAGACTGAATGAGTCACAATGACTGCAAATATCAATTAACCTCCCTGGCGGTATGATTATTTCAGATTTTTGGTGCTGAAAGCGGTACCATTTTTTTGCATGGAAATATGTATTTTTTTTATTGTAGGCTGTAATTTTTAGGAAAAACTCACTGAAATCTGTCCGAACAAGAGTCTAGTAAACATCCCGGGGATGATAAAATTTGAAACACAAAATCATAAATTATAATTTAATAAATAATCATAAAAATAATATAAAAATAATAAAAGATTTAATTAAATAATATAATCAAACCAAAAACACTGAAATGTGAAATAGAGCGCCAAGTTCGCACATTGCTGAGCTCAGTCGCAAAATCGTTTTCAGTGTCTGATGACGAATTTCCCCACGAATCATTATCACTCAATTCTGCAAGTGGTTCTGATTTACTATCGCTGTTCTCTAGCTGGTCTAAACCGCTTTTGACCTAAAGGGACACTTTTTGGACGCCATGGACATTTCTCAGTTTCCAGGCAGAAAGAACAGACAAAATGCAGGCAGGGCGCAGGACAAAGCATTAGGGACAATATGTATGTGAAATTGGTTGAGACAGCAATGTTTTACTATGTAAAATGTAAAAAAAAAAAAATGACATTTTTTAAAATTTTTAAATTTCCCGCCGCCGGCGGCGACGGCGGCGCCCGTACGTCCCGACGTCACAGGGACAGGACACAGAAGCCGGATGCCGGCATCGGCCGGAGGAGATGGCCGGGGACGCTGCAGGGGACACATCGTGGGAGCGCAGGGTAAGGTAAGTGAAGAATACATGCTGGAGCAGTGCCGCAGGGTAAGCCCGAGTGTAGCTCGGGGTTACCGCTTTTGGTACTGAAATGTTACCCCGAGCTACACTCGGGAATACCGCCAAGGAGGTTAAATACATTGGTATTAGTAATTATAATGTGTTAAAAAAACAAAATCCTGATCACTTGCCCAGAGTAGTTCAATGTTACTATGGTATTGCTTTGGTCACAGTGTGCTGAAAAAGAAAATAGTAAAAAAAAAAGAAAAAACTTTATAAAAATAAAAAAATAGAAACATCTGAAAAAAAAATACAAATTCAATTATTATTATTATGTTCACCAAAGAAATGTAGCAGAATGCATTTTGACCTAAATTTATGAAGAAATTTTAATTATTTGCAAAATGTTATAACAGAGACAAAGAAAAGTGCATTTTTTTTCAAAAGTTTCAGGTGTTTTTTGTTTTATTTAGCAAAAAATAAAAAACTCAGTGATGATTAAATACCACCAAAAAAAAGCTCTATTTGTGTGACAACAATTTCATATGGGTACAGCGTTGCATGACTGCGCAATTGTCATTCACAGTGCGAGAGCACTGAAAGCTGAAAATTAGCCTGGGAAGGAAGGGGGTATAAGTGCCTGGTATTGAAGTGGTTAAACAAACATACCAAACTGCAAATAGTTTTATATAGAGGATAAACAACCTAATAATAATCTAATAATTCTTGACCCAAACTAGGAACATTACCCTGGCTGTCAAAAGATTTGAAGGTTGAAGTATTTACATCTAAAATCTGTATATCTTCTTCATACATTGCTATATGAATGAATACAAACTATTTCTGAAATGACTTCTATTTATTATAGTACATTAGAATATGGTCCTGTGACAGAACCAAAAACCAATGCTATTCATAGAGTTTACCCTGTTAGGGACTGCAATGATAAGGTATAATATAAGGTATACAACACAAGAGCAGCACTGCAAGTTCTTCATCCAGTATCAACAATAGCAAAAGATTTTAGGCATAAATAATACAGCCACACTCACTGTTGTTTATATGTAAGAAATACCAATAGTTAAGATATTTTCTAAAATTGTATTCATTCATATGTTAAATTAAATTAGTAATACAACTATAGAACTTTTTAATTATAGGGTTTTCTCCTTGTGATAATATTAAAAAAAACGACAGAAGAGATAATGAACATGAAGACTGACTGGTGAGCCTCTATCAATTTGATATCACTGGTTGAATACTAAAATGGAAATCTGGCTCATATAACAAAATTTCTTTTTCCTTGTCCAGCAAAACATGGCCATACACTAGTAGATATTTATTAAAAATTTTAGTCTTTGGAACGTTCATTAGATTTTCTAATGGTTAATGGGTTTGATTTGCTGGTCGTTTTCAGTGGTAGTTACAAGAACGTTTTTCTCACATGAACAAATGTCTAACAGTGTATGTGCTTTTTGTTTGGGAAAATCCATTAACTGCAAAATAGAATGTTAAAATAAAATGGAATTATGAAGTACAGTTGAACAACATTTGTCAAGTCTCTGTTGGCATTGTTGAATCTACTGATGAGATTTTTGAAACGTTCACACGAAAATCTACCAGTGTATGGCCAGCTTTAGGGTACATGGTTTACCTGCTAAATGAATCTGATTTTAATCTTATGTAACTGACGTTTATGCTATGTAAGGGTCTTATTTGCCTTTACCTCATTTCACCCTGTTTTAGTGCACAATTTTTCTCTATTTGATAAAACTTGACAATGCAAATTTGCAGTTTCAAACCAAAATTAAAACAAAGTGTACAATAGACAGTCTAGTGGAAAATGTCAAAACAAAATTACAAAAAAATTTCCAAAATATACACTGTAAAAAATACACAACCTTAAGTTTTTTTTTTTTTTTTCTGAAAGTAATTACTGAAAAACATGTATTTTCTGGTTGAACTAAAATGTAAAATGTTTCTGCAAAAATGTCTTACAGTCATTAAAATTTGGAATGGTATTTGCAAAACTGACCATTTTACTGGGATGTTGTCACCTAAGTTAAAATCTAGCAAAGATGAATGGAGAAATAGTCCGCAGCAATTTTTTAAAAAGGAAAGATTGTCATGGGGCACATGTGCATCCTCACTTTGAACAGAAGAGCGAGTTCTGTGCTGATTGCAGCTAAAACCCCATACTTTATCAAACAACCAGCACTGTACCACCTGTCATTTCCACATCCTCATGGGATGACAATTAAGAGGAAGAGAGACACTATGTACACTCTAGCAGGGCAATCCCAGTCAACATCATCTCTCAGGCTTGCCAGTCTAGGAAAATGTGGTGCCCTCTTCTTCATCCTACCCTGCTGAATCTGACACAGTCTTGCCCTTAATTTTCTCAGATGTGAATGGTCAAGCAATCCTTTAATTGTCTTATGCTGTCCTACTAACCTGCTTACTTTCATCCAAAAAATGTTAAGCTGCATTTACATCTGCAAATGGTGGATGTCACCAAGCAAATGCTGGATATGCACTACAGATTTAGAAAATAAAATCAACAAAGTTGTCAACATTTTTTAGGTGCAAAGGATGCCTACTGCAGCCCAGTTCTCACAAACCGCTCAATACAGAATCTAAGACCTTCCAGGATCCATCAAAACTGCAAAGGAAATAGCATTTATCCAATTTCAGCCCATTTTCTTCAAGTTGACCAAAATTGATACAAGCTGAATACTGATGATCAAACTTGAAAACCTTGTGCTCTTTAGAAATGTAGTACTTAAACTGGATTGCGCAGAGACCTGGAATCAAAATTTGGTAGCTACAAGAAAAATAAACCTGCTTTATAGAATGGTCAGCTTGGTTCCGATTTTGGTTGATCTTGAAAAGAACAAGTGTCGAGTCTTGGAGAACCTGCTGAGATCCCTGATCCAATATGGATATTCTTATTTTATTCTCTTGAGTAAAGTTGCCAGGTTTTAGAAGCAGCAGAACGAACACAAGATATGTTTCCCCCACAACACTCCAGACCTCAATGACCTGCAAGATCCTGGATAGAACAAAGGTCATTGCACCAGTTCCCAATCTTATAAACTTTGATGTCTTGATTATGCTGACAGACAGACGTCTAGTTTCCTATTCCACCATTTTTCACGCCAACTTTTTCCACCCTCTGCCAAAGACTTTGCCTATCCACTAACACAAAAATATAGTGAGGCAACATAATGTGGATTCATAATGAGCCAAACATACACAGGTTTGGAAGTTTGGATGCTGAGTCACCATCAAAATCAACAGGAGCTGAACCTAGAAAATCAGTGACAGAGCAAAAACGTTCTTGGTAAACTCACCATATGAGTAGGTGTACCAAAAGCTTTTTCTGTTTTGTTTTTCTTACTGGTGGCCAAATTATCTATCACCAAGACTGTAAATATTCTACAATAGGTTTAAACTAGTCCAGTGTATATTAACACAATTATGGTTGTACAGTCTCTAGACACTTATTTGACAGTGTTGACCAGTATCACATGTTGAGTACCTGGTTTTCCTATATGGTGGACCTGTCTACAACTGCTTTACTGTTTGACACCAGCTTGTTTTAACTGTAGAGCTAGAGAACATTACCAAATAGCCAACCTTTCTTTTTTGTTGTCATCAATTTAACACCATATATGACCTTGGTGTTGCACCATAGTGCTACAATGACCAGTAGTGACCAGCAATTGAAAAGGTCCCCTATCATACTCAGTAAATGTCAGAGCACTTTATTTGATTTGTGTAATATAAATAAAAACATATTTTTACAGCAGCTATTAAATAAAATATAAACCTAAAGCATGAGGAATGGAAATGTTTTCACTTGGCAGGAATATTTATATGAGGTTTTATTTTATATGAGTACTGGGCTGCATGTTCTTGCTGCCGGACAGGTGCAGATGAAAGCTAGCTTTAGCCTACATTTTGCTGTTTTTGGCTGGTGCGATGATCATGCATACCAAGATTTGATGAGGCTGAAGTCGTCTTAATGTCATTGACACATTCATTTAATGCTATGGATCCATGCATCATGCTTAGCTATATTGTACTGTCATGCCCCAGTGTTATGCCATTCCTAGCAAGGCTTCAGATGTCTTTGTTGCTTTGCAGTTTTCCTCAGGTGAAAGCAAACTCTCTTAGTAATGCTGATGCCCTGTCCCTTTTTGTAAGCAGTTAACCTAGTACTGCCTTCTTCTCCAGTTACACAGGGAATGCCTCCTGCCTCGAGCTCAGGATGAACTTGATTCTGTTTAGTTGCCACCTATTTCATGCCAGTCTAGATCCACCTGGCATTCTAAACTATTACCTCACTGTTTAACTGTCTTAGAAACTTCCTCTAGTAATTCAGTGTCCAAAATATCTGTTTGCTTTGGAAGTGAATAAATCATTTGCATGCACAGGTCTTGCTGTCTGGTTGTGTCAATTTAAAAATTATTTCATCAGTCAAGATGAACAGTATAGATCAGAACACTGGGTAATTGTAAGGTACAAATACTTAAGGTATAATATAAATCACTTAAAAGTTATGACACTCAAAAAGTTAACTAAATATTTGGCTTTTACCAGGCGATGGGGTGTTATTTTTCCCGCCCAGTGACACCAACAATTCCTCTCACTGACACCGAAGGGTATTGCAGGGACATTTTCTACCTCCAATGGCTGCAATCAGCCCCCGCTAAACTGGCCCTCTGTTTAGAAAGTTTTGGAGCAGGGGTGTCCCTAGGGTTGGTGTCACCGGTGCGATAACACTTGATGACACCCCCTCTGACGATCTCCGCAAAATGGATAGGATCTGCAGATTGAGCATAATGGATCAGACTCCGCTCCATTATGCTCAATCCTCAGATCTGATCCATCCTGTGGGGATCGTTGGCTTGTTTACAACTTACCTTTTCATGGAGCGGGTCCGGTGTCACCCCGTATAGGTTGCATGCTGACGATCCCCGCAGGATGGATCGAATCTGCAGATTGAGCATAATGGATTGGAATCCAATCCATTATGCTCCCCAATCCACAGATCCGATCCATCCTGGGGGGATCGTCCGCATGCAACCTATACGGGGTGACACCGGACCCGCTCCACGAAAAGGTAAGTTGTAAAGCAAGCCGACGATCCCCGCAGGATGGATCAGATCTACGGATTGGGGAGCATAATGAATTGGACTACAATCCATTATGCTCAAAAGCATATATATATATATATTGTAACAGGGTTAGCTCGGCAGCGGGTGTGTGTGACCCCCTGGATGGGTGCACAACACAAAAAAAAGATAGGCACAGCACAACAATAGTGGAGGTGAAAACAAACAGGTGCAATTTATTTACAATATTTACAGAAAAATTGATAAACAAAAAGAGACATCAAAATAAATCCTGGCCAACTTGGCTACTTACTGCAACAACAGCTTTTCCCTAGCTACCCACTAGGTACAGCCTGCTGCTATACCTAGTTGCTAGTACTGGGAGGTTAGCCACACAGGCTTTGGTCTCTCTGCACACAGATAACAGGTCAGCTCCCCAGACAGTTCAGGCACAGATCTGGTTCCAGGGTGGAGCAACTCCCTAAGCACTCTGGGAAGCTTTATACAAGTGTTAATGAGCCCACTACCTTCAGCTGGGCTCATTATCTCAGTGCTGAAGGACTCAGCACTTCCCTCTAGTGGTACAAATCCCCATAAACCCTGAATCTCGGACAAATATATCGTCCATCCAGGACGCAACCAGGTGATTTCACCTGCCTACTGTCACATACCCCCCCCTCTTGTTTCAACCTTGGGGTTGTAACACCAGTAGCCAGGCAGGCATGTACCCGGGATAAAGCATCCACATTTCCCATCTGAACACCGGGGCGATGCTTCACCGTGAAGGTAAATTCCTGTAGGGCCAGAAACCACCTATTTACCCTTCTATTGGTCTCCTTATTTTGAGCCATCCATTTCAAGGGAGCGTGATCTGTGATCAGGTCAAAATGTCTGCCCAGCAGATAGTACCGAAGGGAATCTAGGGCCCACTTTACCGCTAAACACTCCTTCTCAATCGTGGCGTAATTTTCCTCGTGAGACTTTAGCTTTCGGCTGAGATAGATTACCGGGTGCTCCTCCCCCTGCCAAACCTGGGACAGCACTGCTCCTAAGCCAACATTGGATGCATCTGTCTGGACCACAAAGTCTTTTGAGAAGTCTGGTGAGTATAGGACTGGCTGGCTACATAAGGCCCTTTTTAAAGACAGGAAGGCTGCTTCAGCCTCAGGGGACCACTTAACCATGACAGACTCCTTCCCTTTTGTCAGGTTGGTTAGGGGTACTGCCATAGAAGCAAAATGGGGAATGAATCGCCGATAGTAGCCAGCAATTCCTAGAAAAGCCCGTACCTGCTTTTTGTTATTTGGGCGTGGCCAATTCTGTATTGCTTCCACTTTGTTTATCTGAGGTTTTATTACCCCTCTCCCAATAGTGTACCCCAGGTACTTGGCCTCCTCCTGTCCAATCGTACACTTCTTTGGGTTGGCCGTAAACCCAGCTTTCCATATTGAGTCTAGCACAGCCTGAACTTTTGGCAAATGTGAGGCCCAGTCTGCGCTATGGATAATCACATCGTCCAAGTACGCTGCAGCATACTTCTGATGGGGACGAAGAATCTGATCCATTTTTCGCTGAAAGGTGGCCGGTGCATTCTGTAACCTGAACGGCATTTTTTTATACTGGAATGACCCTTCTGGGGTTACAAATGCAGTCTTCTCCTTTGCCGACTTAGCTAGGGGAATTTGCCAATAACCTTTCGTCAAGTCTAGTGTTGTCATGTACCGGGCTGCTCCCAGTCGGTCGATTAGTTCATCTATCCTTGGCATGGGGTAGGTGTCAAATTTTGTAACTTTATTCAACTGTCGAAAGTCGTTACAAAATCGCCAGCTCCCATCTGGTTTGGGCACCAACACTATGGGGCTGGACCAGTCACTTTGGGACTCCTCTATCACCCCCAAATCTAGCATTCTCTGTACTTCCCCACGTATTGCCTCCCGTCGAGCCTCTGGGATTCTATAGGGTTTCAGTTTTACTCTTTCACCCGGTGGGGTGATAATGTCATGCTCCACCCCCGAGGTTTGTCCCGGCAGCTCAGAAAAAACCTCTGTGTTGCGGAGCACAAACTCTTTAGCCTCCTGTTTTTGAATTGTAGACAAGGTGACTGCTATTCCAACCTCCGGAACCAAGCAGTTAGATGGCGCTGGTGACAAACCCTCAGCAACTAGGGATTCCCTGTCCCTCCAGGCCTTTAGCAGATTGATGTGGTAGATCTGCTCCAGTTTCCGCCTTCCTGGTTGTCTGACCCTGTAATTCACCTCACTCACTTTCTCAATCACCTCATATGGGCCATGCCATTTGGCCAGGAATTTGCTTTCAACCGTAGGGATTAGCACTAGCACTCTATCTCCTTCAGCAAACGACCTGGTCCGGGCCCCCCGATTGTACACCCTCTGCTGTGCTAACTGTGCTTGGGACAAATGTTCCTTTACGATAGGCATGACCTGGGCAATTCTATCTTGCATTTGGGCGACGTGCTCAATCACACTCCGGTGGGGAGAACTCTCACTTTCCCAAGTTTCCTTGGCGATATCTAACAGCCCCCTTGGGTGTCTCCCATAGAGCAACTCAAATGGTGAAAACCCTGTGGAGGACTGGGGTACCTCCCGGATGGCAAACATCAAATAGGGTACTAAATAATCCCAACCCTTTCCATCCTTATCTACCACCTTCCTTAGCATTTGTTTCAGGGTTTTGTTGAACACTTCCACCAACCCGTCAGTTTGGGGATGATACACAGAGGTGCGCAACTGTTTTACCTTGAACAGTTTGCAGAGCTCTTTCATCACCCGGGACATAAAGGGGGTTCCCTGGTCCGTCAGCAGTTCCTTTGAAATACCCACTCGGCTGAAAACGAGGAATAGCTCCTTAGCTATTGTCTTGGCAGAGGTATTTCGGAGTGGAATTGCTTCTGGATAGCGGGTGGCATAGTCGAGTATGACCAACAGGTACTGATGCCCCCTAGCGGATTTCACCAGCGGACCTACCAAATCCATGGCAATCCTTTCAAAGGGGACCTCAATGATGGGAAGAGGTACCAGTGGACTACGGAAATGGGGCATAGGGGCCGACTTCTGACACACAGGGCAAGAGGAACAGTAATTTTCCACCTCCTTAATGACCCCAGGCCAATAGAACCGCTGCAGTACTCTTTCCCGTGTTTTCTCCGCCCCCAAATGACCCCCAAGGATGTGTCCATGGGCCAACTCCAACACCAACTTCCTGTAAGGTCTGGGCACCACCAGTTGCTCAATGGTTTCTTCTGCCCCCTGAGCAACTCGATAGAGTAGGTCCCTTTCCACAAGGAAGTATGGATAAGCAGCAGTTTTCTCAGGACTCACTAGTTGGCCATCTACTTTTACTACATTTTCCCGGGCTTTTATCAGCGTGGGGTCTTTCAGCTGTTCGGTGGCAAAATTTTCCCTATGCACCTCTAAGTCCGAGAAATCCAAAACCGGCAGATTTTCATCTGAGGAGGTGGGCTCCTCCCCAGTTCCTTGGGTCTCCCCAGCTAGTACCGACAAGGGGAACTTGGGAGAGACCTCACCACACTCAGACGCTTTCTGGGATTCACCTTCCTGGTCTGCAGGGGAGACAGTGGGGGGGTCAGAACAATCCCAGAGTTCCCAGAATTTTGGAAAATCCCTCCCCACAATGGCATCATGTGGTAAATGAGGTACCAATCCTACCTGATGAGACAGGTTACCTTTGGGGGTCTCAAAAAACACAGTAGCCACGGGATACTCCCTAGTGTCCCCATGCACACAAATCACTGCCACCTTTTTATGCCCAGAGACCTTTGTAGTGACCATCTCCTCTCTTATCAAGGTTACCAAGCTACCTGAATCCAGCAACCCCACAATATTATTTCCATTAACAGTCATTTTGCACAAATGTTTCTCAGTGCCCGGGCTGGCCGTGCATACCACTGTCGCAAACAGCGACTGACGTCTATTGCTCAGAAAGTCACACTGCATAGGCTCATCCACCACTGGGCAATTAGCTGCAATATGTCCCTCTTGCCGGCAGCGGTAACAAATAATTTTTTTCACCGCTTCTTGCGGCCTTGGCCTTCCTGGCCGCTCTTGCCAGACATTGGGTAATACTCCCACCCTCTCACTCTCTCCACCCTCACCCCTTGTAGTCATCTTACCCGCCGCTGGGGATGGTCTGGTCTTAGGGTGGAAAGTCCGTGAGTCTCTGGAAGAGGAGGTCAGGTTCTCAGTAGCCAAGTATCTCTCCACTAGATCCACCAGCTTGTCTGCAGTTTCTGGGTCTCCATGGCTGACCCACTTTTGAATAGTATTAGGCAGAGACCTTAGGAACCGATCCATGACGACACGTTCCACAATTTTTGGGGCGGTCAAAGTCTCTGGCTGCAGCCACTTCCTGCTCAGGTGAATGAGATCATACATCTGTGACCTGGGAGGTTTCCCAAGCCGAAAAGTCCAATTATGTACCCGCTGAGCACGGACAGCGAGAATAACACCCAACCGGGCCAAAATTTCCACTTTTAGCACATCATAGTTTTTGGCTTGGTCTGGCTCCAGGTCATAGTAAGCTTTTTGCGACTCTCCAGTTAATAATGGGGCCATCAATCCAGCCCACTGTTCTTTAGGCCACTTTTCCCTTTCAGCAGTCCTTTCAAAGGTGGTTAGAAACACCTCCGGATCATCCTCTCCCGTCATTTTTGGCAATAAACGGCCCACAGAAAATGATGGTGTTTTACCAGAATCATCACCAGCCTCAGTCTGCTGCCTCTGCTGGAGCTGCTTCAAAACAGCCTCAATTTGTTGCTGGTGTTTCTGGTCCTGTTGCACCAGCAATTCCCTATGGCGGACCTCTGCTTGTTCCAAGGCCTTCTGCTGGGCTGCAATGCTCTGCTGGAAACTTGCATTTGCCTGCTGTTGATTGGCATTTGCCTGTTGTTGATTGGCATTTGCCAGAGCCAACTGTCTGATTATCTCCTCCATGCTGGCCTTTAGTTACCACAACTGCCCACATCCTCCACCATATGTAACAGGGTTAGCTCGGCAGCGGGTGTGTGTGACCCCCTGGATGGGTGCACAACACAAAAAAAAGATTGGCACAGCACAACAATAGTGGAGGTGAAAACAAACAGGTGCAATTTATTTACAATATTTACAGAAAAATTGATAAACAAAAAGAGACATCAAAATAAATCCTGGCCAACTTGGCTACTTACTGCAACAACAGCTTTTCCCTAGCTACCCACTAGGTACAGCCTGCTGCTATACCTAGTTGCTAGTACTGGGAAGTTAGCCACACAGGCTTTGGTCTCTCTGCACACAGATAACAGGTCAGCTCCCCAGACAGTTCAGGCACAGATCTGGTTCCAGGGTGGAGCAACTCCCTAAGCACTCTGGGAAGCTTTATACAAGTGTTAATGAGCCCACTACCTTCAGCTGGGCTCATTATCTCAGTGCTGAAGGACTCAGCACTTCCCTCTAGTGGTACAAATCCCCATAAACCCTGAATCTCGGACAAATATATCGTCCATCCAGGACGCAACCAGGTGATTTCACCTGCCTACTGTCACAATATATATATATATATATATATATATATATATATATATAAATATATTTTGAAATACATTGAATATGGCCAAAATTGTAGCATTTCAAATATATGTCAATATATTTGGGAAGAATATCACTGAGAAGATTCTATCTCTATTGATCCTGGTGACAACTGCCTTTGGTAGAATAATGGCAAATCCAATATTTTCGAGTTGTGCAGGAACAGAAGGTAGGGGCAAATTGTCCAATGGATCACCAGTTTTGACTTCAGGTACACTTTTATAATAAAGGTAGATGTTGTTTAGATAACCCTTTTATTTTCTTTATGCTGTATATTTTTTGGGAACGCTAGCTTTCAGTTCTCCCTGTTGGTATTTTATGAATCTAGTAACAAATAGCAATAATTGAACAACAAATGGTATCAAAACCTAGCTCATTCTGTTAAACTTACAAAATAGATTAAAAAATAAAAGAAAATACAGTGAAAACCCCTTTCTTTGGGAAGTGTAAACTTAAGTTAAGCATGTGGTCAAGTTCTGGAAATCAAGGCCTCATGTACACTGGCATATAGCCCCAGTACATGAAATCCTGGTGTTTAGTTGCTGGATGTCGAAGGCACAGGCACAATGTCTAATCCCTGCTTGTTCAGTCTGTATGTTGCACCAAGTAATACTAATGTTTATGGCAGTATGCACCCAGAATGCCCTGAGCACAACGAATGCCCTGAACACAACATTACTTTTTACTGTTCACAACACAGGTTCTACATTGTGGTATGATCATGGTACTTACAGAATTTGGGCTGTATTATATTAACTGTTTCCCTGCTAGCCACTGTATATAAACGGCCAAGCTTTCTGATCCAGTGGGATGTACCGGTACATCCTCTTTTTCTTGCCACTAATGTGAGGCCCCAGGACCATGTATCTGCGGGATCTGTGATTGCTGTGTCCCTCAATTGTAGTTCTAACTATGCCTCTGGAATTAAATTGATAGTTTTGTGTAAGAAAAATAAGTTTCATTTTTTTCACAGTTTCCAAAAACTAGTGTTAAAAAAATAAAGTCACTAAAAATATGTGAGTATTTCTACTGTCCTGGTGCTCTAGGGCCTCCAAAAATATGATTGGTAGTCAGGAAATTAGATATATTCCTAATTCGTAATTTATTGCCCTAGAAGGCTTGAAGGTACTCCTCGGACCCCTCTATATGGCTAGGCTGTAGAAAAGTCTCACATGTGGTATTGCCATTCTCAAAAGGAGTAGCCGAATGTGTTTTGGGGTGTAAGAGTAGCCAAATGTGTTTTGGGGTGTAATTCTATATCTATGCTGCGTGTTAGAAACATCTTATTCCTTAACAACTTTATTTAAAAAAAATACATTTTAATTTTCTTTCCTGAATTTTCCAAAAAATGTGGCAAAAAATTAAATTTTTGAAAGACAACAATGCCTTTCAGAAAATGCCATGGGGTGTTTCCTTTACAAAATGTGGTTATTTTGTGGGTTGTTCTCTTGTCCTGGCACTTCAGGGACTCAAAAAAGATAAGCAGTTAGGAAATTAGATGTGTAATTTATGCTTCTTAAAAGCCCAAAGCGAATACTTGGATTTTAGGCCCTTCTATGCATCTAGGCTGTGAAAAAGTTTCACACCTGTGGTATTCTGATACTCAGGAGGAGTAACAGAATATGTTTTGGGGTGTAATTTTAGTTATGTTTATGCTGTGCGTGAGAAATAACTTAAAATTTAATTTTGTAAAAAAAAAAAAGTTTATATGTAAAAATTGCGACAAAAAATACAACTTCAAAAACTCACCATACCTCTTATTAAACACATTGGACTATGTACTCTCCAAAAAGGGGTCATTTGGGAGAATTGTCCTAGCAATTTTTGGCCTCAAGAAATGAGACAGGTGATACTGTATACAGTATACCATAGTTTGTAGACTCTAAAACTTTCACACAGACTAAATGATATACACTGATTTGTTTTTTATTTTTTATACTTTATTTTTTTCACTAAAGAAATGTAGCAGAATGTATTTTGGCCCATATTTATGAAGAAAGATTATTTATTCACAAAGTTTTATAACAGAAACAAAGAAAAGTTGTTTTTTTAATGTTTGGTCTCTTTTTCTTTTATATAGCAAAGAAAAAAAAACCCAGTGATGAATAAATACCAGAAAGCTATATTTGTCACAAAAACACATAAAATTCCTTTGGGAACAGCGTTTCATGATTGAGTGATTGTCATTCAAAGTGTGACAGTGCTGAAATCTGAAAACTGGCCTGGGTAGGAAGAGAGTGAAACAGTCTTGTCTTGAAGTGGTTGAAGCATGCCTATATACAGCTGGTACATAAGGCATACAAATTATCTGTTCAGATTAATAGGAATATGTTTTCAGAAGAATAAAACAAGCTCAGAGCAAAAGACAGCACAATTTGATTGCAGGATTTTGAACAAGAACCTCTTGGAGCTCATTATGGCAGCACCATAATGAAAACCATTTCACCATGTTGAAATATCAAATGTGAACATCTTTATACTGTAGGTTATGTTACCACACAGATACTTTAAATGGCTATTTTTGCTACCAGAACAATTGGAGGCATCTGCTTGTGTCCTGCAATATGGTGCCTAAAGATCACAGCACATCACCCTGGGCCTCAATGTTATTGGATGTAGGGATCTGAAGAAGATGCATGCTTTTAATTAAATGCATAGAACCCATTTAGGTGACTGAAGAATGGCATACTTTTCAAGTAGTCTTTTCAGCATGGACAAAAATTATCAGTAAAAATACACAATAAAATGTTGAAAACAGAAAGTTGTCTTGAAAAACGCTGATTCTAAATGCTACTGAAATTGACTTCTGGGGGTAAACATAACAATGCAAAGATGAAATAAGGAAAAATAAAAAGTTTTATTAAAAATGTCTTAGGAATGATTAATCCATCCCCAGAGGAAATGAACAGGAGATTTGACTTGGAATGAAAGAAGATTTGTTTAATGCACCAGACACTAAGGGGTACTTGACAGATCTGAATTAAAGTGGAAATGCATTGGGCTTGTGGGAATATGTCTTGTGCCTTAAGAGCTGAAGTAGTTTATCATAAGTAGGAGCTAAATGAAAAAGCAACGTCTGTTATCATTGTGATGGATTTGTGAAATACAGTTGGGACCAAATAAAGTATGATGAAAGCTTTGCCTAGCTGTTTCTGAAGCCTATCTAAAGTTAGTTAATGTTAAGCTACATTGTTGTGTTATTAGTTAGTTTGCGGGTATAAAGGGTTAATAAAGTTTTGGGTTTTTTTAAATCTGTAATGCTGATACATATGATACAAAACATATGGAATTTCTGCAGTTATATTGGCTCAAATCAACAGACATATTATTGCACATACGTCAGGCAAACATAGAAGGGACTGATGAGCAATAGTGAATGAATGGTGTCACACGGCACAACCAGTGTCACAGCTGTAGAAGCCTGCTATGCTTTGAACCATTAACCTACCCCATATGGAAGAAAAATATATTTGAAATATATTTTAAAAATATCCTTCCCAAATATATTGACATATATTTGAAATGCTACAATTTTGGCCATATTCAATATATTTACATTTACAAAATATATTAAATATATTTTTAAAAATACATTTCAAATATACTGTATGTCTTTAAAAATACAAATCTACATTTTTGGAATGCATTTACAAATATATGTAAAAATATATGTTAAAATAACTTTTTTATATGTAAAAAAAACTGAAGAATATATATTTAAAACATTTTTTTAACATATCTAAAAGTCATTTTAACATATATGTTTACATATATTTGTAAATGCATTCCAAAAATGTAGATTTGTATTTTTAAAGTCATACAGTATATTTGAAAGGTATTTTTAAAAATAATTTTCATATATTTTGTAATAAAAATGCATTCAGAAATATATTGAATATGGCCAAAATTGTAGAATTGCAAATATATGTCAATATATTTGGGAAGAATATTTTTCAAATATATTTCAGATATATTTTTCTTCCATATGGGGTAGGTTAATGGTTCAAAGCATAGCAGTCTTCTACAGCTGTGACACTGGTTCTGTTCCATTCATTCGCTATTGCTCATCAGTCCCTTCTATGTTTTCCTGACGTATGTGCAGTAATATGTCTGTTGATTTCAATATATATCTATATATATCTATATCTATATATCTTCTCTCTCTCTGTCTCTGTCTCTCTCTCTCTCTATATATTTAGAAATATATTGAATTTGTTGAATTTGTAATAAAAACGCATTTCAATTTACAGTATATATACATATATATATATATATATATTGAAATATATTTTGAAATATATTGAATATGGCCAAAATTGTAGCATTTCAAATATATGTCAATATATTTGGGAAGAAAATTTTTTAAATGTATTTCAAATATATTTTTCTTCCATGTGGGACTGCTCCACAAGTGGAAAAAGATGACTGGCTAGATCCCTGGAAATGCAGGCAGACTCCTCTATAACATGCTCAGGTCCAATTAGAAACACTTCCACTAAGTGCTTCTTTTTAGCTCTGAAGTTAGTTACCTGGACGTTTCAAGGACATGCCTGTACCTATTGAAAAGAAGAGGTGTTAAAGGTCAAATAATGTGATGAGTAAGAGCATAAATATGTGCTGCATGTCTAAGAGCTTGCACACTTTTTAAGGCATTCACCCTGTAGGAAGTCCGGTTTGACTAGATTTGGGATTTAGATATCTGCTTGTGTAGTAACTAGGTGTCATTGCTGATCAACTGCAATAGCCTGGTAAGCAATTTACACTCTCTGGGTAATGGGTAAACCAAGATCCACAAAAATCATATGAATTTGTAATATGATGTGTAGTTTATTTCTGATCTTACTATCAGTTTTTACTGATTTCCCATTGTATCTGAACAATTCTGGGTGTGAAGGATGCTGGGTCCCCTGCTGCGCCCTGTGGCTCCACCCACTGCGTCCTATTGAACTCTAAGCCTCATCCCCTGCAGAGTCTTTTTGCTCATGGAAAGTGTTACATCACTGGAGCAGGTTAGCGGAAAGGTTAACCCTTTCAACAAACAAGGTAGCTACCACTTCATATGTTATCAGAAACACACAGTTTGCAGAATCTGCTGTAGCATATCTGACCGATATTTCTATGACACTTGCTACCACGCACAGGAATGGACTTTGCTGCCAAACAAGCTGCTGATTAGGCCTGTGCTTTTAATTAACACTGGAAAAAATACCACTGTAGGTCCAGTTCACTTCTGGTTTGTTCACTTTGTCAGTCAAGCCCTGATGAAGGGGGCACTGAGACCCCCCGAAATGCGTTGACTACTTTTTGAATTGTACCCCTGACCTTTCATGGAATAAAGTTGTATCTGGACCTTTTAGCAGTGGTGTGGCGCTTCAATTTCAACTCTTTTTACATCACAATACAAGGCAAGGAGAGTGTGGAGATCTGGGGTGTAGAGGCCACCTCCCCAGGAACAACATTAACCCCTTCATGCCTAAGGGTAAAACAAATCTAAATGCCTAAGCACAATTTTGAAACGTTGATATGTGTTAGTAAAACCGTACATATCATCACAACTACTTTGTACATCCAGGTGGATTATACCTTGTTTTTTAGAGGACAAATTGGACTTTCATTTGGTGGTAAATGGTAATGGATATCTCCTGATTTTGTTTTATTATCATGAAGTGATAAACAATGTTTAAATAAAATTAAGCTGAAACTCTGAATGCTCTAAATAAAATATTAGAGAAGAATTTCCTTTGTGAGGGCTACCAAATTTTGAAACTCTGCTACACTCCTGTGCATTTGAGAAAAAAGGAAACATAATGCTGAACCCGCAGGTCTATATTACTGGTGTTATCTTAAAGTTTATTTTACTGGTGTTATCTTAACGTATTAACCCCTTGATGCCGACGTAACACAAATATGCGGCCTCAGAGAACTGGGCTTTTTTCCATGGGGCCGCATATTTGCATGCCTGTCTTTCTGCTGAGAGCACGCCGGATGGCGCGCTCACAGCACAAAGACCGCGGTGTCACTGAGACCACCGGGTCCCGTTCTAATGATCGGGACCCGGGACACCCGATTCCGGGTCACGTGATTGCTGTGATAGCCTCTGATTGGCTATCACAGTGATCAGTCACTGTACAGACCAGCCCCCTTGTTTTTTTTCTCTCTCTATGAATGGAGGAGAGAGATACATTGTATCTCTCTAACTCCTGGCATAGAGAGAAAAAAAAAATGTTTGTTAAAAAAAAAAAAAGATAAATAAATATTTAAAAATAAAATAAAAAATAAAGAAGAAATACCTAGATCAAGGTATGATCTAGTTCAGTGCCAGGTTAGTGTTTGGATCAAAGGTCAGGATTTAAAAAAAAATTAGTATCAGTGTCAGTTAGTGTCAGTGTGTTTTAGGTTAAAAAAAGACAAAAACAAAATGTGCACTATTGTTTCTGGGCTGTGCTATGGGTACAAACAACAAATAACATACACATATATGGTATTCCTGCGATCGTCAAGAGCTGGAGAATTTATTTTAGGTTGTTCCTTGGTGGTAGGTTATGGTAGTAACAAGAAACACACAGCTAAATAGAAAAGATAATAAAAAAAAATCAGGAGATATCCATTATCATTTACCACCAAATGAAAGCCCAATTTGTCCTGTAAAAAACAAGGTATAAGTCACCTGGATGTACAAAGTAGTTGTGATGATATGTATGGTTTTACTAACACATATCAACGTTGCAAAATTGTGCTTAGGCATTTAGATTTGTTTTACCCTTAGACATGACGGGGTTAACAAAGTTCACCAGGTCTTTGATTCTGTACAGAGTAAGTACAATCTGGTATCTGGTATCAGAGTCACTGTCTCTCATAAATATCCTCTAAATATTCTTCATATTTTCTTTGGGAAGGAGAGCTGCTATTGCCAAATGCAGTCATCTTTTCAAGGTTTTGAAGAGGGCATTTACAGAATTAAAGTATAACTAAAGGCAAAACTTTTTTCTGGTTTTGGATAGAGTGGAGATGGATTAGAACACTTATGCTTTTTTTTGCTATCTCTTCCCCGTTAGGAAGATTCACCCTCTCTCGTTGTCCTGTTCACCAATTCCATTGAAAGGTAAATTAAAAGAAAATCCCAAATTTTGGGTTGTCACCAGAACAGTAATAGAGGGGAAATATTCCAACAGAGACATTAGTTCTGGTGATATGGGGGCCCCAATGAATTCCTTTGATTTGCAGGGATTTCCTCTCACTTCCTTTTTGGCTATGGGACAGTAAGTGAAGGTAAATCTCCCCAATGGGACACAGTTGACAAAACAAACTTACTCTATCCAACCGAAAAAAAGTTTTGCCTTCTACTTTAACATAACCAATACAAAGATCTTAGTGGTGTTCTGAAGGGGTGTGAAAGAGTTTTATGATGCTCCAGCAAACACCTGCTTGATGCCAACTTTCTAACTATATAATTGCAGATACAATCTGACAGCCAACATCTTATTATCCCTAGGAGATGTAATGTGTCCCATCCACCTGCTGCACATTTATAACATAGATGTGTTTGGTGTCTAACTGAGTCTTATTATGTTGTACATTAACGTAACCACGTTTTATGGATGTAGCTCCATCATTGCAGGAATTATGCATTGTGTGTAGAGTTGGTCCCTGGCAATTCAATCTCACGTCAAAAACAGACTCAAAGATGTGTATTTTCTCTGGAATGTTTTATAACTGGATTACGACGGCCATTAGCAGACTCTGGTTTAATGGAGCTTTATGACCTCCTACTTTGCGTGTAGCTTGAAATGTTTTGTATGGGATTTATGATGCCTCTTCATTTTGTGAAATGTGCCTTAAGCTGCTTGATTTTTTTTTTCAGGGGCATTTCTATCTGGTTGGTGGCTTATTAAACTTATCACCTTCTTGCTAGTGCCAATGTGTCCTAAGGCTTACCTGTATTTTTATAAGGACTATATGAAGTGTCTCACCTTCTTGGGCTGTCTTCCCCAGACATAGGATTCACTAACTGTGAATGAGAGTGGTACTCTGTTCTGTTTGATTTCCTCATTCTCTCCACAGTTAGGCTCCGTTCACATCTGAGCGTAGTGTTTTTCAGCATTTTTAGCACGATTTTTCGTGCATATTTTACCGTGATTATTGCGCATGTTTGCGCGTTTTTAGCCGTTTTGAGCTTTGGCATTTTTTTTATTAGCCAGTAGAGAAAAATATAATCTATTACATCATTTGTTGCAAGTTTTTTCTGTTTTTTAGTTTTTCCATCAGCTTTCAGTTTATTATTATTATTATGTATTTATTATTATTTTGTTTTTTTGTTAGGATAAGGGATTATAGGTAAGGTTAGGTTAGGGTTAGGGGTTAGGGTTTAGGTTGGGGTTAGTATTTTATTTCTTATTTCTTATTATTTTTTATAGTATTTTATTTATAGTATTTTATTTATTATTTTATTCTTTTTTTTTTTTCTTTCTTTCTATTTATTTATTTATTTATTTTTGTTAGGGTGATAATAATAATAATAAATTAATAAAAAAAGTAAAATAAATCTACAAATATATTCAAATAATCATAAATAAATACTTGTAATAATAAATTAATAAAAATTAACCCATAACCTTAACCCCCTAAAACCTAAAAAAGTAATAAAATAATATTTGTTATTATTATTATTGTATTTTTTGTCCGGGTGTTTATTATTAATAATAATAATAATAATAATAATAACAATAACAATGATAATAATAATAATAATTTATGAATTTTTATTTATATATGTATTTATTTGATTTATTTTAATACATTATTAATTTTTTTTACATTTATTCATTTGAGCAGAAAATCACGCAAAACGCATGAAAGTGCACAAAAATGCGTCAATTGCGCACTACTATTCTTTTCCATGGGAATAAAAACGCACCAAAACGTGCAAATCTGCCCAACCTGAATCTGGCCCCTCTCCACTCTGCAGCTGACCGTCTGTACGACAGTATCCTTCCACTGTCATGCCCTGACCTGGCCACTACTGCGTATAACGACTTGCTGTCAGCTGCCTTAGACTCCTTAGCACCCCTAACCACATGTAGCATTAGACCCCGACCGCTTCTACCCTGGCAGAACGTCCACACTAAAAATCTTAAACGACGCAGTCGCACGCTGGAGCGATTATGGCGCAAAACCAGATCCCCTCAAGCGTTCTCCCTCTACAAATCCGCCTTCCTCACCTACACCTCCTCCCTCCACGCTGCCAAACAAGCCTACTTCGTAACCCTCATCAACACCATCTCCACCTGTCCTCGTCGGCT
Organism: Staurois parvus; assembly: GCF_062004578.1. Lineage (NCBI taxonomy): Eukaryota > Metazoa > Chordata > Amphibia > Anura > Ranidae > Staurois > Staurois parvus. Next base: position 3,237,574 of record NW_028318193.1, read on the forward strand.
CTTCTCCACTTTCAACTCCCTACTCTCTCCCCCCCCCCCCCACCTCCACCCAGTACCTCACTCACCGCCCACAAGATTGCCAATCACTTCCAAAATAAGATCGACGCAATCCGTAAGGACATCGCCAATGCTCAATCTACCTCCCCACCTAGCCTCCCTCCCCCTATAACCCCATCAACTTTCCCCTCCTCTTACCTCGCCACTGCCCTGCCCCCCAGCACACCTAACACCCAGCACACTATAACCTCCCCAACACTCTGCTCCTTCAGCCTTGCTACCACTGAGGAGGTCACTAAGGTCTTCTCAGAAGCCCGCCTCACCACTTGCCTCCTTTACCCTGTCCCCACACAACTCCTCCGGTCACCCTCCTCCTCCATCCTATGCTCCCTCACCCACATCTTCAATCTCTCCCTCTCTACTGGCACATTCCCCTCCCCCCTAAAGCACACGCACATCACCCCCATACTAAAAAAAACCCTCCCTGGACCCCACCGACCTGAACAACCTTAGACCCATCCTCCTGCTGCCATTTACATCCAAGCTCCTTGAGCGCTTAGTCTACAATCGCCTAAGCTCCCACCTCACTGACAATAACCTCCTCGATCCACTGCAGTCTGGCTTCCGTCCCCTACACTCCACCGAAAACGCCGTACTCAAAATCACTAATGACCTGCTAACCGCCAAAGCTAATGGCCACTACTCAGTCCTCCTACTCCTCGAACTTTCCGTGGCCTTCGACACAGTCGACCACCCCCTCCTCCTTAATAAACTACAGTCCCTTGGCATCAGAGACTCTGCTCCCTCCTGACTCTCCTCCTATCTATCCCAACGCTCCTTCAGCGTTACCTATAATGATACCACCTCCCCCTCTCTCCCCCTCTCTGTTGGGGTCCCCCAAGGCTCCGTCCTCGGGCCCCTTCTCTTCTCCATCTACACCTCCTCCCTCGGCAAACTGATACACTCCCACGGCTTCAACTATCACCTCTACGCCGATGACACGCAAATTTACCTCTCCACCCCTCACCTCACCACTTCAGTCTCCGCCCATATCTCCCACCTACTGAACGACATATCAGACTGGATGTAGCTCCATTTCCTCAAATTGAACCTTTCCAAAACCGAGCTCCAAATTGTCCCCCCAGCCCGCGCCCCCCCTCCCATCCTCTCCATCGCGACCGACAGCGCCACCATCAGTCCCACCCTGCAAGCCAAAGTCCTAGGTGTCACTCTAGACTTAAACCTGTCCTTCCAACCCCATGCCCAATCATTGGCAAACTCATGCAGACTCCACCTCCGCAACATCTCAAAATACGTACGTTCCTAACCCCAGACACTACTAAACTACTCGTTCACTCCCTTATTATCTCACGTCTGGACTACTGCAACTCCCTTCTCACCGGCCTACCCCAACACAGGCTATCCCCGCTTCAGTCTATCCTGAACTCAGCGGCCAGACTCATCCACCTTACCAACCGCTCCGCTTCTGCCACCCCCCTCTGTCATTCCCTCCACTGGCTTCCGATTGCCCAACACATTAAATTCAAAATACTAACACTGGCATACAAAGCCATTCATAACGCTGCCCCAAACTACCTCACCGACCTGATACCCAAATACCACCCAACCCGTACTCTTCGCTCCTCACAAGACCTCCTACTTTCTAGCTCCCTGGTCTCCTCCTCCCACGCCCAACTGCAGGACTTCTCCAGGACTTCCCCCATCCTCTGGAACTCACTACCCCAATTCATCAGACCCTCTTCACCTTTAGGCACACCCTGAAAACCCATCTCTTCAGGGAAGCCTACCCCACCCTCACCTAACAGCCGATCTCCTCCACTCCTCCTATCACTCCATCCCCCACAGCCCTTTCCTCCTGTACCACTATCCCCTCCCTCCTAGATTGTAAGTTTGAAAGATCAGGGCCCTCAAACCCCTCGTGGATTATTTTGTTACTGTATTGACTCATATTCTGTCCCCCACTATAATTTACAGCGCTGAGCAAACCTTTTGGCGCCAAATAAATACTGTATAATAATAATAATAATAATTTGAGCTACAAAAGTAGTTCCAAAACTTTTTTGAGTTTCAGGCGTTTTTTTTCCCTCTGAGCGTCTTGGAGCTTCGTACTACAAAATGCACTGACTGGCGGCACTGCTGAGCACTAACTGGTGACACTGCTGGGCACTGATGGGTGGCACTGACTGCTGGGCACTGACTGGCGACACTGCTGGGCACTGACTGGCAACACTGCTGGGCACTGACTGGTGGCACTGATCGGTGGCACTGCTGGGCAGCACTGATGGATGGCACTGCTGGGCTGAACTTATGGGCACTGGTGGGCACTGCTGGGCACAGGTGGGTGGCACTGCTGGGCACAGGTGGGTGGCACTGCTGGGCACTCGTGGGCGGAACTGGTGGATGGCACTGCTGGGCACCGATCATCAGGGCACTGATCATCAGTGCCCTGATGATTGGTGCTGATCCCTCCTCTGACAACTGCCGATTCTCGGCAGTACTTTCTTCACGCTGTGTCAGCATGAGGAAAGTGCAGCCGATAACCGGCAATTGCATTTCCTGGTGATCAGTGTGTCATTGGACACGGCTGATCACGTGGTAAAAGGCCGCTGTGATTGGCCTTTTACCATATCACGCGATCAGCTGTGTCCATAGGACACAGCAATCATGGAGATTGCTGGGGGCATGAAGGAGAGAGTGTTCTGGGAGGACGTAATATGACGTCCACCCAGAACTGGCTGGCCGCAGTGAAGCCGTCATTCGGCTATCTGTGGTCGGCAAGTGGTTAAAGGAGTTCCATGGCATTACTCTAAAGGAAGTTAGAAAGTATGTTGCTTGAAATACCACCAAGTGTATCTCAGATATGTCCAGTTCTACTTCATTCCTGAAACAGTTACGTTTGAGTTTTATGCATTAGTTTATATTATTATTATTATTATTCAGGATTTATATGGTGCCTTTATATGATATTTACAAAGATTTGCTGTCTTAGCTATATTCCTCCCTACTACCCCTTATGTTATTTTCCTAACAGACAGCTGGTTTGGCAGAGTCAAGCTCTACTATTATGTAGGCATCATAAGACACAGAGGTGGCCTCAGGGTGGGAAGCAGAAAGCCCTTGAAGGCAGAAACACAAGCAGCAATTGATGCTGGCTGTGGGTTAGCAGTGCATCTAGAGAGGTCCTGTGAAATGTCTGAGCAGCCCAACTTGGCAATCCTCCAAAAAGGACTGTTCACATACTCTTCTCACAGACCCTTATTCAAGAGAATCTAACTGGGAAAAGAAAGTGAAAGGCGTTTACATCAATCTGTAAGAAGCCCTTTTGTAGGCAATCCTTCATCTGCATTGTGTTTGATCCCTCTCAAGAATGTTGACCTGTGCTGCTTGCAGTGGCTGCCCTGAGTTTGACAGCAGGTGACATTCTTAATAACTGAGCATGTTTGAGTGAGAAGCAGAATTTAACTGCACTTGTTAGTTACTAGATGTTAACATGATGTCTCGTCATTCCCACAGCTGCCATGTGAATGTAAGGGGTTAATACACTAAAAGGATATTCCAGTAGCAGGCGGGATTTAGAGGATTCAGTCACCTGCTATTTTTACGTCTATTACCAAATCCGAATTCTGAAACGTTCATTTCTGGCTTTAATATGTATTGTTGTCTTATCAAGAAGCATTTTATTGTAAGTAGCCAGAGATCCTTACATTTACACTTCAATACTCAAACCAGTGCACACATATTATTATTATTATTATTATTATGCAATATTAATAATCACAATCATAATTTATACACTGCCCTTATCTCCAAGAGTATTTCTAGTGTTGAGCATTGATATTTCATGTCACTAAAGCTGGCCATAGATGAGTAGAAAATTGTTAGAAAAAGTATTTGAAACGCTAGATAATTCAACTTTCTAAATGTTAGTAGGCTCATTATGATTCTCGAAATTCAAAGATTTATGGCAGGAAAACTAACCGGCACATTGGCCAACAAATGATTTTCGAACTGTGGAATCAATCGGAAATAATACGAAAAATCATACAGCGCATGAGCATGTGAAATCAATCTACAAAAAATTTACTTTTTATGTTGTAAATGAACAAGAATATGTCATCAAGTGGGGGAAATTTTTTTTATCGATGATGGCATAGTGGGGCACCACAGTGGCTAAATGGTTAGCACTTCCGCCTGGCAGTACTTGGGTTATTGGTTAAAAATCCCAGCCACGGCACCACCTGCCTGGAGTTTGCATGTTCTGCCTGTGTGGGTTTCCTCCGGGTACTCCAGTTTCCTCCCACATTCCAAAGACATCCTGGAAGGTTAATTGGATCCTGTCTAAATTGGCCCTAATATGTGTATGTTTGAATGTAAGTTAGAGACCTTAGCTTGTACACCCCTTGAGGGTTAGGGACTGATGTGAATGTACAATATGTATGTAAAGCACTGCATAAATTGACAGCACTATATACCGGTAAGTACCTGAAATAAATAAATAAATAGTCTCATGCTCATTTGACAGATCAAAAGGAATTTGCAAGCGATTTTACTGCCCATCTATGGCCAGCTTGTGCTACATTCTCAAGAACTGGATCAGAGAACACTTTTATTCTTATGTTTTTACAGTTGTAACAAATACCTGGTGACATTAAAGGCAAGATTGGGTTTCATCCATCACTGGCTAACCAGTAGAATGATGTTTATTTAAAAAATGAGATTAAATGAATTTTTTCAAGCCATTGTGACAAGGGAAATCCCTCTGCACAAAGTTTCACTTTAATTTGTCTTTTCAGTTAGGTTGTAAATAAACTGTACATCTAGCTCATGCAAAGGCTTAGGGGGCAGGGGGGCAAGTAAAAGCTTAACGCCTGAGAATATGTCTATTGCCTGGCAGGGAACATAAGTCTTATGTCAACAATGGGTGGCCTGTAAAAACAAGTAAGTCTGATGAGAACAGACGCCGAGTCCTGAAAGACTCATTAACAGCCAGTGGCAGGCAGTAGGACTGGAAGCTGTCTCAGTGGTGGCTTCCTCCTCCTTTTGGAGGTCATTGTCCTGCACAGAAAGAGGACATTCTTCAGGCATCTGTCTCCTTACAGCTTACCGAGGAGGAGTGATTGGCAATATCTGCCTAAATAATACAACAAGAAACTTATAATATAACTAGTCATGATTATTTGCTAAGAATGCATCAATTAATTTTCTTTTTCTTTTTTTTTAAGCTTTCATTAAATTAGCTTTTTATCCTGTGATTCTGAATATACGTTGCATTGTATTTTTCCTAATTGTTAAACCAAAGCTGGTTGCTTGAGCCTTTGGACACAGGCATACTTGTTACATCTTTTTTAGATACATTTTTTTTACCACATTTTGCTGCCATTATTTGCAGTCATATTAGTGCATGCATGCAACCTGCATTTACTTCTATGTCATATGCAGCAGGGAATATTGACATGCACATAGTTGCACCTCAGTGCAGAATGTGCACATGTACTGTACATGCTATGCTGTACAGATCCACTCTCTTCATGTGTCATAGAGATAAATTATATGTGATGAGTTAAATTTATTCTGGTGAGTTTCTGAACAATAGCTGAATGGAGTGACAAGTTCTTGGAGTATTTGTAATCTCCTTTTCACTTTCTTCCTAAATCAAAGTAGATGAAGTATTAAAGCTATTTATATTGAAATTGTTTTGATTAGAGTAACTTTTCTTTGTAGAAATATTGTAGCGTAGTATGATGAAGATTATTCTGGAAAAAAAGTTTAAAAACATCATATGACCGTGTTACTTACTGAACAGCAGCCGTAGCCTGCCTTTTTTCTGCAATTTTAATTGACCCTGTGCCACCTTTTCTCTTAGGCAAATTAAGTGCCTGTTCCAGCTTCTTTTGATTTCTGTGCGTGCCTGTGGTATATTTTTATGGTTTTTTGCACAGAAAGGGTTCATTTACACAGACATTGCCCTCCTAACAAGAATCCTTGGTCAAAATAAATAAATAAACACATAAATAAATAAATACCAGCAGCTACAAATCCTGTAGCTGATGAGTTTTAATAAACAGATACTCATCAGTCCAGGGATCCAGAGCTGTCCTCACCTGGGCTGGTTCTTCACTAGACTTGAGGTCCCTGCACTGCCATTTTATATGTGGGAAGCCAACCATGACTTCCTGTGGCTTCACAGCTCGTTCTCCATTGCAGAAGCGCCGGCGAGGACCTGAGAAGTGGAGGATCGGGGTTGCTCTGTGCAAAACCATTGCAGGTAGGTACTTTTATGTTATGTTTGTATGTTATTTTTGCCTTTAGAATCACTTTAATATCATGAGTGTTTTAGGTTTTTCACAAGATGTTAAAGTCTTCCAATTACAGAGGAGGACACAGCTTAGATCCAGTGTTCCATCTAAGGCTTTCATACCACTAAATTACCCAGTTTTCAACAGTTCATCCATCCATCAAACAGCATAAAAATGTGTAATCTAGAAAAATCAACAAACTGGACATCAAAATACGCCAAGACACCTTAACAGACCAGTATAATATTACGCTGACTATTGCTATTTTTAACAAACTCCCCAAAATGTTTTTGCATATTGAAAGTTAATTTAAAGTGACCCAGATAGAGAGAGTGCATGTGCGCACGGCCGGAGCACATGCAGTTCTAGCCACTCCGCCCATTCCCGGCGCCTTAGGGGGATAATTTTCTGTTCCCGACCACATTCCTCCCTGCCACTTACCAGGCCTGCTTGCAGAGGGGGTGGAGGATGTCCGATGCCCGCTCGACCAGCTGGGAGATCTGCAGTGGGCTCAATGAAGAAAGGACGGGGAGGCAAGATGGCAGCTTCAGTTGCTGAGGAGAAACAGCCTGCACCACAGAGGGCTCAGCTCCCCTCCTCCAGTCCTGGGACGCATAGTGACGGATCCCCCGGCTCCCCGGCTCACGTGAGTGTTTATTCCGCTCCCTTTGGGTCTCTATCTAACCCCACTAGGTGTCCTCATCAGGCTGCGGCCCTGTCACCAGGCCACGATTCACAGGCTTCCTCCCTGCTAGACAGGGAAATGGCTGACATATTCACCAGCCAAATCAGCGGCCAGGATTCGGCTCCTGCAGGTCCAGTGGACTCTCCTGCTTATCCTTCTGTGCCTCCACACTACTCAGGGGACTCCGTCCTTATTGCTCGTTTTGCTTATTTACTTCAAAGGGAATTGAAAAAAAGCTACCACTAATGCAGACCATAGACGGGTCATTTATCGGCCGAATTTTCGTCCGCACGAAAAATTGGCCGATAATCACGCCGTTAGTGGGGCCAGCCCGTCGGCCCTTTTTCGCGGATCTCTTCATTTATTTTTATCGGTCATGCTGGAAAATCCACGAAAAACGTCCATTTGGTGGCAGCATCGGCAACGGGGCCGATCAATTTTTTGTTTATCGGCCGACAATTCAGTCGATAAACAGCCCGTCTATGGCCTGCCTAAATTAGCCTCTGTCTTAAAACAAGATTTCAGGGAGATCGGAAACTGCCTGGAGAACATTGAAACTAAAGTTGGTGATACAGTTTACAGAGTGTCTCAGAATTCCAACAGGATTGCTGATCCTACAAGATCATCTATATGACGCTTATGTGAAAATAGACAATCTTGAGAACTGCACCTGCCAGTACAACTTCAAATTAGAGGCCTGCCGGAAACGGTCAAAGATATTGCTTCAGTTGCTTACTCCCTTATACTATCAGCAGTGGCAGATACCGATGACATCCACACAGAGATAGACCGTATCCACAGAGCTCTGGTGCCCTTAAAACCAGTTGGGCCCCCTTGGGATGTAATCTTTAAACCCCATTTTTCAGAATCAAGGAGGTGGTGATGTGATATGCCAGGGAACATCCTGACTTGGAAATTGAGTGGTACAAGATTCAAGTTTTTGCACACATTTCTCAAGCTACTATACAAAAATGCAGGGCGTTCAAACCATTGCTTTCGCCTTAAATTCAAAGGGACATCTGATATAGATGGAACTACCCATTTCCCTTACAATTTGCTTATAATGGCAAATCCTACACCTTTTCTGCATTCTCTGAAGGAGAGAAAATTTTGCTGAATGTGGGCTTTAATTCTCTTAGCCCCTCCTCGCAGATCCCTCCTAAAGCTGACAGCCCTCCTCCCCCACTTTCGCCTCTGTGGTCTCCATCTCCCAGGAAGAAGAAACCTGCTATTCCACGTCAGGTTCCCTAAAGACTCTGCTGGTTACCAGCTGATCTTATATTGGGCAGAGACCTCTCCGTGAACCTGTTGTGGGACATTGGCCCCAACCTTTGTTTTTTGATTTGTTGCGTAGGTTTTGTTCTCTAGTCATATCAGTCTTTATTTGTTTATGGGTTAGATTGTTTACATGTCACATACTCTAGTTTCTGGTGTTAGGAGCCTTTAACATACATATCTTTTACAGACTCCATGGTGTCTATGAGCTCTGCCTAATTGAAACACTCTCCCCATTGCGTTGCTTTGGCTGAGACTTCTGTTCCTTGACTTCATGTCTGGGATATTTGGTACTTTACTGTTTTATGTTGCATATTGTTGTTATGTCACTTGGTTTGATGCTAGCCATTTTCTAAGCTCGTCTTTTGTCTCCTCTTTTTTCTTTCCTTTTTTCCCCGCTTTTCTTTCATAATTTCTCTGAACTTTCTGGGCTCTCCTTAAATTCTCAAAAAACGATATGTGAGTTGAAACACCTACAGGCCGAGGTGCTTTTGTTTTGTTTGGAACAAAAGAAGGCCTCGGATGAACCAGAAGACATTGTACACTATAAATCACATGGTGGGATTGACCACCCTAACCTTTATTTATATTTCCAAGCTGCCCAAATAGCGCAGTTGGCCTATACTACAGCTAAAGAATCTACTCCCCTCTGGGTTTCTAATGAAGCTCTCTCCTGCCACCCTGCTGCGGTCGGTTCCTTACTCTGGCTCTCTAATCGATCTCACCCTCCTATATTATGTCCCACTTTATCTTTTTCGTTGACAGTCTGGGGAAGGGTACGCCATTGCAAATCCTTGGCTTCCTCTCACAGGGGCCTTTAGCCCCTATCTTTTGTAACCCTGAGTTTGTACCTGGCATAGTTCCGGCCCCATTCCAATGGTGGATCAACAAAGGGTTACTGCGGATAGGAGATTTCCTCTGGGGTGCCCGAATTTACCCTATCCAAAATTTTAAAGAAAAATTGCAGATGCCTCCCACCAAAATCTTTAGACTTACTCAAATCGCCTCCTTTATCCGCTCAGAAACTTTTTTACTTCATGGACCACCCACTCTTAACAATTTTGAACTTTCCTGTCAGAATAATAATCTAGGGGCCATATTTCTATGGTTTATGCCACTCTTACTGATCCTAGCTGTAAACTTCCTTATATGGATCAATGGGAACTGGACCTGAATGTGAGCTATGATCTACTGGATTGGCAAGATATAGCCTTAGCAATATCTAAGGTTTCCATCAATACCACCTTAATTGAGGCAAATTATAAAACATTATTGCGATGGTACCTGGTTCCAACCTGGATTGCGAAGATGCATCCATCTGCCTCACCAATGTGCTTTCGGTGTTGCGGCCAGATGGGTTCTATGTTCCATGTCTGGTGGCGATGCCCGATAGCAACTAGAATTTGAATCCACATGTTTAACCTTGTTTACACGGTGACAGGGGTGAATGTTCGCAGACCCTCGGAGATAGCCCTCTTTCATAGATTTCCAAGTACAGTGCCAAAAAAAGACAGCTTTGTAATATCAGATTTAAATCGATCATAGATGGTTCAAATCTCAGCCAGTTCAGCAGGGACCAGCCAAGAATCGAACCATCTATGGGCAGAATGATTGTACCAAATTGTACAACTTGGGTACAACTAGCATGTCAGATTTTTCATTAGCCGCTAGCAATAATCACTGTGTTCTTCCAGCCAGGACGGCTCCCACAACACAACAGCTCTGCACGAGGGATTGACTTGGGAATCAAGCGATTTTCTTTCCTACAACCACGGGTTGAAAATCACATCTTCTATGGCTGGATTTAGACACGTTGAGGGAAGTATGCTCACTTGCTAGTTCCCAAACATCGAAGTGCATTGTGGATTTTAACCAGTTGTGGTCAGCCCTATAGCAGTTTTACTGCTACAGGGCCGACTCCCTGCGCAAAATCATATACATGATCCACGGTCCCACCGATTTCACTGTGATTCGGTACAGCACCAATCAGTCACCAGATCCAGGCAAATGATTTTTGGCCTGGACCTGCTGATCGTTGTACCGAATCAGAGATCATCCCGTGCCTAGGTTTACATTACACAGGTACAGGAAGTCATGCAATCTTCTCTCCTGGAGCCCTTTTCGAATCCAGATAGAGAAGAGAGAACATCTATGTGAGTAGAAGCAGCACACTTTACACTAAAACACCTAGTTAGGTCACATTTAACACCATGATCCCAGTTAACCCTTTCACTGCCACGTCACCAGTGTCATTAGTACAGTGCACAGATTTATTTACTGATCACTGTATTGGTGTCATGGGCGGCATCAGATGCGTCAGTTGCCATCAGTTAGCGTCCCTCTTAGATAGGGTCAGATTGCCCGCCACTACATTACCATCATATTGAACCCATTGATTGCCAGGAACATTCTCAGAGACACACTATAAACTTCCATTTCTAGTATAGTGTCTGAACAGATCAATATCTTTGATCAGATCATTACTATACCAACATCCACAATAGTATAGTGTCCAAAAAAATGCAACATTAGCAAAATCAGCTCCAACACCTGCCAGAACTGTGTTTAGCCCCTCTGTCCCCCCCCCCCAGCACATGCAGTGTGTCAGTAGATCATTGTTGCTTGATACATTACATACAAAACTGCAGTGTTAGCAAGATCAGGCCTGATGGCCGCTGGCGCTAGCTTGTAATGTTTTTCGTAGCGGTTCAAGCAGTCCCTGACAGCAAGGTGTTCTTTTCCCTATGCATTTCACTAGGTACCTATAAATTTTGTGGCCAAAAAGAAAGGTACATTAGTGAAGAGGCCTACTTGATTCTGAGTATGTCAGATGAGAGTGAAGGGGAAGCCTCACTGACAAAATCAGGCTCAGAATACGAACCTGCAGAGAGCACCCTGATAGCTGAGATATAGCTCAGATGATGGAGAAGAGGTCCCTGCTAAGGTCAGGCATACCCAACCCCATGCCCAGGTTGCTGAGGTGATAGAGTTGCACGATGATTCTCATATACAGCATAGAGCCAGTACTAGTGCCACACTACCTTTTGGTGAACTAGCGAGCACCAGTGGCCTAATACATCCTGTCTCTGGTCTTTTACATACCAGCACTGCAGTATCACTTGGTGACGTGGTGAGTCCCATAAGTGCAGTACAAGCTTGTGAAGTGGCTAGCACAAGTAGTGTCCTACAACCATCAAGAATTTTAACCCTGGCCTATGTCCTTCCGGATGTGCTTGCAAATCCTGATTGGCAGCCCACAAATTTTGCAGCACCTGTATTTCCCCCATTCACTGCCCAACCCGGAATTCAGATGGAAACAGCAATGTAACTACCCTCCTTTATTTTTTGGAGCTGTTTTTCACAGAAGACCTGTATGGATCGATTGTGGACCAAAGCAATTTATATTTGCACAAAAATTTATCACCACCAACCCAAATTAAAACCATGCCAGACAAATTGCATGGAAAGCTATTATGGTTTCCAAGTTGAAAAATAGTTTGGGCCTAACCCTCAACATGGGCATTACTAAAAAGAATGAGCCACGATTGCATTGATCCACAGACACGATTCATCATACACTCGTGTTCTCTACTGCTATGGCCAGGATTGATATGGGAATATAATGCGATTTATGCATTTCAACGACAATACACTCAGATGTCCTCGAGGTGACCCTGAATATGATTGGCTCCACAAAAGTTTTCCCCTCGTAAATCACCTCAACCAGAAATTTACAGATATGTATATGCCCCAACAAAACATCTGCATTGATGAGTCCCTCATTAATTTTTCTGTCCGCCTTGCATTCAAACAATTTCTCCCCAGCAAATATGCCAGATCTGGAGTCAAAATGTTTAAGCTCTGTGAGAGGGCAACAGGCTTTACATGTAATTTTCAAATTTACGAGGGAAAAGATAGTCAAGTGGAGCACCCTGGATACCCAGATTACATGGGGAGCAGTGGCAAGATAGTTTGGGACTTTTTCCTTATGGGGTACCACTTATATGTGGACACTTTTTACACAAGCATGCCACTTTTTAGACACCTTTTTGATTTTGGAATTGGCTCATGTGGCACTGTGCGTCCTGATTGCTTCCCCCAACAGCTTGTAAATACCTGACTTAGAAAGGGGGAGAAAGCCTACTTGAAAAATAATGAATTGCTGGCAGTGAAGTGGAAGGCTAAAGGGGATGTTTTTGTCCTGTCTTCCATTCACGCAGACACGACAATCCAAATTTGCACAGCAATTGGTGTAGTTCAGAATCCCCTCTGTGTCCAGGACTATAACATTAACATGGAAGGGGTGGACATCAATGACCAGATGATGAAGTTTCCTGTAAAGCCAATTGGCTCTGTACAATGCTGTTGTGCCTTACAAAGCAACTGGACAAAGTGAATCCTTCCTAAAGTTTCAGGAAAAAATCATCACAGCCCTTTTGTATCCAGAAGGTGCTGTAGCCCAAATTGCCAACCCAGCTGCAATGGAGGCATTTTCCTCATGCCATTCCTCATACCCCAACCCTAAATCACCCCAAAAAAGATGTTGTGTCTGTAGCAGACACAGAATTAGATGTGACACCCTCTTTTTTTGTTCCTCCTGTCCTGGCCAACCTGGTCTCCGCCTCAAGGACTGCTTCCGTCGCTAACACACAGTAGTAGTATTAGTATAGAGTACAGAATGGCATAGTCTAGGGTACACATTTACACAGGATCTGAAAAGATGTTAGGAAGTCAGGAATCACATTTTGGGAGACCCTAAATTTACAGTCTGGAAAGTTTACGGCGTTTATGAGTTACAAAAAAAATGTTAAAAGGTAAAAAAAAAAATAGTTGTTGATTTTATTGAGTCAATGTTCTGTTGTTAACCGTTGTTTACTTTGCAGGGACACCATTCAGCTGCAGCACTGACCTGTTTATTCTGACAACAGCAGGATGCGCTCTCAGAATATATGTCAGTGTGTGCAGTGCTGCTGGATGAGATTTCTCATCCACAGTAAAAAAAAAACCATATATGTCCAAGCATGGGGGCCTGGAGTGGTCAGTGGGCAGATCACTCCTATGCTTCAGCATATATATATATTTTTCATATTTTGTACACAGATTTCAATTTTAAAACGTTGGTGTTTTATTGAGTTAATGTTCTATTGTTACTGTGTTTTATTGTTAATCGTTATTGTTTACTTTGCAAGAATGCCATTCAGCTGCAGCACTGATCTGTTTATTCTGACAGCAACAGAATGTTGCTCTCAGAATATATGTCACTGCATACAGTGCCGCTGGAGTAGATTTCTCATCCGCAGATAAAAAAAAAAAGAACATATATGCCCAAGTATAGGGGCCTGGGGTGGTCAGTGGGTGGATCGCTCCTATGCTTCAGCATATATTGTGAAAATTTTTTGGGGGGGCAGAGATTTCTTCATCCACATCAATCGAACAAAAAGAACATTTCATGTATGCCCAACATTAGAAGTGAGTTGATGCAGGGCAGTATATTCTAATGGTGGGCATACCACACACTTTTTTTGGCAGAGATGGCTTCTCTTTTTTTCATTCAGCACACAGGTGGCATTAAAAAAAAGAACATAACATGTATGCCCAACAAAGACCAGCGATGTACTGGTACATCACTAGATTTTGAGTGGTTATACCAGGATGATGCCTGCAGCTGCAGCTGCAGGCATCATCTTGGTATCATTTTTTTTTATTTTAGCCAGTGGTTAGCTTTCATGAAAAAGCAATCCTAGTGGCTAATTAGCGCTGGATTGCTTTTACAAGCAGAGGGAGGAGACGTCCCCCCCCTCTCCCGCTGCCTTCCATTTCTTTCTTGGGCTGTCCTGTCCCATTGGGGAACCTGAGAATGCAGCCGACATTTCCCCTGGCTGACCATAGAGCTGATTGGAGACCAGATGGGCTCCAATCATCTCTATAATCTAAGAAACTGGAAGCTACGAGCATTTATCCACTTCGGTTTCACCAGATATAAACAGCACCATTTTCAAATTGGGAAGCATCTGCTCACACCAATCTTGTTTTGATGCTTTAAGGGCAAAGGAGAGATCTAGAGTCTAATAGACCCCAGATTTCTCAGAAAAGAGCAGCTGTTTTTGTCATGTGGTATCTCCATACTCGGGAGAAGTAGAACTATATTTTTGGGGGTGTAATTCCACATAAACCCATGGCATGAGCAACATATCATTTACGTGACAACTCTATGTTAAAAGAAAAAAATTATATTTTTCAAAAACATGTGGAAACAAATTTAATTTTCCATGGACTCAACATGCCTCTCAGCAAATAGCTTAGGGTGTCCACTTTCTGAAAGTGGGTCATTTGGGGGTGTTTGTACTGCCCTGGCATTTTAGCAGCTCAAGAAATATGATAGACGGTCAGAAAGTAAAAGCTGTGTAAATTCCAGTATCTATATCATACTTTGTAGACACTATCACTTTAACACACACCAATTGATATACACTTAATGGGATTTTTTTTTTACCAAAGACATGTAGCAGAATACATTTTGGCCTACATTTATGACAAAATTTTAGCTTATTGGATATTTTATATAACAGAAAATATTGATATATTCAAACTTTGTTTATATCACAAAAAAATTAAAAACCCAGTGGTGATCAAATACCACCAAAAGAAAGCTCTATTTGTGTGAAAGCAATTATAACAATTTTGTTCAGGTACAGTGTTGCATGACCTTGCAATTATCAGGTAAAGTAGCAAAATGCCAAATAACAAAAAATGGCCTTGTCATGAAGGAGGTTAAATCTTTCGGAGGTCAAGTGGTTAAACTGACATGCCTGCTGTATAGTTGGGGTACATTGAACCCTCAATGTAAAAGCAAAATAGGAACATATTTCCTATATTTCTAAAGTGAATGCATTATACGAATAATGTGATGAGAGTATAGAGGCTGTCATTTTTTACCTTTCCTCTAAAATTGCTAGTTGTTTAGCAGTCTTCCTGGCCTGGCTGCTTCAATATGTTGATGCATTGACCTAAAACAGGTATGCAAATAAAGGCGTCTGACTTTTCTCTAAATGTCGTGGACTGCATGCTTGTTTCAGACCGATGCTTTTAAAGCCAGTAAGTCAGCATAACTGCCAGGAAACTAGCATTTTTGGAAAGAGGTCAGCAATGGCAGCCTAGGTACTTCTCTCATGAAAGTTTACTTAATGAAGTTATGCTCTACACATGCCTTGTGGTGTATTTCCCCAATCAACCGGAGTCTAGTTTCAGTGTCTGAGGATACGGCACCTTTGCACTCCCTATTCCACCATTGACATCAACATCGTTATACACTATTACTTGCCTACTATGTCAGCCTGCCTCATGAATCGAATATATTTCCTTGTGCACCTACAAAAAATATATGGCTGTGCCATATCTGTCAGGGATGTAAGACTGGTTTCAAAGCTATGCATTTCAGTAACTGGAAATAAAATGCATGTTTTACAGTGCATTACTGCAATGCACACTAATGCATGGTTCTTTTCTTTAGAATGAAACCCAAATGCACAACTACAGTAAGTGGCAACACACCTGTGCTGCAACACTTCACGAACTTCATGCTGTGCAGCATACAACTTAACATTCGAATCTCAACCCATAAGCAAGCATTCAGTAACATCAGAAAAGCATCAGAGCATGGTCTGCCAATGTCCGTGTCTGGATTTATAGAATGTTCGTGTAAGTGTGCATCTGTAAATACAGGATGTTAGTATGTGTATATATGAAAGTATTCTATATAAAGACTGTATATCTTACAGAATTCCTTATCTCCTTTGAATAAGTGATTTTGTACCATGTTGTTCAGCAATTCAGGAATGTATCAGAGTTGGACAGAACTTGCCCAGTCATATGTCTGAAATGGGAAAGAGCTATCTAGTGCTTTCACATGCTGAGTTCCCCTGGGAATTTCTTCCCTTGGTCACTATTTGTGCCTCGTGTCCGTTCAACTGTCCAGCTTATCTTGGTCTCAGACACAGGCACAGCACTTTCTTCTGTTACTTCCCTACTGTCTGGGAAAACAAACCAAAGTCATTTTTTTAAAGTCTTGTCTATTTTAACTAACTTCATCATGATTGAAAATATTTTAGCCTTTTATAAAATGCAAAACAAAACGGTGTAACATGTCGGTAAGACTCAAGCCATGTCCATGATGTAAACCATCTGTCGGGTAAAAATAATGTGCTATGTGCCTGTGCCCTTTTTGAGATTGGCACTTGGCACAGTTGGCTGCTTGGTTAAAGTGGAATTCTCTTAGCCTGCAGCTGTATTTTTCCATGCATAAAATTGTAATTCAATTCTCACATTATCACCTAATACAATATGTGTTCCAGCATCATCATTTTAAGTACATTTAACTTTTTATTTATCAAAAGCATTTTGTTTACTAACTGTTTTTCCCTGTTAGTACATTTAAAGCACTTAATGGGAATCTGTGACCCTGTTTAGCTTCTAAGTGCGCTGCAACAAGCACCTATTTAACCTGCTCCGGTGACCCACTACTCTCGGGTGCTTGTGACTAAAGTGCCCATCCTAGCCTGCTGTGCAAAGTGTAATTTGGAGTCGATATATTCCTAAGCAGCTTGTATATTAGATCAGTGAATGAAAAGCAGCCTCAGCCAAGGCTCTTCCCAGGCCATGACCCTTCTCACTCGTTTCGTCCTGCCCACAGGACTTAATCATAGAGCTTCTATGACTAAGCCCTGTCGGTGGGGTGGAATACGTCAAGGGACGTGGCCTCTGAGGAGCCTAGGCTGAGACCCATTTTCTTTCAATGATCCAGTCCACAGGCTGCTTAGGAGTGCGTCATCTTCGAGTTACACTTTGCATGGCAGAATTAATAGAAATTGTCAATTGTCAGGAAACCTGTGGTGAAAGAAATGGTAAGCGTTTATTACTGACTGCTACTTTTAAAATTTCAAACGGAATGGGTTACAAATTAATCCAAAGGCATCAATAAGATCGATTTGTCCTCAGTAGACATTAGTAAAAGGAATAAATGGTTTCAAAGGGAACTTTTTCACAGCACAGAGATGGTGAGCATGGATTAGGACTACACCCAGGAAGGAGCCTGACCATGGCTTGGAGCGGGAACTCAATGTGAGGGCTCCCAAGCACCTCCAGTGTCCTGCCGAGAAGGGGAGAGATGTGCAAGAAGCCCTGGAGAGACTAGCCGGGGAGAGGGGGGGCTTGCCTGGTGGGGAGCGTGGACCGAGGACCTCTGGGAGTGGTGGCCATCGCGGCGGGTCTTCCTGTGCTCTCGGCCCGACGCTGTGTGTTCCCTGGAGCTCAGTGGATGCCGGGTGATCAGGTGATCTGCTGCAAGGGAGGCAGAGGAGCCGGGAAACGCCAGCTCTCTTCCTCCTGCACACAGGACCGTGGCAGCTGGAGACACACGGAAACGGGCTGGCTGAACCCCCCCTGCAATCCACTCATTGTGTGAGTGGAATGTCGAGTGCAATGTTCCCCAGAAGAGAGTACCTGGAGCCGCCTCACCCCTCACTTGGCATAAAGGAAGAGATGTCCTAAAGTGCGGGAAAGTCTCTTAGAGAAGTTCAATCTCTATAGAAACCAGAGATATCACATGGGGGAGAAGTATTCCTGTCTCGAGTGCAGGAAATGTTTTTCATGTAAGTCCTATTTTTATATATACCAGTGATAACATAAGAGGGAGCAGCCATACCCTTGTTCAGAGTGTGGGAAATGTTTTTCACAGAAGTCCAGCCTGCATATATATCAGATACCTCGCATGAGGAAGATGTTATATCCCTGTTGTAAGTGCGGGAAATGTTTTCTCAGATAAGTCTAGACTTAGTGAAGCCCAGTCTTCACACACATCAGAGATCTTACACGGAGGAGAAGTTGAATACCTGTTTGGAGTGTGGGAAAAAATTTTCAGAGAAGCCCTTTTCTTCATATATGACAGAGATCTCATACGGGGGAAAAGCCGTGTTGGGGATAAGAGGGTGAGTGAGAGCGGCAAAAGTACTGAGATTAATATATTGCATGGGAACTGAACTGTATGTATTGAACTATAGGTTTAAACTGAGGAGGGGTTCACCCAGGGGGTCTTAGAGGAAAATCAGAAGGAGGACAATGTAAAACAGATAAATACCTAGAAGAAGATGCGTTTGGGAGTGGGGGGAGAGAAAAAGGAAGGAAAGAACTGAGAGGGGGATACCCATGGAAGACAACAAATTTTGATATCAAATCAAAAATAGACCTCCCCCCACAAAACCAGAACTGCGGAAAATTGAAATAGTCCCCGACAGCATGAAAAACAAAGTATCAAAGGGAGGAGGGCATAAGGCTTCCCAAACAGGGTCAATTAAAAAATATATACCCTCACAGCAGAAACAGACTCCAGAGAGACAACAGGGAATAAGTGTAAGAGGTGAGAGGGAAAACAGAGGGGAATGTTCCAGACTACCCCTGCAAACAGCTAACAGTAGTCAACATATGGAAGAAGAAGTGGATATGGATAAAGTAGAAGAACAAGAGGAGAGCTCACAGATGCCTACTAAAGCAGAAATAGCAGAAATGTTTAAAGGACTTGAAAAATCCCTAAAAAAGGAACTGGCGAAATTACACAAAGATCTGGGGCAAATATTATCAAGGGTGGAGGAGATGGAAGAAAAATTAGATAAACATGTCCAAATTATACAGAAATTAGAAAAATGGGCGATGGAAATGAGAAAAGAACAAAATAAATCTGTTATATAAATTGGAAGACCAGGAGAATAAGGATAGGAGATGCAATCTAAGGATACAAGGCTTTCCAGAGATCTCCCAAGGAGAAGATTTGACGGGAATAATAACGAGAATGCTGAATATTATAATGGATAGACCTATAACAGATCCTCTCAAAATGGAGGGATTATATAGAATAGGAAAATACAGTTGTGTTCAAAATAATAGCAGTGTGTTGAAAAAAGTGAATAAAGCTCAAAATCCTTCTAATAGCTTTTATTTCCATACACACAAATGCATTGGGAACACTACACATTCTATTCCAAATCAAAACATGAAGAAAAATATATCACATTTGTGTTGTTCCTCTAAAAAAATTGAAGAAAAGTGAATATTAGACTGTTCAAAAAAATAGCAGTGTTTGTATTCTTCTTTACAAACTCAAACATTCACTATATAAACTGAAAAATGTTTGAAGAGTTTGCTTTCCTTTGAATCACTTAATTAATATTTAGTTGTATAAGCACTGTTTCTGAGAACTGCTGTACATCTGTGTTGCATGGAGTAAACCAACTTCTGGCACCTGTGAAGGTATTCCAGCCCAGGATGATTGGACTACATTCCACAGTTCTTCTCTATTTCTTGGTTTTGTCTGAGAAACTGCATTTTTGATGTTACCCCACAAGTTTTCTATTGAATTAAGATCCGGGGATTGGGCTGGCCACTCCATAACGTCAATCTTGTTGGTCTGAAACCAAGATGTTGCACGTTTACTGGTGTGTTTGGGGTCGTTGTCTTGTTGGAACACCCATTTCAAGGGCATTTCCTCTTCAGCATAAGGCAGCATGACCTCTTCAAGTATTCTGATGTATTCAAACTGATTCATGATCCCTGGTATGCGATCAATAGGCCCAACACCGTAGTATGAGAAACATCCCCATATCATGATGCTTGCGCAACCATGCTTCACTGTCTTCACAGTGTACTGTGGCTTGAATTCAGTGTTTGGGGGTCGTCTGACAAACTGTCTCTGGCCACTAGACCCAAAAAGAACAATCTTACTTTCATCCGTCCACAAAATGTTGCGCCATTTCTCTTTAGGCCTGTTGATGTGCTCTTTGGCAAATTGTAACCTCTTCAGCACATGCCTTTTTTTCAACAGTGGGACTTTGCTGGGGCTTCTTGCAGATAGCCTGGCTTCACATAGATGTCTTCTAATTGTAACAGTACTCACAGGTAACTTTAGACCTTCTTTGATCTTCCTGGAGCTGATTGTTGGCTGAGTCCTTGCCATTTTGGCTATTCTTCTATCCATTCGAATGGTAGTTTTTCGCTTTCTTCCACGTCTTTCAGGTTTTGGTTGCCATTTTAAAGCATTTGCGATCATTTTAGCTGAGCAGCCTAACATTTTCTGCACTTCTTTATATGTTTTCCCCTCTCCAATCAACTTTTTAATCAAGGTACGCTGTTCTTCTGAACAATGTCTGGAACGACCCATTTTCCTCAGAATTTCAGAGAGAAATGCACTGTAACCAGCATGAATGACCTCACTAATAGAACTACACACTGCTATTATTTTGAACATGCCCCTTTCAATTAGTGATTCAATTACACAGAATCAGCAGCATGCATGTCATGACTGTTGGGTCTGTTGGATTTCTATTACTCTACTACACCTGCTAGTAAATTATTTGCCATGTAGAAATGTAATTTCTACCAAAAACAGTGATTGATCAGGTTAGTGATGTCTGACTGCTATTATTTTGAACACAACTGTACATACAAGAAGATAGAAAGGAAAAGCCAAGAGATGTAATAGTACATTTCCATAATTTTTGGGATAAAGAAGAGCTTTGGAAGCAGATAAAAGGAAGAGCAATAATAAAATATGGAGAAATAAATATACAGATCTTTGCTGATTTAGCAGTGGAAACTTTAATAAGAAGGAGAACTTTGAAACCATTATTGGAACAGATGAGAAAACAGAATGTTCGATATAGCTGGGGGTATAGATGGGGAGGGGATAGGTAGTTTAAGACTCTGCAAAAAAAAAAACATCAGCCTGGAGAAATCCTAGAGATCAAAGGGGAAAAATTGGAGAAAAGAGGAAGAGAGAAGAGATGGGGACAATAGAGGTGTGGATAGGAGAAGAATGGAAGAGATTCACTTTGTGACTTTTAATGTTAAAGGGTTAAATAGCCCTGGGAAGAGATTTGGGATTTTTAAAGAAATTCAACATAGATTTTTTCAGTGTTTTTTTTACAGGAGACACATTTGGTGCAAGAATCAAATGTGAAATTAAATTCCAGATATTATCCAATCTGGTTTTCTGCAGATTCCCCAATTAAACGTGCCAAGGGAGTGGCAATAGGTTTTGGGAAAAATATAAGGTTTAAGCTGGAAAACAGATTGGTAGATCTGGGAGGGAGATTTCTGTT
The DNA here is from genome assembly GCF_062004578.1 of Staurois parvus. Taxonomy (NCBI): domain Eukaryota; kingdom Metazoa; phylum Chordata; class Amphibia; order Anura; family Ranidae; genus Staurois; species Staurois parvus. The sequence continues at coordinate 3,258,993 of NW_028318193.1, forward strand.
TCTGAAGGGAAAATTACAGAAAATAGGCTGTACATTAGCAAATATTTATTGCCCGAATAAGAAACTGGAGGTATTTCTAAAAAATACTCTGAAGAAGTCAATGGATTTAAAAAAAGGCAATTTAATTGTGGCAGGTGATTTCAATCTCTGCATGGATCCCCAGATGGATATGACGTCCCCTGTGCAGGGAGATGGTAGTAGGTCTCTGAAATCCTTGAAAAAAATGATATACCAATGTCAACTTGTAGATATATGGAGAATTAAGCGCATGAAGGACAGAGACTATACGTTTTATTCTCATGCACATGAGATGTATTAAAGACTGGATTATATATTGCTGGACCATCGACTTATCGAGTCTCTGGTCAAAGTAAAAATAGAAGCGATGTCAATATTGGACCATGCCCCTATCACAATGCAATTATTATGGGGAAATGAGCAGATCGGGGGGAAATTATGGAGTTTAAATGAGACACTTCTCCAGAATTTAGAGGTGGATCAAAGAATTAAAAAAGAAATAGAGCAATTTTGTGAGGAAAATGATTCTGGGGAAGTGTCCGTAGCAACAGTGTGGGAGGCTCATAAGGCCTATATTAGAGTTATCCTGATAGCGATTGGAGCAAAAAAGAAGAGGGAAAGAAGAGAAAAAATAAACACGCTTCTTAGTGAACTCTGTGAGTTAAAGCAGATACATAAAGTAACAAAAGAGATTATGCAGAGGGTAATAAATAAAACAGAAGAATTAAATAAATTTCTGGAAGAAGATAAGAGAAGAGTGTTTAATAAAATGAAAAGTGTCAGGGCTCCAGGTATGACCAGAGATGTGTGGACCGACACAGGGAAACGCAGACTTCAGGTATAGTATCAAACAATACAATTTATTAAGGGCTACACAATACATAAACGCAGTGCAAGGCTAAAGATAAATACAGTGCAAACAAACCAAACCTCCAACAGATAACAGTATGTACAACACAAAACGTAGTCAGGTGGGCCGGGTCGGTAGCAAACGGGCAGACAAGGTACAAGGAGCAGGCGGAAGAGTGGTCAGGAATAGCCGAGGTCGGTACAGGCAGAGTTCGTGCAGAGTCAGGATCAAAGCAAAGTTAGTTTCAGGCAGGAAGCAGACAGGATGCAGGTACAGGGGCTCATGGGAACAATACACCAAGGCACTGACTGCAGGCCTAGCCACTCCTTAAATACACCTCCTGCAATCAGCCTCAGGTGATGGCTTGATTGCAGGAGTGAACTTCTGGCTGCTGAGAGCACCCGCTGGCCAGCCCTGGTAATGCAGCCCACACGGCAGGTGAGTCCCACCACCAGTGGTGAGTCCATTCCTGACAAAAAGTGAGAGATACAGATGGGGAGATAGGCCAGGAAAGTATTTAATGAGGGCTCAGAGAAAAAAAATCTAGGAACTATATAGAGAAAATAAGAGACCACAAAGGAGAATTAATGTATTCAACTAAAGATATAGCTAAAGTGTTTAAAGAATATTATAATAAGCTATATAATATTATCCCCCACAGCTCCATAAGTAAAGATGAAGTAGGAAAAATAGAAAAAAGACAGACATATTTAAAAAAGGCAGGATTACCAAAATCCCTAGAATCAGCAATAACGCAGGAGGAAATACACTTAGCATTAAAGAGCACTATAGCTAGGAAAAGTCCAGGACCTGATGGATACACAGTGATATATTATAAAAAAATATAAAGAATTATTAGTGCCTAAACTGAGGATATATATGAATGCATTGGGAGGAGAGATGGAAATGAGGAGGGAATCCCTACAAGCTCATGTAGTTCTCATACATAAGGAAGGTAAAGATGATACTCACTGTTCAAGTTACAGACCGATTTCCTTATTAAACACAGATACCAAACTATGCAAAAGTTCTGGCAAACAGGTTGAAAGACCTAATGTCAGAATGGATACACATAGACGAAGAAGGCTTTGTACCATGGAGGGAGGGTAGAGATAACGGACTGAGATCTCTGTTTCTCATACAAAAAAGTAGGAAAGAGAAAATTCCTGCGGTGGTACTCTCTATCGATGCTGAAAAGGCATTTGATAGAGTAGATTGGGGATATATGTTGGATACATTGGAAGTATTGGGGATGGGACCTAGAATGAGATAGTGGATAAGGAAATTATATAGTCAACCCTCTGCAGCAATCATGGTTAATGGGGAATTGTCAGAGTATTTTGGGATGCAGAACAGAACTAGACAGGGATGCCCTTTGTCTCCATTGCTATATGTTTTATCATTGGAATCTCTTTTGGCTACAATAAGGAATAATATAGATTTAAAAGGAATTTAGATAGGAGATACGGAGCATAAAGTGGCAGCTCATGCAGATGACATGCTGTTCTATGTGGGAAACCCAAGGATAACATTGCCAAATTTAATGAAATCACTGAAAGAATATGGGGAGATGTCAAATTTAAAAATTAACCCAACAAAAACAGAAATTTTAAACATAAATCTTCCAAATAGAGAGCAAAATAAGTTACAGGAGGAATTTCCCTTTGTTTGGAGAGAAAAATAATTGAAATATCTAGGAATAAAATTACCTGTATCCTCCAAGACCTTGTATAAATTGAATTATATCCCATTATTTAATGAGATCAGGGATGAACTAAGGAAATTAGGAGGGGGAACCCCGTCATGGATAAGTGTATAAATTTGATAAAAATGGTGATTGTTTCAAAAATATTATATAAATTTCAAATGATACCAATTAAACTACCAGAGGTTTACTTTAGATCAATTAAAAAAATGTTAATAAGATTTATTTGGAGGAATAAAAAAACGAAAATAAGCCAGGAAATTCCATGTAGAAATAAAGAGAAAGGAGGATTGTGAGTCCCAGATTTAAAAAGATATTATAACTCGGTAATAATGGCAAGAATTTTTGACTGGACATATAATGCAGAGGGGAAAAGCTGGGTTAAAATATAAAATATACTAAGTAATACTAAATTAAGTGGAATTGTATGGTTACCTCCACAATACAGAGGATTAGCAGACAGTACACGTTTGTTGACATTTAATGTTTTAAGAGTTTGGGATGTTTTACACAAACAGATGGGATGGGAACTTAATTCATTGTTAATACCCTTAAAGTCCACAGAGTTTTTCCCACCGGGTAAAGAAGGTATCACAGGGAAGTGGATTAAGAAGGAAGATGCACAATTAAGGGATATAATGGTGGGGGAGGAAATAGGATCACTTAAGGAACTGGGAAAAAAAGGAGAAGTTTTTCCGATGAGTGGCGTTATTTTCAATTGAGACACTTAATAGGAAAGCTTCCAAAGCCTTTAAGAATAAGAGAGGATTGGAATCCTTTTGAGCACTTATTAGGTACATGGGGAGATGGGAAACACGGAACATCTAAAATATATAAGATTCTCACTGAAATCAACGCAGATATAAGTCCTCCATATATAGAAAAACGGGAAAGAGAAACAGGAGTAATAATAGATGCGGAAAAACAGAGGAAAATGTATAAAAGAATCCATGGAAATATAAATATGCAGGAGGTAGAAATGAATTATAAGTGTTTAGCAAGATGGCATATCACACCGAGTGTGGCACACAGATTGAGAGGAAATAATTCACTTTTATGTTGGAGTGGATGTGGAGGTAGAGGCACAATGTATCACATATGGTGGGAGTGTTCTAAAATACAAGAGTATTGGGGGAAAATAGTAAGCTTGATTCAGAGAATTACAGAGGTTGATATTCTAGTAAACCCAGAGATTTGCCTTTTTCCATAGTACTAATCTTTCAGTTAAAAAATACAAAGAATCTGGTTTATTGTACTATTTGAATGCAGCAAAGGGACTGATACCCAAGTATTGGAGGAGACAGGAGGTTCCAAAAATAAAAGACTGGGTGGATAGGGTGGATCAAATATGTAAATTGAAGGAAATTTATTATTTGAATGAATATAAGATGGAGAGTGTCAAGGTCCTACCTTTTCCCTGAGGTTATGTTACTCCATGTGCTGGCGTCCATCTTGGATTCTGCTGTGCATTATGGGAATCCTTTTATGCCTTCAGGTTTCTGTGGTCCATCCCCAAGAGGGGTGTGGCTGATGACATATAAGCCTGTGGCCCGCACATGCTCTTTGCACTTGTGTCTTGTGTCTTTGTGTTGCTATTACTCTGTTCTGACTCTCGTGACTCTCCTGGTATCTGATTCGGCTTGTGACTTGACTATTCTTTGTATTCTCCTTTGATCTGACCCTCTGTTGCTGAACCCGGCTCGTGACCTGTGATTCTCGTCTGCTGTACTGTACTGTTTTGTCCTGTTGTTGTTGACCCCGGCTTGTTTGACTACTCTTTTGTCTCTTCCACCAGCTACACGCCATTGGCGGCGGCCATTACCGCAGCTGAGGTGTCTCGGGGGCCGCGACCTGGTTCCTGGCTGCGTCAAGTCAATCCCCACCATCAGGGGCCCTGGTGAAGGGCAGCCTGGGACTTAGACTCCGCGCCCTGAGGGACTTCGGTCTGTGGGTGGTGGTTGTCGTCAGCCAGTGCGTTACATTGTTAGGCCTGCCTGTCCGTTCCTCAGCTCCTGCCCTGACAGAGAGTCACCATACAAGATGGAACAAATGGGAGGAATTCAAAAAGTCAAGGCTAGCCTTAGAGGTTATGGGAGATTAACATAGAATAATATGGAAACATATTTTGTTCTTTTATAGGGATTACGATCTCCAGAAATAAACAGGAAAATTCAGAGCAGAAGGGGTTAGGGATTGGATGGGGGGGTGGGTGGTATATAGTTTGGGGGAGGGGGGGACGGGGGGGAAGGGATGAAACGATAAAAGTTTTGATAATATGCCAATGAGTTTTAATGAGTATGTTTGTATAACTTGTTTATCTGAAAAATTAATACATATTTAAATTATAAAAAACAAAGGCATCAATAATCTCTGAGGTAGTAACTTAGTCCATGGTTTTCAGCAATGAGATTCTTATCCTGTAGTGTTGTGTTGTGTTTCCACGCTGATAGGTCAGTTTATCAATAAGGTAAGTATGGTTGATAACCAGATTCATATATTCCTTAAGCTCCACCCAAAAGGGGAAGTTTCGCTTTAAGCCTTTGTCCCCCACTCCCTATTAAGGATTGGCACATTAGGGGAGCGGGTACCCTAATGTGACAGGTACTCGCTCCCACTTCCACTGCGATCGCCTAGGTGATTGGCAGCAGAAGTTGTCCTCCCCCCTCCCTCCCCTTAGTCTTCTGGGACACGTGACAGAAGACTACGGGGCCATCCACAAAGCGCAGTTTTTCTCACGCATTTGCAGTGGGCACCTGGCTGTGAAGCTGCAAGCTGTCACAGCCGGGTAACCACACTGAAGATACCAGTGCCATGGAGAGAAGACGGCCGGTGAAACCAGCGGTGGTGAGGACACCGCTGGACTGAGGGACAGGTAAGTGTCTGTATTTTAAAAGTCAGCAGCTACAGTTTTTGTAGCTGCTGACTTTTATTTTTTTTTTTCAGCAGTATGTTCAGACATGCCGTGGGGGCCGCGGTACATGCGCATTTATATAGCGCACTTGGTCCCCCTCTGTCATTCATTGCCGCCTTTTTAGGAGGGTCGGGGGAGGTTCCTCCTTTCCCCGCCCTTAACTGCGCACCACTCGGCAGTGGGATCCGGCCCTCAGCCGGTCCCGACGTGCATGCACGGTTTTCCCAGTTCTGTTGTTGATTCTGGGGGATCACCTATTCCAGCGTGCATGAGCAATCTCTTCACGCGTGCGCGGTCTCCTCAGCTGGATTGTGTGATGTCACACGCCGCAGACAAGCGGCGTGTGTGTCCAGATCAGGGCTATTTAGGGTCAGGCAGTGTGATGGTGTTCTTGTAGCCACATTTGTAGTTTGATCATCACAGGAGGATCTAGTGTGCTGTTAGGATTCCAGGTAATGGACAAAGCCATATTAGGTCAGACTAATACCTCTCTTCTTTTCTTCTTTTTTGGCGGCCAAATCCTATTGTTTATAGGATTTGACCCCAAAAAAAGAAGGAAACTATATTCCATTACAAAGGAAGGAGACTGATCATTTGCTGTTGCTCCTACAGTGCTACCTGCGCCAGGAGGAAGGAGTGAAATCACAACAAAACGCATTGGATTTATGTAAATTGCCTCTGTAATTTTAAACAATATGTCTTGACAGCGATGTTCTAATGCGATCAGAAATGGTTTATTATGCATGGCTATACAAATTATTGTTGTTAACAAACAAATAGCCTTGATAGTGATGTCATAATATAATCTTAGATGGTCTGTCATGTTATAATTTTTTATGTGTGTACATTTGACTGAATAAAGAATTCACATTTTTAATTCAATGTATGTACTGTATCTACAGTTGCAAGAAAAAGTATGTGAACCCCTTGGGATTACGTGGAGTTTTGCATGAATTGGGCATAAAATGGGCTCTGAACATCATCTAAGTCACAACAATGGAAGAACGCAGTCTGCTGAACATAATACTACACAAACATTAGATGTTGCCATGGTTTAATTGCACATAACATGTAAACATTCACAGTGCAGGGAGGAAAAAGTATGTGAGGCCCTAGCTTAATGACTTCTCCCAGAGCTAATTGGAGCCATGAGTGAGCCAACCATGACTCCAATCAGTGTGATGATATTGGATGTGTTGCTGACAGCTGTCCTACCCTTAAAAAACACAAACCTGTTTTGGTGTTACTGGTTTCAAGAAGCACTGTCTGATATGAACCATGCCTCGCAGAAAAGAGCTCTCAGAAGACCTACGATCAAGAATTGTTGACTTGCATCAAGCTGGAAAGGGTTACAAAAGTATCTCCAAAAGCCTTGATGTTCATGTGTCCACGGTAAGACAGATTGTCTACAAATGGAGAAAGTTTAGCACTGTTGCTACTCTCCCTAGGAGTGGTAGTCCTGTAAAAATGACTGCAAGAGCACAGCGCAGAATGCTGCATGAGGTAAAGAAGAATCCCAGAGTGTCAGCTAAAGACCTACACAAATCTCTGGCACATGCTAACATTTTTGTTGACACATCTACAATAAGGAAAACATTAAACAAGAATGGAGTACATGGGAGGACACCACGGAGGAAGCCATTGCTGTCCAAAAAGAATATTGCAGCACGTTTGAAGTTTGCAAAAGAGCACCTGGATGTTCCACAGCACTACTGGCAAAATATACTGTGGACAGATGAAACCAAGATTGAGTTGTTTGGGAAGAACACACAACACTATGTGTGGAGAAAAAAAGGCACAGAACACCAACATCAAAACCTCATCCCCACTGTAAAACATGGCGGAGGGAGCATCATGGTTTGGGGCTGCTTTGCTGCCTCAGGGCCTGGACGGATTGTTGTCATTGATGGGAAAATGAATTCCAGAGTTTATCAAGACATTTTGCAGGAAAACGTACGACCATCTGTCCACCAACTGAAGCTCCGCAGAGGATGGGTGATGCAACAGGACAATGACCCAAAGCATACAAGTAATTCAACAAAACAATGGCTGCAACAGCACAGAATATGCCTTCTGGAGTGGCCCAGTCAGAGTCCTGACCTCAACTCGATTGAAATGCTGTGGCATGACCTTAAGAGAGCGATTCACACCAGACATCCCAAGAATATTGCTACACTGAAACAGTTTTGCGAAGAGGAGTGGTCCAAAATTACTCCAGATTGTTGTGCAGGTCTGATCTGCAACTACAGGAAACGTTTGGTTGAGGTTATTGCTGCCAAAGGGGGGTCAACCAGTTATTAAGTCTAAAGGTTCACATACTTTTTCTTCCCTGCACTGTAAATGTTTACATGTTATGTGCAATTAAACCATGGCAACATCTAATGTTTGTGTAGTATTATGTTCAGCAGACTGTGTTCTTCTATTGTTGTGACTTAGATGATGTTCAGAGCCCATTTTTTGCCCAATTCATGCAAAACTCCACGTAATCCCAAGGGGTTCACATACTTTTTCTTGCAACTGTATGCCTTCAAAGTCTCAATCAATTTAGGGGTTCCCTTTTTCATGTTTAATTCTACACTTCAGGGGTGGTGGCTATCTATCAGGAAACTTTCTCTCCTTTTGAGGGAAGGAGATTGATCATTTGCTGTTGCTCCTACAGTGCTACCCACGGTGGGAGGTGAAGGGTGTACAAGTCTGCAGGCCTTACTAGCATCCTTTGTGCTTGGCTGGGATTGGAAGATCTGCACCAACTGACCAAGTTGGACTACATTATTGATGACCAGATATTTAAAGTGTCCATACAAAGTGGTCGACGGGTGTACATGTGAGTTTATATAGTGCACTTAGTCCCCCTCTGCCATGCATTGCGGCCTTTCTAGGTTGGGTGGGGAAGGTTCCTTCTTTTCCAGCCCTCAGCCAGTTCCTCCGTGCATACATGGTCTTCCCAGTTCAGTTGCTGATTCTGGGGGATCGCCTATTCCAGCATGCATGCATGGTCTCCTCAGCCAGATCCTGTGATGTCACACGCTGCCAACAAGCGGTGTGTGCGTCCAGATCGGGGCTATTTAAGGTCAGGCAGTGTGACAGTGTTCTTGTAGCCATATTTTTGGTTTGATCATCACAGAAGGATCTAGTGTGCCGTTAGGATTCCAGGTAATGGACAAGGCTATATTAGCTCAGGCTAATACCTCTATTATTTTCTTTTTTGGGGGCCAAATCCTATATTTTATTGTTTTACATAATAGACTAAGGCCCATAGATTATCAGCACAATAGACATTTAGCCAAATAATATTATGTTGGTTTATATTATTAATCTATAAACCTGTCCTGTTTTCAACAGACGGTCATGGTTTTACAGGATGTCGTCCCTGTTTCCCTGATGTGCCTCCATGCCTGGACACCCACCCTGACGCAATCTGTTTCTCCAGTGACTAATTACCAAATATATAAGGTTTCATGGCAATAATTGTAAGTGAATATTTGTCCAATTTATGTCTTATTATATGTGAAAAAATTATTTTGTTGTGTTGGATTATATGTATTACTATATACAGGTCAACAACCAAATTTTGTTTTATTATAGATGAACCCTTTCATAGCTCCTGAAGACGCGACTGACAGTCGCAAAACATGTAGAGCCAATATTCAGCTAAAGTTGTACTAGCTCTGTATTATGACAATTAGAGATGAGCGAATCGAAGTATCCGAAGTGGAATTCGAGTCGAATATCGGAAAAATTTCGATTCGTGCCGAATCCGAAAAACAGCCTAATTCGGACGCGCGAATCGAAATTTTTCCGAAAATGGCGGCTGACATGTGCGGCGACGGAGCGGGGATGTCGGGGAAGGCGCGCAGACAAGGCGCGCTGCCCCATAATGCATTCCTCAACGACATGTGATCGCATCAGCCAATCAGCAGCCAGCCAGCCAGCACTGTGTAATGGTCGAGGTATATATAGCGGCCATTTTGGAAATCTTCATTTGCCTGCAGTCATTGAACAGAGGCAGACCGCTCTGTACTAGGGACAGGGACAGAGTTAGGGCCACAGAAACGAGAATTGGGGACAGAGAGAAGTTACTTAGGGACAGAGAACCATTACTCAGGGACACAGACTTGTTAATGAGGGCCACAGAATCGTTATTTAGGGACAAAGAAACGCTAGTTAGGGCCACAGAATTCATACTCAGGGACAGACAGAATTGTTACTCAGTGCCAGAGAATTGTTACTTAGGGCCACAGAAACGTTATTAGGGCCACAGAATTTTTACTCAGGGACAGACAGAATTGTTACTGAGTGCCAGAGAATTGTTACTCAGGGACAGACAGAATTGTTACTGAGTGCCAGAGAATTCTTACTCAGGGCCACAGAATTCATTCTCAGGGACAGACAGAATTGTTACTCAGGGACAGACAGAATTGTTACTGAGTGCCAGAGAATTGTTACTCAGGGACAGACAGAATTGTTACTGAGTGCCAGAGAATTGTTACTCAGGGACAGACAGAATTGTTACTGAGTGCCAGAGAATTGTTACTCAGGGACAGACAGAATTGTTACTGAGTGCCAGAGAATTGTTACTCAGGGACAGACAGAATTGTTACTGAGTGCCAGAGAATTGTTACTCGCACAGACACAAAATTGTTACTTGCACAGACACAGAATTGTTACTCGCACAGACACAGAATTGTTACTCAGGGCCACAGAATTCATACTCAGGGACAGACAGAATTGTTACTGAGTGCCAGAGAATTGTTACTCAGGGACAGACAGAATTGTTACTGAGTGCCAGAGAATTGTTACTCAGGGACAGACAGAATTGTTACTGAGTGCCAGAGAATTGTTACTCGCACAGACACAAAATTGTTACTTGCACAGACACAGAATTGTTACTCGCACAGACACAGAATTGTTACTCAGGGCCACAGAATTCATACTCAGGGACAGACAGAATTGTTACTGAGTGCCAGAGAATTGTTACTCAGGGACAGACAGAATTGTTACTGAGTGCCAGAGAATTGTTACTCAGGGACAGACAGAATTGTTACTGAGTGCCAGAGAATTGTTACTCAGGGACAGACAGAATTGTTACTGAGTGCCAGAGAATTGTTACTCAGGGACAGACAGAATTGTTACTGAGTGCCAGAGAATTGTTACTCGCACAGACACAAAATTGTTACTTGCACAGACACAGAATTGTTACTCGCACAGACACAGAATTGTTACTCAGGGCCACAGAATTCATACTCAGGGACAGACAGAATTGTTACTGAGTGCCAGAGAATTGTTACTCAGGGACAGACAGAATTGTTACTGAGTGCCAGAGAATTGTTACTCAGGGACAGACAGAATTGTTACTGAGTGCCAGAGAATTGTTACTCAGGGACAGACAGAATTGTTACTGAGTGCCAGAGAATTGTTACTCAGGGACAGACAGAATTGTTACTGAGTGCCAGAGAATTGTTACTCGCACAGACACAAAATTGTTACTTGCACAGACACAGAATTGTTACTCGCACAGACACAGAATTGTTACTCAGGGCCATAGAATTCATACTCAGGGATAGACAGAATTGTTACTGAGTGCCAGAGAATTGTTACTCAGGGACAGACAGAATTGTTACTGAGTGCCAGAGAATTGTTACTCAGGGACAGACAGAATTGTTACTGAGTGCCAGAGAATTGTTACTCGCACAGACACAAAATTGTTACTTGCACAGACACAGAATTGTTACTCGCACAGACACAGAATTGTTACTCAGGGCCACAGAATTCATACTCAGGGACAGACAGAATTGTTACTGAGTGCCAGAGAATTGTTACTTAGGGACAGACAGAATTGTTACTGAGTGCCAGAGAATTGTTACTCAGGGACAGACAGAATTGTTACTGAGTGCCAGAGAATTGTTACTCGCACAGACACAAAATTGTTACTTGCACAGACACAGAATTGTTACTCGCACAGACACAGAATTGTTACTCAGGGCCACAGAATTCATACTCAGGGACAGACAGAATTGTTACTGAGTGCCAGAGAATTGTTACTCAGGGACAGACAGAATTGTTACTGAGTGCCAGAGAATTGTTACTCAGGGACAGACAGAATTGTTACTGAGTGCCAGAGAATTGTTACTCAGGGACAGACAGAATTGTTACTGAGTGCCAGAGAATTGTTACTCAGGGACAGACAGAATTGTTACTGAGTGCCAGAGAATTGTTACTCGCACAGACACAAAATTGTTACTTGCACAGACACAGAATTGTTACTCGCACAGACACAGAATTGTTACTCAGGGCCACAGAATTCATACTCAGGGACAGACAGAATTGTTACTGAGTGCCAGAGAATTGTTACTCAGGGACAGACAGAATTGTTACTGAGTGCCAGAGAATTGTTACTCAGGGACAGACAGAATTGTTACTGAGTGCCAGAGAATTGTTACTCAGGGACAGACAGAATTGTTACTGAGTGCCAGAGAATTGTTACTCAGGGACAGACAGAATTGTTACTGAGTGCCAGAGAATTGTTACTCGCACAGACACAAAATTGTTACTTGCACAGACACAGAATTGTTACTCGCACAGACACAGAATTGTTACTCAGGGCCACAGAATTCATACTCAGGGACAGACAGAATTGTTACTGAGTGCCAGAGAATTGTTACTCAGGGACAGACAGAATTGTTACTGAGTGCCAGAGAATTGTTACTCGCACAGACACAAAATTGTTACTTGCACAGACACAGAATTGTTACTCGCACAGACACAGAATTGTTACTCAGGGCCACAGAATTCATACTCAGGGACAGACAGAATTGTTACTGAGTGCCAGAGAATTGTTACTCAGGGACAGACAGAATTGTTACTGAGTGCCAGAGAATTGTTACTCAGGGACAGACAGAATTGTTACTGAGTGCCAGAGAATTGTTACTCAGGGACAGACAGAATTGTTACTGAGTGCCAGAGAATTGTTACTCAGGGACAGACAGAATTGTTACTGAGTGCCAGAGAATTGTTACTCGCACAGACACAAAATTGTTACTTGCACAGACACAGAATTGTTACTCGCACAGACACAGAATTGTTACTCAGGGCCACAGAATTCATACTCAGGGACAGACAGAATTGTTACTGAGTGCCAGAGAATTGTTACTCAGGGACAGACAGAATTGTTACTGAGTGCCAGAGAATTGTTACTCAGGGACAGACAGAATTGTTACTGAGTGCCAGAGAATTGTTACTCAGGGACAGACAGAATTGTTACTGAGTGCCAGAGAATTGTTACTCAGGGACAGACAGAATTGTTACTGAGTGCCAGAGAATTGTTACTCGCACAGACACAAAATTGTTACTTGCACAGACACAGAATTGTTACTCGCACAGACACAGAATTGTTACTCAGGGCCACAGAATTCATACTCAGGGACAGACAGAATTGTTACTGAGTGCCAGAGAATTGTTACTCAGGGACAGACAGAATTGTTACTGAGTGCCAGAGAATTGTTACTCGCACAGACACAAAATTGTTACTTGCACAGACACAGAATTGTTACTCGCACAGACACAGAATTGTTACTCAGGGCCACAGAATTCATACTCAGGGACAGACAGAATTGTTACTGAGTGCCAGAGAATTGTTACTCAGGGACAGACAGAATTGTTACTGAGTGCCAGAGAATTGTTACTCGCACAGACACAAAATTGTTACTTGCACAGACACAGAATTGTTACTCGCACAGACACAGAATTGTTACTCGCACAGACACAGAATTGTTACTCAGGGCCACAGAATTCATACTCAGGGACAGACAGAATTGTTACTGAGTGCCAGAGAATTGTTACTCAGGGACACCTAATCGTTGAATTAAATAGTATGTCAGACAACATGCAGAGGAGTGGCAGAGGAGGCAATGTTTTAGGAGCGAGCAGACGTGGCAGCAGAGGAAGGGGTCGAGGCAGCAGTATTCGCAGCCAGAGGCCAGTGCTCCCGGTGTCATCCAGCGGTCGTGTCTCCACCGACAACCCTGCCGTCATTGATTGGTTGGCTCGGTCGTCTTCCTCTTCCCAGGTCACCTCTGACACCTACAGCCAACGGTCGGTGGGTACGTCAGACACAACCGTTAGTTGGCATGGCCCGGGACCAAGCCCACTGAAATCACGTGTCCTCTACCTGCCCCTGTCCTTTGCTGTTCCCTCACCAAGCGAAGTATCGCATGCTGTGGGCTCAGCCCCACTGTACAGTGAGGAAGAGCTAACAGAGGGCGGTCAGGAACGGGGGGAGACATCGGCCTTTTCAGCAGCCAAGCGAACAAGTACTGGCGAGGAGAGTGGCTCGGTAGCCGGTCTAGAGACAGGTCTGTCTCCTGACCCAGACGCAGCCGAGGGGGCTAGTAGTGAGGCGGAGACCCTACTTGATGATGAGGAGGTTGATCGCACTTGGCAGCCTCGTCGTCATCAGGCAATTTCTTCCGCATCATCAGGAGAAGAGGGTGGCAGCTTGGCAGCGAGCAAAACAGTCGGTGGGTTGCCCAGGAGACAGCAGCAGGGTCGCAGCAGTGTCAGTGGAGCCAAACGTCCACGGAGTAGAGCACCAGCTCCACTGCAGCCTACCACCACGGCCAGTAGTGGTGCCGGTGCGCACGGAGGAAGTAGCAGTCAGCCAGTGAAGAGTAGCGGGGGCAAAGTTTCCTACTCGGTGGTGTGGCAATTTTTCCTCAAGCCGCCCGAGGAAGTAAACGTAGCCGTATGTCGACTATGTGGCCAGAAATGCAAGCGTGGCCAGGGGGCCCATGTTGGGACTACAGCGTTGCGTCAGCATATGCAGCGTCACCATTCGGTGGCCTGGGAAAACCGTGATAAACATACGGCGGTTCTGCCTGCCCCAGCCCCCGCTCCATCACCCGCTCCGTTACTTGCTCCGTCACCCGACGTCGTCAATCGCCCTCTATCAGCCAGTCAAGGCTCCAACACCTCTGCTGAGGGGAGTTGTCGCTCATTGGCATCTTCCGCTCGTTCAGATGCTCCTTCTCCTGCTACTCCTCTTCTCGGATTCCGTCAACAGTCTTTCTTGGAATCCGTATCCAAGAGACAACAGTTTGCGAGCACGCACCCGACGGTGCAAAAGCTGAACGTCCTCCTGTCCAAGTTGCTGGTGCTGCAGTCCCTCCCTTTCCAACTGGTGGACTCAGCACCTTTCCGAGAAATGATGGCTTGTGCCGCGCCGCGGTGGAGAGTGCCAAGCCGTCATTTCTTTGCCCAAAAGGCAGTGCCAGCCCTGCATTCACATGTAGAAGAGATGGTGGGCCAGTCTTTGAGCATGTCGGTCTCTGCCAAAGTGCACGGCAGCGCCGACGTGTGGAGCTGTAACTACGGTCAGGGACAGTACATGTCATTTACGGCCCACTGGGTGAACGTGGTGCCGGCACAGCCGCACCAGCAACTTGGACAGGTCACGACGCTTTTGCCTCCACGTTTGCACGTCCTTGGTCCAGCAAGCATGTCCGCCTCTACCACCTCTTTTTCCGCCGTGTCCTCAGCCGCCACCCCCGTGCCAAGTCCCATTACCCGACCGGCATATCACATGTGCAGGGCGCAACGGTGTCACGCTGTGCTGCACCTGGTATGCCTTGGCGAACGTAGTCACACAGGGGAGGAACTGCTGAGTGTAATGAACAGAGAAATCGACAGATGGCTGTCTCCGCGCAAACTAAAAATCGGAACCATGTTGACTGACAACGGAAAGAACATGGTGTCTGCTCTGCGTCAAGGAAGGTTGTGCCATGCGCCATGCATGGCTCACGTGTTCAATCTGGTTGTCAAGCGGTTCCTAAAATCCACCATCCCACTGCAAGACATCCTTAAAATGTCACGTAAACTGTGCATGCATTTCAGCCATTCCTACACCGCAAAGAACACCCTCATTGAGCTGCAGCGGCAGAACGGAATTCCACAGCATCGCCTGATCTGCGACGTTGCAACAAGGTGGAATTCAACCCTACACATGTTAGACCGCCTTTACGAGCAGCGAAAGGCCATCACCGATTTCCTGATGTTACAAGCGGATAAAGGTACTCCCCTGTGTAACTTAGATGTCAGCCATTGGCAGCTCATGCGTGACACCTGCCGCTTGCTCAGGCCCTTTGAGGAGGCCACGCTATTCGTGAGTCGGCAGGACTATGGGATGAACGACGTCATTCCTCTGTTGCACGTCCTGGAACAAATGCTGTTAACAATGGCTGGTCAGGGTGCGGTAGACGTGGCGCACAGATCTCAACGCCACATGACCCCTGTGGGGGCAGGACAGGAAGAAGAGGAGGAGGTAGAGGAGGACATTTGTGCTCAGGAATTATTGAGTGAAATGGGTGGTTTTTCCACTCAGCGGACAGGAGTGGAGGAGCAGGAGCATCTGGTAGAGGAGGAGGAGGAGGAGACAGAGGACCCAGACGCACCGTGGCAGTATGCTGTGGAGATGGAGGCAGGGAGTCCCTCGCATTCCTTGGCACAAATGGCCCATAGCATGCTCGGTTGCTTGCGTAGCGACAGCCGAATAATAACCATCAGACAGAGGGATGACTTTTGGCTGTCCACCTTGTTGGACCCTCGCTACCGGTCCAAAATGGTGGCCTTTTTCACACCTGCTGAGAGGGAGGCCAAAATTACGTACTATAAAAACCACCTATGTAGTCAGTTGGTCTCTGCCTTTGTGCGCCAACGTCCATCCTCAGACACTGTGGGCCCTGTGCGCTCGCGTTCCGCTGGCATGGCAGCAGGGGAGGGGTGGGGTGGTAGGAGCAGTGGCAGCTCCACCAGCAGTGGCTGCCTCAGTCTGCAGTCGATGATGAGTAGCTTTCTTCACCAGCGCAGTGAGGAAACTACTAACCAGCCGCAGCAGCAGCAGCAGCATCAGGTGGACCTGGAGCAGGAGCTCAAACAACAGGCTTGGGCCTACTTGGACAGCACCCTGCCAACCGAGGTAGACAATCCCCTTGACTACTGGGCAACGAAACTTGACCTTTGGCCCCAACTAGCTGAATTTGCCCTTGAAAGGCTGTCATGCCCGGCCAGTAGCGTGGCATCGGAGCGCGTGTTTAGTGCGGCAGGAGGTATTGTAACTCCGCGGAGGACACGACTGTCCACCCAAAGTGTGGAGAGACTCACGTTTGTGAAAATGAATCAGGCGTGGATTAGTCTGGATTTCAAACCACCAGTTCCTGACACAACTGACTAAATCCGCCATGAATCATGCCTCAAACATGTGCCACTTTCAGGTCTCCTCACACTGCTGGTGTGTTTAATTTTTTGACATAGGGTGCTGGCAGATTACGGGCCTCCTATAGCTGCTGCCAGGCCCCTAATCTGCCATAGGCCCCTATATACCGCCTCCTCATGCTGCTGCTAGGTCCAGAGTCTCTCATGGGTCCCTGTACGGCCTCCCATTGCTGCTGTCTCCATCGCCACACTCTGCTGCCATGTGCCACTTTCAGGTCTCTTCACACTGCTGGTGTGTTAAATTTTTTGACATAGGGTGCAGGCAGATTACGGGCCTCACATAGCTGCTGCCAGGCCCCTAATCTGCCATGGGCCCCTATATACCGCCTCCTCATGCTGCTGCCAAGTCCAGAGTCTCTCATGGGTCCCTGTACGGCCTCCCATTGCTGCTGTCTCCATCGCCACACTCTGCTGCCATGTGCCACTTTCAGGTCTCTTCACACTGCTGGTGTGTTAAATTTTTTGACATAGGGTGCAGGCAGATTACGGGCCTCACATAGCTGCTGCCAGGCCCCTAATCTGCCATGGGCCCCTATATACCGCCTCCTCATGCTGCTGCCAAGTCCAGAGTCTCTCATGGGTCCCTGTACGGCCTCCCATTGCTGCTGTCTCCATCGCCACACTCTGCTGCCATGTGCCACTTTCAGGTCTCTTCACACTGCTGGTGTGTTAAATTTTTTGACATAGGGTGCAGGCAGATTACGGGCCTCACATAGCTGCTGCCAGGCCCCTAATCTGCCATGGGCCCCTATATACCGCCTCCTCATGCTGCTGCCAAGTCCAGAGTCTGTCATGGGTCCCTGTACGGCCTCCCATTGCTGCTGTCTCCATCGCCACACTCTGCTGCCATGTGCCACTTTCAGGTCTCTTCACACTGCTGGTGTGTTAAATTTTTTGACATAGGGTGCAGGCAGATTACGGGCCTCACATAGCTGCTGCCAGGCCCCTAATCTGCCATGGGCCCCTATATACCGCCTCCTCATGCTGCTGCCAAGTCCAGAGTCTCTCATGGGTCCCTGTACGGCCTCCCATTGCTGCTGTCTCCATCGCCACACTCTGCTGCCATGTGCCACTTTCAGGTCTCTTCACACTGCTGGTGTGTTAAATTTTTTGACATAGGGTGCAGGCAGATTACGGGCCTCACATAGCTGCTGCCAGGCCCCTAATCTGCCATGGGCCCCTATATACCGCCTCCTCATGCTGCTGCCAAGTCCAGAGTCTGTCATGGGTCCCTGTACGGCCTCCCATTGCTGCTGTCTCCATCGCCACACTCTGCTGCCATGTGCCACTTTCAGGTCTCTTCACACTGCTGGTGTGTTAAATTTTTTGACATAGGGTGCAGGCAGATTACGGGCCTCACATAGCTGCTGCCAGGCCCCTAATCTGCCATGGGCCCCTATATACCGCCTCCTCATGCTGCTGCCAAGTCTAGAGTCTCTCATGGGTCCCTGTACGGCCTCCCATTGCTGCTGTCTCCATCGCCACACTCTGCCATGTGCCACTTTCAGGTCTCTTCACACTGCTGGTGTGTTTAATTTTTTGACATAGGGTGCAGGCAGATTACGGGCCTCACATAGCTGCTGCCAGGCCCCTAATCTGCCATGGGCCCCTATATACCGCCTCCTCATGCTGCTGCCAAGTCTAGAGTCTCTCATGGGTCCCTGTACGGCCTCCCATTGCTGCTGTCTCCATCGCCACACTCTGCTGCCATGTGCCACTTTCAGGTCTCTTCACACTGCTGGTGTGTTAAATTTTTTGACATAGGGTGCAGGCAGATTACGGGCCTCACATAGCTGCTGCCAGGCCCCTAATCTGCCATGGGCCCCTATATACCGCCTCCTCATGCTGCTGCCAAGTCCAGAGTCTGTCATGGGTCCCTGTACGGCCTCCCATTGCTGCTGTCTCCATCGCCACACTCTGCTGCCATGTGCCACTTTCAGGTCTCTTCACACTGCTGGTGTGTTAAATTTTTTGACATAGGGTGCAGGCAGATTACGGGCCTCACATAGCTGCTGCCAGGCCCCTAATCTGCCATGGGCCCCTATATACCGCCTCCTCATGCTGCTGCCAAGTCTAGAGTCTGTCATGGGTCCCTGTACGGCCTCCCATTGCTGCTGTCTCCATCGCCACACTCTGCCATGTGCCACTTTCAGGTCTCTTCACACTGCTGGTGTGTTTAATTTTTTGACATAGGGTGCAGGCAGATTACGGGCCTCACATAGCTGCTGCCAGGCCCCTAATCTGCCATGGGCCCCTATATACCGCCTCCTCATGCTGCTGCCAAGTCTAGAGTCTCTCATGGGTCCCTGTACGGCCTCCCATTGCTGCTGTCTCCATCGCCACACTCTGCTGCCATGTGCCACTTTCAGGTCTCTTCACACTGCTGGTGTGTTAAATTTTTTGACATAGGGTGCAGGCAGATTACGGGCCTCACATAGCTGCTGCCAGGCCCCTAATCTGCCATGGGCCCCTATATACCGCCTCCTCATGCTGCTGCCAAGTCCAGAGTCTCTCATGGGTCCCTGTACGGCCTCCCATTGCTGCTGTCTCCATCGCCACACTCTGCTGCCATGTGCCACTTTCAGGTCTCTTCACACTGCTGGTGTGTTAAATTTTTTGACATAGGGTGCAGGCAGATTACGGGCCTCACATAGCTGCTGCCAGGCCCCTAATCTGCCATGGGCCCCTATATACCGCCTCCTCATGCTGCTGCCAAGTCCAGAGTCTGTCATGGGTCCCTGTACGGCCTCCCATTGCTGCTGTCTCCATCGCCACACTCTGCTGCCATGTGCCACTTTCAGGTCTCTTCACACTGCTGGTGTGTTAAATTTTTTGACATAGGGTGCAGGCAGATTACGGGCCTCACATAGCTGCTGCCAGGCCCCTAATCTGCCATGGGCCCCTATATACCGCCTCCTCATGCTGCTGCCAAGTCTAGAGTCTCTCATGGGTCCCTGTACGGCCTCCCATTGCTGCTGTCTCCATCGCCACACTCTGCCATGTGCCACTTTCAGGTCTCTTCACACTGCTGGTGTGTTAAATTTTTTGACATAGGGTGCAGGCAGATTACGGGCCTCACATAGCTGCTGCCAGGCCCCTAATCTGCCATGGGCCCCTATATACCGCCTCCTCATGCTGCTGCCAAGTCCAGAGTCTGTCATGGGTCCCTGTACGGCCTCCCATTGCTGCTGTCTCCATCGCCACACTCTGCTGCCATGTGCCACTTTCAGGTCTCTTCACACTGCTGGTGTGTTAAATTTTTTGACATAGGGTGCAGGCAGATTACGGGCCTCACATAGCTGCTGCCAGGCCCCTAATCTGCCATGGGCCCCTATATACCGCCTCCTCATGCTGCTGCCAAGTCTAGAGTCTCTCATGGGTCCCTGTACGGCCTCCCATTGCTGCTGTCTCCATCGCCACACTCTGCCATGTGCCACTTTCAGGTCTCTTCACACTGCTGGTGTGTTTAATTTTTTGACATAGGGTGCAGGCAGATTACGGGCCTCACATAGCTGCTGCCAGGCCCCTAATCTGCCATGGGCCCCTATATACCGCCTCCTCATGCTGCTGCCAAGTCTAGAGTCTCTCATGGGTCCCTGTACGGCCTCCCATTGCTGCTGTCTCCATCGCCACACTCTGCTGCCATGTGCCACTTTCAGGTCTCTTCACACTGCTGGTGTGTTAAATTTTTTGACATAGGGTGCAGGCAGATTACGGGCCTCACATAGCTGCTGCCAGGCCCCTAATCTGCCATGGGCCCCTATATACCGCCTCCTCATGCTGCTGCCAAGTCCAGAGTCTCTCATGGGTCCCTGTACGGCCTCCCATTGCTGCTGTCTCCATCGCCACACTCTGCTGCCATGTGCCACTTTCAGGTCTCTTCACACTGCTGGTGTGTTAAATTTTTTGACATAGGGTGCTGGCAGATTACGGGCCTCCCATTGCTGCTGCCAGACATGTAATCTGCCATGTGCCCCCGTACCGACTCCTCATGCTGTGACGTTGCAACAAGGTGTAATTCAACCCTACATATGTTAGACCGCCTTTACGAACAGCTAAAGGCCATCACAGATTTCCTGATGTTAAAAGCGGATAAAGGTACTCCCTGTGTAACTTAGATGTCAGCCATTGTCAGCTCATGTGTGACACCTGCGCTTGCTCAGGCCCTTTGAGGAGGCCACGCTATTCGTGAGTCGGCAGGACTATGGGATGAATGAGGTCAAATCGGCCATGGGCCCCCGTACCGTCTGTTCACGCTGATGCTGGTCCCACAGTGTGACCTGGTTCCCTGTACGGCCTCCCATTGCTTCCACTCTGCCATGTGCCACTTTGAAATCTCCTCACACTCCTGCGGTTGTCCATTTTGTCATAGGTTGCTGGCAGATTACAGGCCTTCCATAGGTGCCACCAAGCCCCATATCGGCCATGGGCCCCCGTACCGCCTGGTCACGCTGCTGCTGGGCCCACAGTGTGACCTGGGTCCCTGTACCGCCTCCCATTGCTCCCACTCTGCCATGTGCCACTTTCAGGTCTCCTCACGCTCCTGCTGGTTTCCATTTTGTCATAGGTTGCTGTATGGCCTCCCATTGCTGCTGCCTCCACCGCCACACTGTGGCTCCAAACACTGGTTTTGGCCCCGTGACTGGCCAAAGGAGTGAAGTGTGCAGTGATTCTAAGATCGACGGCACTCATCTGCATGTCATACTGACAGACAGTATTATTTCTCTTCCCCAGCAGACTCCAAGGGCATTTAAATTAAAGGTACAGTGTTCTGCACTAATATTAAGTCTCTCTGAAGCCTAGAAACACCCTTTTTTAAGTTAAATTCACAGCGAATTTATTCGACTCGAATCGAATATTGTCCACGAATTCGCCGAATCAGTCGAATCGAATTTTTCATTTCTTCGCTCATCTCTAATGACAATACACCTGTGTTCTATCTACTATAAGATCATCATTATCATCGGTGATCAACATTTGGTATCAATAAGGTTATATAGTCATCTAGGAGCGATAGGATCTCAATTTTGAGGTGCAATTTATTGTTGTTAACTGTCGTACTTATCTGGTATCATATTTTAGAAATCATTGTAAATTGTTGTAACCACGTGAATTTTCAATAAAGAGTATGGACATTTTATACAAATGGTGTTCAAGTGCCTATAAAGTCCATTCAGCTCCAGTATATTCTTGATAGTCTTTCCAGGATGTGGCACAACGTATGAGTTTTGATCCATAGTACCACCCTATGGAGATACTTCTAATCGACAACAGTGGGGAGAGAGACTGTTTAGCTGTTCCAAATAGCCTTTATCAGTTGTTGTATATTGCTAGGTAGGAAAGTATAAGTGTAAACAAAATTTCCTCTAAGTGATTCAGTAGTACAAAATATCATAAACATAAGTGTAAAAGTGAAAACTCATACTAGTGAAAAAACTCCAAGAAAAGTCCTTATTTATCCCAAGATAATTCAGATTCTCCAAATGAAGTCACCACGTGTGCAAATAATATAGTGTCCCCCTCTCGGGTGTGCACTCACCACATGGTCATGCCTTCCATTCTCATGGTTGGCTAAATCGCTTAAAAGATGTTATCCACAAGAAGATTAACTTTCATACTCGATGACAATCACCTCCTCCAATTCACCACATTCTCCCCTGTTCTAGGGTATCCCAATGGCATAGCATGTGAAAATGAAGGCCTGGGTGAACATATGCAAATGAGGGCCAGTAGGAATGGCATCCTCCATGTGTCTACAGATGCCAGGAGCTTGAGCCGTGTGACGACTATCTCTATGGATGGACCACAGCCATATACATCCATCCATAGAGATGACCGTCACACGGCTCAAGCTCCTGGCGTCTGTAGACACGTGGAGGACGCCATTCCTACCAGCCCTCATTTGCATATGTCCACCAAGCCCTCCATTTCACATGCTATGACATTGGGATACCCTGGAACAAGAGAGATTGTGGTGAATTGGAGGAGGCGATTGCCATCGAGTATGAAAGTTGATCTTCTTGTGGATAACATCTTTTAAGCGATTTACCCAACCATGAGAATGGGAGGCATGACCATGCGGTGAGTGCACACCCGAGAGGGGGACACTATAGTATTTGCAGATGTGGTGACTTCATTTGGAGAGTCTGAATTATCTTGGGATAAATAAGGACTTTTTTCACTAGTATGAGTTTTCACTTTTACACTTATGTTTACGATATTTTGCGCTACTGAATCACTTAGAGGAAATTCTGTTTACACTGATTTATTAGAAGTGGCAGCAATAGAATATTATATTTTATTTATGTATTTATTAATTTATCACGTACTTTAGCACTGTTTTTTGGTTTCTTTTATAGGAAAGTATGAGTATTTAGTCAATTTTCTCTTTTGGTCAATATATTGTTTTGTTGTCTGTTTGTACTTTGCCTTACTAATTGTTTTCCCTTGGGAAGTTTCTGTTCAAATGAATTCTTTGAAGCACCTCAAAGTGTATTGATAAGTGCTCGGTGAGCAAGGTGTGTCATCTCCAGGTATTCAGAGACATTATATGCAGCAGCTCCTCCAGGGGTTGCACTACACAGAATTACATTATGAATGTTGTTTTTTCGGTCTTTAAATCATTGTACAGGTCATTCATCAATGTTGCCTTTCTAACCAATAAAAAAAATTATATTTCTGCAAGAAATCTCTAGTGTGGCATCCATGTGTCTGCAACCCTGCAACATTTAACTTACACAGTGAAATTTTAAATAAGGAAACTTTCCCTGCTGCCTATCAGGAAATCCCTTTGTTGAAGGCATTGAAAGAAAAATGGAAAGCTTAGAATATGTTATTGTAAATGCTTTTAACTTAATAAAGATGTTGCTTTGCCTCCACGTGATGAAGAATCATTTCAGCCATTAAGCTAATGTTTGGCAGGCTTCATACGGTCACAAAAATAAGCAACATGACTATACTGCCTCCTACTTCCTTTCCTGTTTTCTTTTTCGATGAATGAATCTCTTTCAGAGCTCAGTGTTAAATGGTATTTCCAGATACATAGATGACAGAGCTTAAGACCACATAATTAACGTATTTTCCCTGTCTTTACAATAGATAAAACATACAAATTCTGATGTCACACATAGAATGAAGTGTTCTGGCATGTCTCCCTAGCGGAAATGTATGGCAGACACATGGATATTTTAATTTCAGTTCTTAAACTGCAATCAGCAGCGTACAGTACACAGAATCTAGGTAACAACATACTGGTATTATTTGTTTTGTATATGTAGAACATACCAACTTGTAAAGATCAAGGTGCTTCGGTTTCTATGTCTAACATTAATTATTATTTAGTTAATAACTGAACAGGGAACTTTACTATTAGCATCAGTATCTCGAAACACAGAATATTATAGAAAAGGATTCAGGTATGACTAAATAAATCAATGGTCCTACCCACATGGAAGAAAAATATATATGAAATATATTTAAAAAATATTCTTCCCAAATATATTGCCATATATTTAAAATACTACAATTTTGTTCATATTCAATATATTTCAAAATATATATATATATATATATATATATATATATATATATATACATACTGCATGTTGAAATGCGTTTTTATTACAAAATATATGAAAAATGTTTTTAAAAATACATTTCAAATATACTGTATGTCTTTAAAGATACAAATCTACATTTTTGGAATGCACTTACAAATATATGTCAAAATATATGTTAAATTTACTTTTTTACCGTATTTACTAAAAGAAAACTGAAGAATATATTTAAAAAAAAAGTCATTCTAGATACACAGAATATAACTGGATACTAATATTTATAGGTAAAGTTTATCCTGATTGTTTAAAAAAAAAGGCCTGGATTATTTTCTAAATGTACACAATATAACTGGATGCTAACATTTATAGGTAAATTTGATCTAGGGAATATCCGATTGACTCTTGGGAGATCAGGATGGATTTTTTTTCCCCTGTTGGAACAAATTGGATCATGCTTAATTTTGCCTTTCTCTGGATCAACTGTGGGTAAAGGATTGCGTATATAGGATTGTATAATTTTTTTACCTTTTATTGGTTGAACTAAATGGACAATTCACAATAAATGGCACCACAGCCAACAGGATATACCGCAGCCCAAGGCTCATTCAGACCATGCAGTACTATTACTGTACAGTTATTCAAGCTTGTTACTGCGACATGTACATAGTTACATAGTTAGTCTGGCTGAAAAAAGACAAAAGTCCATCCAGTTCAACCATTAAAAAAATAAAAAAGTTATAATCCTATACCCACAGTTGATCCAGAGGAAGGCAAAAAGCCCCCAGCAAAGCATGATCTAATGTGCTCCTGCAGGGGAAAATAGTCCTTCCTGATCCCCCAAGAGGCAATCGGATATTCCCTGGATTAACTTTACCTATAAATGTTAGTATCCAGTTATATTCTGTGTATCTAGGAAAAAATCCAGTCCTTTTTTATAAAAATCCACTGAGCTGGCCAGAACCAACTCTTGAGGAAGTCTATGCCACATTTTCACAGCTCTTACTGTGAAGAAACCTTTCTGTGTTTGGAGATTACATTTCTTTTCCTACAAAGAGTGCCCCTTGTCCTCTATGATGATCTCAGGGTGAATAGCTCTACACCGTGTTCACTATATGAACCACTGATGTATTTATACATGTTGATCATATCCCCCCTTAATCTCCTCTTCTCAACAATGAACCTTCATTATGTGCAGTGTATTGTGGTGCCATTTGTTGTGCCATTTATTGTTAATGGTGCCTTAATTCACTTTACAGTAGAGGGCAACACACTGCAGAGAGACACAATACATCTCACGTGTGTGCATTGCTAAAAAGGGTCATGTGCATTTTTTATCTATTGCCATGTATTAGCAACAATAAGCCATAATGAACTGGCTGCCTTCATAATGAATGACATCCAAATGTATTGTACAATAGAGGGCAACACAGCACAGAGCACCACAAAGCACATAACGCGTGTTGCTTTGCTAAAATAGGGTCATCAGTCAAAGTAAATGGGCTGCTTTAACATAGTGCACCCTAATGTGTGCATTAATGCCCTTCAAAAATTTGCAAAAGTTAATCCAGCCTTAATGTGGTACTAAACCCTATTTTTTTTTAATTTCAGTTGAATAAATTCAGACTTACATAATATACAGTCATGGCCAAAAATTTTGGCACCCCTGCATTTCTGTCAGATAATGCAGCCCTTCGCCCAAACAATTGTTGCAATTACACATGTTCTGGCAGTCTTGTGTTTATTTCTTTTCTATTGGTATGACACAAAAAAGTGGAGAAAAAAAAGCCGAATCTGACACATTCCACGCAAACCCCCCAAAGTGGACTGGACAAATTATTAGCACCTTCTCAAAATTGTAAGAAATAATTGCATTCCAGGTTTGTGATGCTCTTGTAAATAAACTCACATGTATCAATTAACAGGTGCTGAAAATAGAGAAATCACACCGGCAACCAGTTAAAATGATGAAAAATTGACTCAACCTTTCTGTTGTGTGTCTCTTATGCCACATGGAGCATGGAGAGGATAAAGAGCAGCAAAGAATTGTCTGAGGATTTCAGAACAAAAAGTGTGGAAAATCATGGACAATCTCAAGGTTACAAGTCCATCTCCAGAGATCTTAATGATCCTGTGTCCACTGTGAGCAACATTGTCAAGAGGTTTACGGCCCATGGCGCTGTAGCTGATCTCCCTGGATGTGGACAAAAGAGAAAAACTGATCGAAGATTGCAATGAAGGATTGTTCAAATGGTGGATAAAGAACCTCGATCAATTTCCAGACAAATTCAAGCTGACCTTTAGGCACAGGGTGCAACTGTGTCAGCACTATACTTCTCCATCTGAATGAAAGGGGAAACTATGTTGGGAGACCCAGGAGGACCCCACTGCTTACACAGAAATATAAAAAAAGCCAGATGGGAGTTTGTCAAAACTTACATAAGGAAGCCAAAATCCTTTTGGGAGAATGTGCTGTGGACAGACGAAACAAAAGTACACCTTTTTGGTGAAGCCCACCATTCTACTGTTTTCAGAAAAAGCAATGAGGCCTTTAAAGCAGAGAATACAGTCCCTACAGTCAAACATGGTGGAGGTTCATTGATGTTTTGAGGTTGCTTCGCTGCTTCATGCACTGGATGTCTTGACTGTGTGCATGGCATTATGAAATCTAAAGGCTACCAAAGAATTCTGGGGTGCTATGTAGGGCTCAGTGTCAGAAAATTGGGTCTCCGCCAGAGGGAGCAGGACAATGACCCAAAGCACATGTCAAAAAACACCCAGAAATGGTTTAAGACAAAGCGTGGAGAGTACTGAACTGGCCAGCAATGAGTCCAGATTTCAATCCCATAGAGCACCTGCGAAGAGATCTCAAAGCAACAGTTGGAAAAAGGAACCCTTCCAAGCAGGAAAATATCTGGAGCAGTTGGCAAAAGAGTAGTGGTGCAAAATTCCAGTAGAGAGGTGTGAGCGAATAATTGATGGCTACAGGAAGCGATTGATTTCAGTTATTTTTTCCAAGGGGTGTGCTACCAAATATTAAATTGAGGGTGCCAATAATTTTGGCCAGTCCATTTTTGGGGTTTTGCATGGAATGTGCCAGATTTGGCTTTTTATTTCTCCCCTTTTTTTGTGTCATACCAATACAAACAAAAGAAAAAACATGAGAATGCCTAAACATTTGTAATTGCAACAATTTTCTGGGTGAAGGGGTGCATTATCTGACAGAAAAGCAGGGGTCCAAAATTTTTGGCCATGACTATATATAGTCTCCTTCCTTTAAAATGTGCTTTCTTTGTTTCCCAGCCAGTCCTCGATCCACTACTCCTCATTCCTGTTTGGGAGTGTCTCCTTGCCGTAGTCTGCAAGGAGACACCCATGCATGCACCTTCCCAGCCAGGATGGAATCCATTCAAACACATATCAACAGGGAAGCCACTCCCTGCTCACTCCTCTCAGACAGCTGCAGAAGCCTATCACTCTCCTACTCTCACTGTCTTCTCTACAACTGGGAAGTCATGGGAGCAATGTAGATTCTGGAGAACCCTGTGGCCGTAACAATTTTTTACCTCAATTCTGAAGTCCAACTATGGAATTTACTGCTTATTGGAACCTATGTAGAAGTGGAGAATCACTGTGGTAGCACCAGCAGACAGTAGCGATCAGAGTGATTCATCAATTCTACAGTAGTCCTTTGGACACATGACCTGGTAAAAGGCCAATCACAGCTGCCTTTTACCACATGATCACTCTTGTAAATATACTTTCCGGCTATTGGCAGTACTTTCCTCACACTTTCACAGCATGAGGAAAGTATTGCCGACTACCGGCAACTGTGAAAGGAGACATCTACACTGACAATCAGGGCACTGATTATCAGCGCCCTGATTATCAGTGCAGCCCCAAACATGCCCATCTGTGCCCAGCAGTGCTGCCAATCTGTGTCCAGCAGTGCCGCCTATCAGTGCCCATCATTGCCACCTAGCAGTGCCGCCTACCAGTTCCCATCAGTGCTGCATAACAGTGCAGCCTCATCAGTGCCTCCTCATCAATGCCCACCAGTGCAGCCTCATCAGTGCCGCCTATCCGTGCTCATCAGTGCTGCCTATCCGAGCCCATCAGTGCTGCCTATCCATGCTCATCACTGCTGCCTATCAGTGCCCATCGGTGTTGCCTATCAGTGCAGCCTCATCTACGCACACCATTGAAGGAGAAAAATTACCTGTTTGCAAAATTTTATAATATAAATAAAGAAAACCTTTTTTTTTTTTTAAATGTTTCTGTTTATTTTTGTTTATAGTGCAAAAATAAAAAACCCGATGGTGATTAAATACCAACAAAAGAAAGCTCTATTTGTGTGAAAAAAAAGGATAAAAATTTAATATGGGTATAGTGTTGAATGACAGCGCAATTTTCATTCAAATTGCGACGGCACTGAAAGCTGAAAATTGGTCTGGGGACAAAGGGGGTAAAAGTGCCCAGTAGGCAAGGGGTTAAAGAAGGCACCTTTGTGTGCTTTCTCCCATCTAGGGCCACGTGTGTCCTTTAACACACACAGTGCTCAGCAATCCCTAGCTCCTTGCTTGAGTCTTTTTTCGATCCAGCACTGTGTCCATCTGCAGTGGGACTTGTTTTTCTGTCTCTCCTCACACAGCAGAGAGGCAGCAGAGGGAGCCATTAGCTTCTGATGCTATCAATGAAATCCTGTGTGGAGGGAGTGGGGGGCAGGGCCAAGCCATGCTGTGTTTCTGTCTATGGGTGCATACAGCCCTGCTGGGGAGCAAGCTTGCACATACACCCCCATAGCAAGCAGCTTGCAATGGTGGCACATGCAGAAAAGGAGGAGCCAAGAGCACTAGCTGGGTTACCCCTGAAGAGGAGGTTCAGGGCAGCTCTGTGCAATACCATTGCATAAAGCAGGTAAGTATAACATGTTTATTATTTTGGAAAAAAAAATAAAAAAATTTTATGATTGCTTTAAAGTGTTACTAAATTACAAAAGTAAAATCACTCTGTATATGCAGTAAAGCATGCTTGTTATGCTCGCTGTGGAACCTAAGGGGTTAGTCCTTGTGTTAAAGATTAAAAATTGTGTAAAAAGGATGTTTGAGCCTGTCATCTCTGACCCTCCCCTTCTTCTACTGTCCCCAATTCATCTGCTGATAGAACAGATCCTTGGGGTCAAGCTGCACATGCTCATTTTGGTGTATATTGCTAGAGTTATTTTTTTTCTTGGAAGAGTGCATGTGATCAGCACAGAGCCAATCAGCACTGTCCAGACAGAGGGTCAGAGGACAATCACGGGAGAATGAACACATCTCCTACAAGATTAACCAGTGCTCTGCTGGACACTGATAGAAGTCACAAAACTGCTATATACTTCTGATGAGAAAAGCTATTTAGCAGTTTATATTTACTAAAATAATTGCATGTCCATGTTCTGTGCACTGTGGGAGACCAGATATAGTGAGTGCAGGATTCTGGGTTTAGTAACACTTTAATGTCATGAATGCACTCTAACCATAGACAGTTCAAAACATCCCAAAGTGACTAGATAGTAATGCATACCTCAACAATGAACAATAAGTGACTACCTCCCCCCTAAGTGAAACTGGGAATATTATTATTATTATACGGGATTTATATAACACCAACAGTTTGTGCAGTGCTTTACAAAATGAAAGGAGACATTACAGTTACAATACAATTTGGTACAAGAAGAAACATAGGGCCCTGCTCGTTAGAGCTTACAATCTAGGAGTGAATATCAGAGATAGGTATTGCTAGCTGCTGGTATATCTCTGATTCCAGAACAACATACATTTTAAAGCTTCCATTATTATAGACAAGACATTTTGAGTTTTGTTTTTATACTCAGGAAAAACAATTTTATTCCTTTGACAGCTGTCTGCACATTTTCCTTAATAAGTATTCTGTTAGTTTCAATCTGAGTAAACTTAATGTGAAAAGAATACTTAGGTTCTAAATTATAAGAAATCATGGAGCAAAGATTTCTGTGTTGCTCTGCTAGGAACAGAGAAAGCCATTGTGAAATTGGGGGAAAAAAAGACCACGCAGGACTGGTTTTAATGGAAAAATCATGATGTCGACTCTTATTTTCTCCTTGTTTTATGTTTGATGTTTTCGGCCTCTTGAGAAAATGTCTAAAGCTGTAATAAAAAGGCAACTTATGAACAGGAAAAACATGCAAGTTGTTTCTTCTTTCATGTCCTGTACAGGAACGATGTTCTTATTTTTTGTGGCTTTTTATTAAATTGTTCTCTGGGAAAAGAAAAAAGTTTAATTTCAAAAAGCGATGAAAACCGCTGACATGAATTTCCGTAATGGTAAATGTTGCAACTTGGGTATTCTTACTAAATACAGCCTAGAAAGCCAATCCCATCTTTCTGGGGTGCATTTACAGAATTCTGTCTTGCAATGATCAGCCAGTTCAAAAGAAGTTAACAAGCTAGAGTCATTTTTCAATTGATATGTGAACCGAGCACCAAGTGTGAAGTGTTTAGTAAGAGTAGTTCACAAGGCTGCTGTGGTGTTTAAAGGCAAAAAGACTGGTAAAGAATCACCTTGTCTTGTACTGATGGAGTTGGAATCCCTCCCTCTTTGATCTGGGCTTATTCTCTACCCCTTAGATCAGGGGTGTCAAACTCAATTTCATTACGGGCTGCATTAGCATTATGGTTCCCCTCAAAGAACCAGTTGTATCTGATAGACTAGATGGCCAGAGCCCTCCCACCATCAGAAGTCAAGAGTTGGCCACCATCCCTTGCATAATAGTGCACCACCCTTACCTTGTGCTGCTTCCAGGAAAAACCTGGGGGTGGAGCTGGAAAACAGTGCAGGGTGTGGAGAAGGACCAGAGGAGGGCTGGAGTCAGCTGCCGGAGTCTGCTGAATGCTGAGACCAGGGAAGGCAAAGACGAGGGGTTGCTGCAGCTTCAGAGAGAAACACAGGATCTGTAGAAGTAGTTCTGTCTTGCTCTCTGCTGCCAGTTTGCTGAGAAGGGAGTAGGCAGAGACAATCCTCTCAATGCTCTGCGGCTACTCAGAGAACCGCAGGATCTGGTGGAGGAGGTCTGTCCTCCTCTCTGCTGACGACTGCTTAGACAAGGTGGGGGTGGAAACGATGGAGGTGCCTAAGCTTCTGGAGAGGTGCGTATATTCTTATGTTCCTTCCCATGCTTTCCTTCCCATGCTTTCATTACCTTCCCCCATAATTCCATGCTACACTTTAACAACTCTTGGAATTACAGTTCCAAGCTCCTAGGACACTTTCCTTAAAAATAAAATTATATCAAAAGCCAAAACATTTTTGGGGATGTTTTTATTCTGTTATATTTATAACAGGTACAACAGGAAGTAAATGAAAATTTCTTTAAAGACTGATGTCTGTGTTCTGTTTCAAATGCTGCATTATGCATTGACATACTACCTTGACCCAGTTTGTCTGCACAGTATGGTCACCTGCTGACTTGTCACCCTCCACAGGCAACTTAACCCTTCACAGACACCAAATCCAATGTAATTTTACTTCAGCTAATTGCAGTACAGAGAATGTTTTTCCAGTTTTGTAAAGTGTAAGAAGACAATGACATTCCCAAGCCTTGCCTCTGCATAATACTAACATTGACTGAAGAAACATAGAAGAAACAGAGAGGGTTTAGAAAAGACTAAACTAACTAGCACTAAACAGAAGGGGAGGACCAAAAAGGGGGAGAGAAAGCAAAACAAACCAAGTTGTGGTGGCCCAAAACAGCTACTGGATGTCAGCATACTACAAAATAATAATAGCCTGATGCAGTTTAATACAACACAGAAAAATTACATAAAAGTGGAGCAGAACAGTCATTGAAACAGGCAGATTAGAAGACTGATGTCACCTACTTTTCTGGTGACAATTATAAAATAAAAAAATGGATTTTCTTTCATTCCTTTCTCTTCTTGCCAAAACGATTATAGTTTTGGAGATATTGCAGTGGTATAGTTAATGGCATTGCTGGGCAGTGACTACATTCAATACAAAATGTATCATTCTCCTTAAAAAAAGGATGCACCCTGGCCTTCCAATCTACCCTTTGTGTACTAAATGTAATATTACAGATGGCAACTTCCTGAATGTGGTATGGAAACCAAATTGTTATTGCTTATGTTTATTCAGGTATACAGTCTCCCCAGGTAGGGATAAGCAGGGTGATATTAGCCAAATTGATTTGCATATCAAATTACTGATTTCCCTCTTGGTGGAATTTCAGTCCAAAAACAATCTTGATTTAACCAGTTTAGCTCTCACTCCTGCAGATACCCCTATGGAGCAATTTCTACATTTTTGATAAGGATCTATTCATTCAGCAAAACCTTTGTCATTACATAAAATCATGAGTGCAAATAGAAATCACTGAGCTCTATAGCAAAAATTTTAATAGGCCCCAACAGGAAAAAAAACAATATTATACAGCATCTTAATTACCTTGACAGATGACAAAAGGCTGTAGAAAATGTTCCAGTGATACTGAAGTAGGTACGGGTCAATGGAGGAGCACCGATAGGTCTTATTCAGCCAGGGGGCTAGATAAAAGATATGTGGACATTGTTTAAAAGGATGCTTCCTTTGGAGTGTCTGTAACATACATGTAAGATATGAATAGCTGAGATGTGACATAAATATAACGATTTGAGTAGCTGAGATGTGACCTGTAGAAAATATGACACTGTAGATTTAGCTCATTCCATGGTAATATAAGTTGTGTTCAGAATTAAGGCAGAGGCATATGGTCACCAATTAGCATCTGAAAGGGACAGAGCTTCCTCTGGAAGGAAGTGACACCTGGGTGCCAATAAGATTTGTCACCTTCTGGGAAATCTGGAAGGAAAAGGATGGAGACAGTTCAGCAGCAGGAGACCAGGGGGGCTCCGATCTGTCTGGGGAGCTTTAAAGTATATACACAGAGCAAAGGAATAGATTTCATCTCTCATAAAAGCTAAAATATTAGTTGCAGAGAGATGAAAATACTTCCTTCTGATTGGACACTCTCCAATCAGAAGGAAGTATTTTCATCTCTCTGCAACTCTGTAGGTACATCTGCATGTAAAAACTGTATTTGTGGCCTATGCAGAATGCCATAAAAATGCAGGAAATGGTTATGTGGCACCGGATTGCAACAGCTGAACAGTGATTGGTACTGTCACGACCGGACTGATGGGCGGGTGTCGGAAATTCAATCCCTGACTTGGTGATTCAAACCGTTCCTGGTCCAATCGACTTTGGGCATTTCAGCACCCAGAACGTCCTGTGGGCTGGTACAGGAACACCCCCTAGGGTTGATTGGCCAAGGACTAATATCCAGCCCACATCCATATTCCCATAAATTGAGGACTTGAGGTATGGACTTTGTGATTCGTATGGAGCCCCTCCTATTGACTGATGGATCGCGGACTTTCTCTGACTTGCTCCAGTCACAGGATAAATCTTGGTAAAAGTTTTATTTCTGTTTTTTTATTCCCTTTTATTTTATAGTGAATAGTCAATTGTGTGTCTTCTTGTATTTTTTGTATTGTTTGTAACTTTTTATACTTTGTACATATTTTATACACTGCCCACTTTCGTGATATTAAATCATAAAATTAATAAGTGACTTCTGGGGTACTTAAGCTGGGGCTCATATCTCCGGAGAGATTAGATTGTATTGTATTTTAATGTCTTTATATGCTCGGTCAAGTTCATTGCCAATCTGTATGCAATTGCACTGTGTGTTGGCAGATTGCGTGCATATTGTAAGGGTGACAGGTCTGCCAGATGGAGATCTGTGTGTGTGATGTCCCAGCAGACCGTTCTGTGGATAAACTGTTGGGTGGTGGCAAGCTACCGTTTGTGGTGTGTCTGGTGTGGGGGGGTGTGGACAGCGAAAGATGGATTAACACCAGGGTTCTAGCTTGTGGGACAACTGGAGGAATCCTAGAAGGGTGTGTCGATCGCTAGGCTGCTCCTCACCCCTAATTAGTGAACCAGATTGTATGTAAGATTTGTAGATTTGTGTCTACCTGTGTGTGTGGTCAGCCAGCTGGATTGGAGTGGAGTCTCCCTCTAGTGGTGGCCAGAGGTAGTGTGGGCTGTGAAACTATATCATGGCTGGTTTTATATAAGCAAGTCAAGTCCCCCTTATTCCCTCTTACCCCAAGTCACAGCTGCACGTGCGTGCCTCGGTTAGCTAGTCGCTGTGGGCGTGTGCGTGTGGGGTGGATCCGTGACAGCGTCCTTCTCATTAAGTTAACAATATGACCCTAAGAAAGGAAACATACAGCATGGCATATAAAATGAGGCATTACAGAATTGGGAACGTACAGTATGGCATATGAGATGAGAAAATCAAGAGCTATAGAAACAGTTCAACACTTTCAGAAAGAGAGATTTATTACTAAAAGGGTCAAACAGGTGCAATAAAAATATTTACAGAGAAGATGTAACTAAGATATATATATATATATATATATATTGTGGGAACTCGCTTCAAATGGTAGAGCTTGGTTAAACGCACACAGCAACTCGCTTATTTTTCAGGGCCTTTTTAGCCCACTTTTATTTAAATGAAAGTTCAAAACATCAGAAATTTCCCACACAGGGGTATCTATCATTCACATAAACAAAATTCAGCCTCCTGGCTCTCTCAGATATACACAATCTTCCAACGCTGAAATGGTGACAATAAGACAGAAAAATAGTCCACTAAAAGTCTTGTTCATATGAACGTATCCAGTGTCAGATGTGAATTCAGGATTGGTGATCCGTGTGGAAATGGCTGGAAAACGCACTCACCAGAAGTAAGACACATAAACGCAGTGTGCATTTAAAGCTCATGGGTCATCAATCCAGAGGGAAGTAAAGCTGGTCCGGTTACAGGAATGGTGGGTCCCTCCTCCGTAGATGCAGCAACAGATCTTCCTTCTCACGGTTAGAAGTAGAATTCCAAGATCCAGGTTCTGCAAGCAAAAGCTCCTCAAGGGAGTTTTAGGGAAGGACACCCATAGTGAAGTAGGTCATAAAAGGCAGCTTTATTCAAAATAGTGATATCCAATTCAAAGCAGGCAGGTATCATACAGATGTGTCAGCAAGACAACTAACCCTGGTACTTCGAATAGTGGCCGCCGGGCCTCCACGTGGCTCCGGCGGCGTAGCGTCTCAACGTCCAGGCTCCTCCTTACGCGTTACGTGCGCACGCACATCTTCAGAGGTATGGCGGCCACTATTCGAAGTACCAGGGTTAGTTGTCTTGCTGACACATCTGTATGATACCTGCCTGCTTTGAATTGGATATCACTATTTTGAATAAAGCTGCCTTTTATGACCTACTTCACTATGGGTGTCCTTCCCTAAAACTCCCTTGAGGAGCTTTTGCTTGCAGAACCTGGATCTTGGAATTCTACTTCTAACCGTGAGAAGGAAGATCTGTTGCTGCATCTACGGAGGAGGGACCCACCATTCCTGTAACCGGACCAGCTTTACTTCCCTCTGGATTGATGACCCATGAGCTTTAAATGCACACTGCGTTTATGTGTCTTACTTCTGGTGAGTGCGTTTTCCAGCCATTTCCACACGGATCACCAATCCTGAATTCACATCTGACACTGGATACGTTCATATGAACAAGACTTTTAGTGGACTATTTTTCTGTCTTATTGTCACCATTTCAGCGCTGCACTATTTTTATATTATTGCTTTTAAGTTTTATTGGTTGCTTAGAGTGCTCAGCCGCTATCAGGATTAGCGCTCACTGCTGTTGTTTTCTTATTTATACACAATCTTCCACTGGCCTTCCTCTTTAGGCTTACGTCTGTCTCCTGCACACTCTTTCAAAAATGGCTCTCGCACACAGCTAGCCACTAGCACACAGCTACTCCCAAGCAGCTCCTTGCCGCTTTTGGCTTCCACATCTCCTTGGTGGAGCCCTCCTGACTCCTATCTGCCCGGGTGGAGCCCAGAACCCTGGTCCTGACTCCATGAAAAGGCCTGCACACACCTAACTAGAGATGTCTTGGCCGGCCTGTGACTCATAAACAGTACACACACACACAGACCAGATGTCTCCTCTCAGTGAGAGGGAGGGGTGGGGGAAGGATAAGATGAAATATATGTGTCAGGACAGTTAATCCCTTAGCCAAGATGGAGGTTGAAACCAAAATGGTTGAACCGCGTCCATCTCTGGGTATACGCTGTTACAAGGGGGTATAGTAGCAACGGGTTAAAACCTTACGGGCCGTCTCACGTACCGAGAGAGATCTAGAGTTCCTACATATATTATCCACCATGGAGTCCAAGTCCTCATCTGAAAATGTAATACCACAATCAACCTCCCATTTCAGTCTAAACGAGGGAGGTGAGAGATAAATGGTATTCGAAAAAGAGCGATATTAATCTGAGATAAGACCCCTGCCCCTAGGTGAGTCATGGCTGATATGTTCAAAATAAGTAATCGGGGACGAGGATGTCAATCCAAAGTGAGAGCTGAAAAAAATTTGTATTTGCCGATAACGATAATGTTTGCAAAGCGAGATATCAAAAAGTGTACATAACATATAAAAGGATACCTTTCTGAAAATCCTTAAGTCTGATAATATGCAATTATTTTTATAACTAATGTTCATTCAAATAAAAGGTGCTCATTTGTTATATGTCCTCTTTATCTTGATACTAAAATTTTATTTATAATTGAAACCATGGCAAAGTTATTTACAAATGAATTTTAAGATTTAAAAAAAATAAGAAAAAAATGGAGGAAAATATAAAAGGTTTTCTTTTTGCTGTCACTTTCTGTTTTGTCTTTGGGACAGGAAGTAAAATTTTGCCAGCAGGGACAGACAAAAAAGCCTGACAAAGGTTCTAAACATTACCTGTTCTATCCAAAACAAAAAAATATGGCTTTAGCTATATTTTAAATCAGTTATTGTCTGCAAGTAGCATTTAACTCCTTTCCATCTGTAATCTGTAAAATAACATTCCTGAACATAATGCTCTATGCTAGTGATACATGAATAAACATTCCCTCTTTGATAAATTTCAGATTAAGTTAACTAGGTACACTTCTGACTTGGATTGAGAGCCATCAACCATGAAACGTGTGGGCTGGTGGCTCTCAATCCAAGTCAGAAATTTCACTCGATTTATCTTAATTTGGGATTTTTTGTACACAGTATATGAAATGCCACAATTCTACTTTATTTCATTGAGTATTTCAGTAAATTATAGGTGATAATGTATACACTACACTAATTAATTATGTTTCTGTTTTTAGATTTTGGTTTCTTTTTTCTCACGGGCACTGGTGAGTTCTGTATCCCTGCTGCTTGTATATTGTGTAGCCCTTGATTTATGTTAGTAAAGTATGCTTCAGTTGATGTTAATTTGTTTTTAGTTTTCTAAGTTTGTCTAAACCTGGTCATACAGTGTACAATCATTACTAGTGATGTTCACACTTTTAAAAGCATTATTTTGAATTATCTTGCACATTCTGACCACATAGAACAGTGGTCCTCAAACTGCGGTCCAGGGGCTGGATGTGGCCCTTTGCTTGCTTTATAAGGCTCTTGAGGCACTATTCCTCCCACTGTGATCAACAATGGGGCATCATTCCTGTCACTTTTACCAACAATAAGGCACTATTCCTAACAATGGCCCCAACAATGGGGCACTATTCCTCCCATTGACACCAAAGATGGGGCACTATGCCTTCCCCTGATACCAACAATGGGGCAATATTTCTCCCACTAGTACCAACAATGGGGCATTGTTTACTTCCTTTGACGCCAAGGCATTTTCTACTGCCCAGCCCCCTCAAAGTATTAAGGACAGTAAACTGGCCCTTGTTTAAAAACTTTGAAACCCCCTGACCTAGAGGCTACTTACAAGCTCCTTCACTGACTGACAGAGCTTGTTATTGCTTAGAGAGACATTCAGTCCTGTTGGAAATTCTTCTTAATAATAAAATTGCACCAAAGCAATGAGATGAAGAAAAATATCAAATTACCCTATGTGTGCACTGCTATCGGTGTCCAGCATGGATCTCCCATTTGAAAAGACAGTTCCCTTTTGTTTATCAAGTGCTGTTTTCAGTGTTCCTGTATTTGTGTAACCTGTGGGGTTCAGCTTTCAGAATGACAGCCAGTCCCACTTTGAGCCACTGAGCCACTATCATCACATCTGAAACTCTGAGCAGAACCTGGATGTCAAACTGGCAACTAAGCTTCACATATTATATTGGCTCTCCTAATGTAATCTGTAGAGATGGAGGACCTGTGGCCCCAGCTGTGTTTCTCCTATTCTCACTGTAGTGCCCAAGGTAGGCACTGCATCAGTATCTGAGGTGGCCTGGCCCTGGTCAGCATGTAAGCCAGGCAACTAACATCATCAACCTCCCCTTGCTGCAATGGTTTCCGTTCAGCTATTTTTTTTTACATTTTTAAGTTACTACTATCGTAGCAGATATTATTTCTGTAAATATTAAAAATGAGTACTTATGGAAATATGACACAGCTCAGATGTTACATAGCTTGGTGATAGTCAGGGGCGGACTGACCATTTGGAAACTCAGGCACTGCCCAAGGGCCAGGGTTCAGTAGGAGGCCCCATGAGATGCCCCTGGTACCTTTATTCATAGGCTTTTTTGAGTTTGGGCAAGGACACAGGGGCCCCATGATCCCCTATTGCCCGGGGGCCCCATGAGTTGTCAGTCCGCCGCTGGTGATAGTACTTTTTATGCAGAAACCTGCAAAAAGTAACCCAGCATGCCCTACAAGCTCCCAGTGAATTGCATGATAACATCTGCAGCTGAGTGATATTGTTCCATAAGAGAATAGTGCCAGAACTTTCCTGCAGATAGCTATGTGTTGTGCATTTGTTAAAGTGGAACTACAGAGTATCTGAGCACAACAAACCAAAAATGCTATTTAGAAATTTGATATTCAAAGCAATCTCACCCATCCATCCATGTCTGCATGCTTTATTTTGCTAAGAAATTACTTTGAAAAACACCTCCTAGCATTTCTGACCGTGGCCTTTTTGAGTAAGGGCAGATGATTCATGTAGCATTTGCTTCCTAGAATACATCTACCCTTAGCTCAGGCATAGAGGCAGCATGATGTACTCAGCTGACCCCTCCTCCATTCCTCTTCTCAGGAGGAAGTAACAGAAGAACTGGTCAAATAA
This sequence comes from Staurois parvus, assembly GCF_062004578.1. Taxonomy (NCBI): domain Eukaryota; kingdom Metazoa; phylum Chordata; class Amphibia; order Anura; family Ranidae; genus Staurois; species Staurois parvus. The sequence goes on from NW_028318193.1 coordinate 3,298,502, forward strand.
AAGTAACAACAAGTACATATAATATACTTTCCTACCTATTTACTAATGATAGTAGCATAAAGATTAAAAATATTGAATGTTGATTGCTTTAAAGGGTGAAATTTTGCCATTTCAAAATGGCAACGAGGACACCGGAACCCTATGTGCAGCCTCCATAGAAATATCTGCAGAAACTGGGAGAGGCGGCAGTGCCCTGGTATCTCTGATATGAACAATTTTCAATCTACTTATTAGCATGTCACCTGAGAGACAGAGGGTATTGCTGCTTACCTCAATATGTTCAAAAGGTTATAGGATCTTTTCAAGTCTGGGAGCATATTCTTCATACACAGTTACAGTACAAGCCTTGGAACAGATTTTAAACCAGCCACTATAGTGAGAGTGAACTACTCTGATGACAGTATGTAAATAAAACTGTGAAAAAAAAAAACATATTTAATTTCTTAATTTTCCAACAAATTGTGACAAAAAAATTACAACTTCAAAAAACTTGCCATGCCTCTTACTAAGTACCTTGGACTGTCTAGTTTCCAAAAAGGGGGTCATCTCCTAGATTGTAAGCTTGAAAGAGCAGGGCCTTCGAACCCCTCGTGTATTGTTTTGTTATTGTATTGTCTCATGTACTGTCCCCCTTATAATGTACAGCGCTGAGCAAACCTTTTGGCGCTATATAAATACTGTATAATAATACTGTATAATAATTTGTATATTTGTATGGGTGTTTGTACTATCCTGACATTTTAGTGCCTCAATGCACTGTTTAATTGGGCAACTATGTGGTAAATGAGGTTTAATGTTGATAAATGTAAGGTTATGCACTTGGGGGCTAAGAATATGCATGCATCATACATACTAGGGGGGTACAACTGGGGGAATCAATGGTGGAGAAGGATCTGGGGGTTCTGGTAGATCACAAGCTTAATAATGGCAATGCCAATCTGTGGTTTCTAAAGAGAGCAAAATCCTCTCTTGTATTAAAAGAGGTATAGACTCCAGAGAGAGAGATATCATATTACCCCTGTACAAATTATTAGTAAGACCTCATCTGGAATATGCAGTTCAGTTTTGGGCACCAATTCACATAAAGTACAGAGAAGGGCAACTAAACTGATAAGAAACATGGAGGAGCTCAGCTATGAGGAAAGATTAGAGGAACTGAATTTATCCTCTCTTGAGAAGAGGAGATTAAGGGGGGATATGATCAACATGTATAAATACATCAGTGGTTCATATAGTGAACTCGGTGTAGAGCTATTCACCCTGAGGTCATCACAGAGGACAAGGCGGCATTCTTTACGTCTGGAGGAAAAGAAATTTAATCTCCAAACATGGAAAGGTTTCTTCACAGTAAGAGCTGTGAAAATGTGGAATAGACTCCCTCAAGAGTTGGTTCTGGCCAGCTCAGTGGATTGCTTTAAAAAAGGCCTGGATTCTTTCTTAAATACACAGAATATAACTGGATACTATCATTTATAGGTAAAGTTAATCCAGGGAATATCCAATTGCCTCTTGGGGGATCAGGAAGGAATATTTTCCCCTGCAGGAGCATATTAGATCATGCTTTGCTGGGTTTTTTGCCTTCCTCTGGATCAACTGTGGGTATAGGATTATAACTTTTTTATGATTGAACTGGATGGACTTTTGTCTTTTTTCAGCCAGACTAACTATGTAACAAATGATATAAGCAGTAAGTACATCAGAATTGATCAATTTTCAAATATATATATATATATATAGTGAAGGAAATAAGTATTTGATCCCCTGCTGATTTTGAATGTTTGCCACTCACAAAGAAATGATCAGTCTAAAAATCGAATGGTATGTGTATTATAACACTGAGAGACATAATAGCAACAAAAAAATCAAAAGAAATGCATGTCTAACAAATTATGGGCAAACATTCAAAATCAGCAGGCGATCAAATACTTATTTCCTTCAATATATATATATATATATATATATATATATATATATTTATATATATGTTTTTTGTTCAAAATGTTCTGTCTTTTTTTGTTTATATAGCAAAAAAACCCCAGTGGTGATTAAACACCACCAGAAGAAATCTCTATATGTGTGAAAAAAATTTAATTTAAGTACAGTGTTGCATGACCGAGCAATTGCCAGTTAAAGTAGTACAGTGATGAATAGCAAAACAATTGTCTGGTCATGAAGGGGGCAAAGCCTTCCAGAGGTCAAGTGGTTAAAATAGAACTCCAATAGCATCTGGAAACATGTATTTTGATGGCATGTGCATAGGGCCTAATTGGCTAACTAAGCATTTAACAGGAATGAAGAAGACACCTGAGTTGTCCTAAAAGTGTGTAATGTACTCTACTAAGCAATAAATGCTATTGTTTAACTCTATGTTTTCCAGTACAAACTGCAGTACTACTTACTTCAAACTAGAGTTACTGGATTTTACAGAGTCGCGTGACAGGTCACTTTTAAAGAGAGAAAAGAGACTTTGCTCTTATGTCATGTGTTACAGATGTGACAACTGCTTTAGGACAAACTACTAAAACATCAAACTGACAGGAAAAGCAATAAAATCAATGTGTTTACAGTGGAGCCAGCAAGCTGTACATATTAAATGAGGCCATCTGATTTTCCCCCACTTATGAAAACTCTCATCTGTTTAGTCCACTGTGTTAAGCACACGTCTAAATTTTTTTTTCTAGCTGTTACAAATTAACTGTATTTACTGTTATGAAGGGATGCAATTGGAAAAAAAGATGGTAAAATGAATGATCTAAGATAAACAGTATTTCTTAATGCCAAGATTTTATTACATTGTTTTTTGTTTTGTTTTTTGCCAGAAATGCTTGGCAGCCTTTAATTTACAGCCTGTGTGTTAATGCTGCATAGATAGCAGCATTGTCCGTTGAAACATGTTCATCATCCAACTGTGAGCAACAAATTCATTGGAGGCACCATAAAGGAACTATAGTTACCTTTTGGCTTTCTGAAAATTAGCACCTATAGTGCTGAACAGGACAGTTTTTTTGTGAGATAAGCAAATTAAATTTGATTTCAGAAAAAGCAAAAGTGTTTAAAAAAAACCCCATATGAATGGGCCTTATACAGAATGGTGATTCCAGGCCAGCTTGGCTACACTCACCATTCTAAAGCCTGTTGCAGTTGCATGCTATTCTAGCAGGAATGTACATAGTTTTTAGATCCTGCTTTTTTTTAAAGCTGTTCATTCCTTTTTAATATATACAGATTTGGCGCTGGAGGGGTATGATAGAGCTACAAGGAAGTCCAAAATCTCCATCAACAAAGTCCAAAAGGGGGGAGGGGGACTATGAGTAGTCACAATGGCAAATTGGCAAACGGCAGCATCAGTGGCAGCACCCTCAGAGCAAAGCTGGACTCTATATGCAAAGGAAAGAAAGGAGAGGGGCGCCGGACTAAGTGCAGCATTAGTTGTACAGTTTATTAACACAATGACAATTGGCAACTTATGAGAATTAAAAAAGAGATAGGCATGTCATCAGTGCCATGGTCCAGACTCCCGGGAACTGAAGGAGGACAGGCAGTAGTATATTTAGATTTTGTGTTGCCCTAGGCAAAACAAAAATTTTGCACCCCCCGCCCCCTGAGATAGCGAGAGAGTTCAATAAGTGTGTGTATGTATATATGATTCGCTCTCTCTTTCTATCTCTTCTCTCTCTTTCCCCCTCTCTCTCCCTCTCTCTCTCTGTTTCTCCTTCTCTCTCCCCCTCCCTCTCTCTTTCTCCCTCTCTCTCTTTCTCCCTCTCTCCCTCTCTTTCTCTCTTTTCCCCCCTCTCTTTCTCCCTCTCCATCCCCCCCCTCTCTCCCTCCCTCCCCCCTCCCTCTTTTCCTCCCTCTCTCTCCCCTCTCTCTTCCCCCTTTCTCTCTCTCTCTCTTCCTCCTTCTCTCTATCTCCCTCCATCTCCCCCCCTCTCTCTTCCTCCCTCTCTCTCCCTTTCTCTTCCTCCCTCGCGCCCACCCCTCTCCCCCTCACTCTCTCTCTCCCTCTATCTCTCCCTCTCTCTTCTCCCTCTATCTCTTCCCTCTCTCTTGCCCCCCCCTCTGTCTCTCTCTTCCCCCTCTTCCCCTCTCTATCCTCTCCCCCCCCCCGTACTCTCTCTCTTCCCCATCTATCTCCCCTCTCTCCCCCCCCCTCTCTCTCCTCTCTCTCTCCCCCCTCTCTCTCCCCCTCTTCCCCCTCTCTCTCTTCTCTTCCCTCTCTCTTCCCCCTCTCTCTGTGCTCTCTGTCTCCCCCCTCTCGCTTCTCTCTCTCTCCCCCCCCTCTCCCTTTCTCTATTTCTTCCCTCTCTCTTGTCCCACTATCTCTCTCTCTCTCTCTCTCTCCCCCCTCCCTTTCTATCTTCCCTTCCTCTCTCTCTTTCCTCTCTCCCCACCCCTCCTCCCCTCTTCCTCAGATCGTATGGGACTCCCCCCCCCACCAAGGGCTGCTGATCTCCGGGCAGCAGGAATGGGGAGAGGGGGGGAGGTGTGTGCAGTCCCATATGATCTGTCAGTGATCAGTGTTAGTGTAATGTACTGGATGGATGACAGGAGGGAGAGCCCACAGAACACATCACAGCTCACTTCCTCCAGGCTCTTTTCTCTGCGACACTTTTCCTCTCCCTGCTCCAGGCTGTCCCCTGGTTCTGGCTTGTCAGCTGCTGGAGGGAAAGGTACACGACCGTCGCGCTGCAACTGCCCTCCCCCACGCCTCACCACATCGATCTTTCTGCTGTCCGGCGCTGCTCAAAAGGTCCCTTCTTTTGGGGTGCAGTGCCGTCCCTCTAAAAATTGCTGCCCTAGGCAAACGCCTTGTTTGCCTCATGGTAGATACTCCCCTGAGGACAGGAGGTGCCTAAGCATCAAGGTTGTAGCTGGAGACAGGACCCTTGAGCGGCCGACCACCATAGGTAATCAGTGTGGAACTCAAATGGTGTTGGGGTGGACGTGACATCAGTGTTGGAACGTAATGACGTGGATGGGCAGTAACACGTTTCGAAGCAGAGCTTCTTCCTCAGCTCCTCTCTCCAGCTACAACCTTGACACTTGGACACCTCCTGTCCTCCTTCCGTTTCTGAGAGTCTGGACCACATCATTGGTGACATGCCTATTGTGACAATCGCGGTGTCAGACCCCAGCCCTTCTCACCAAACTCGTGACCGAAGGACTAGCCAATCTAAAACCACACTGTCACGTGCGTAACAATGCCACACCCAACTGCACCCTGCACAAAGATTTTCCAGCTAATAGACCACAACCTGTGTGCTGGCAGCCTGGGAGCGATTGTTACTGGGTCAGGTTAATTACGCAATTAACCCTTAACACTGCCACCACCTCCTTTTTGTACAGAGAAAGAGGAAACTCAGCAATATCAGCAATAACACTATGATGTTTAAATAATCATCGGTATACCATTGTCACTGCAGGCAGAGATATACCGAAGTTTAAAACAAACACAGTAGTGCCTTTCAGAGGCAGGGATTCTTAGTTTGCATTAAAGAGCTTTAGAAACAGTTCAACACTTTCAGAAAGTAAGATTTATTACTAAAAGGTCAAAAGGGTGCAATAAAAAAATGTACAGAAAAAGATGTAGCCAATATATATATATAAATATACAAAAAGCAATAGTACAGCAAAGAGATAACAGAAAGAAGTTTAGAGGGATAAAGTACTTGCCGTCAGCCTTGGGTTAAGCAGATCAGGTTTCAGAGCCAAAAGGGTCTTATCTCCTAAAGTTAGTTCCGATGTTAAAAGGGAAATTCTTCAACTTCAACTCAGCTCAGCTTAGCTTTTTCTAGGAACTCCACAGGGTGTCTCCTTGAAGAAGAGAACCAATCGCCTCATTTGGGGAGGGGGTTGTGTAGGCAGGGAGCTCAGGCTATGACCAAAGCCTTCCCAAATTATACTATGGCCAATAACTTTTCCTAGGTACATATAACATTAATACCCAGAATCATCTGCTCAACGGTTAAATATGAAATATGATATACCTGCTTGAATGGTTAAGGAGATATAATTTTCTGCTCTCTCCTGTATGTCAGATAGGGGGTGTAATATACAAGGCGATTGGTATTAAAGTGAGCCATCCGAATATGTGCTACATGTTTGTGTAATTGTTTCCTATTTGGAGCTATAAAATTATATGGAAAACTGGATTTTAAAATGTAAGTCTGTTTTACGACTCCCTGGAATGCCTTGAAGCTCAGTGAGGGCTCGGTTTATGGCTTTATGACCTCTTCTCCAGCAAGAGTCTCTCAGACAGAGGTTCACCAGTTAGTTGTGGGATTTATAACCATGACGCCCTCCCAATGAATTTGCTGCCTGTGATCTGCATCAAACAGACCACATGTCACTCAACGGAGAGGGAAGGGGGATATCGGAGGAATCTGATTTGGGAGAGAGAGATACAAAATGGAGGGGTATGGAGAAAAATGGATGATCGCGTCCATCTCTGTGTGCATGAGTGCTACACCTATCTCTTTTTTAATTCTTGTAAGTTGCCAATTGTCATTGTGCTAATAAACTGAAAACCTAATGCTGCATTTAGTCCCGTGCCCCTCTCCTTTCTATCCTGTTCATTCCTTTTTGTGTTAATTTTTTTTTGGGGGGGGGCCTTAAAACCATAGACCCAAACCTTTCTGAGTAGGAGAAAGCAAAACCTTTTATGGCAAAATATTTTGCCAGAAAGGAGGACGTGTGGCTGATGTGTGTGAGAGTAGCAGATGTGTGTGAGAGATCTGTGCCCTTGGCTCAACTTTTCAGCTGGTCTTAGTAACCTTGGGCTGCCCAGGCACATCTGCCCAAGTTCAAAAAGTTTCAGGGAGCACCCCAACCCTCACCACAACAGAATTTGCTCAGCTACCTACATACTGACCACTGTCGGACTCTTAGAAAGGAGCACCTCCAAGGACAAGCAGCAAGTCTGCATACCATTGGGAACCCTCTGCCACTCAACTATGGTGTTCTAATACTGAGGTTTATTGAGTTTACAATCTCTACACCTTTCCTGCCAGAACCAGCCTCCTTAGTGGGATGTGAGATGTCTGAATTTTTCCTGACTTCCACTTCAGCTGTATGACTGCTTGAGCAGGACATAAGAGCATTCCACAGGCCCCACATACGAGATCAGATTTGACTACATGGGCGACTGAGATCAAGGAGGAGCAGTGGAAAGAGATGGATGACCTGCAGCAAAAAGCTTCCCATACAAACTCCAAAGTATAAGCTTTGCAGCTGAACTCAAATTGACATGAGGTGCGCATTACCACTTTGAAACAGACCCAATATGCAGTACCAACAGAAAACCACAGTGCTCTGTCCAAAAGTGGAGATCAGAAAAAATTGTTAATTCCAGAACCAGATCACACTGCAGGGCATCCCTGAGGCCACCTTCAATTCTGGCTTAAGATCTTTAGTGACAATATACTAATTCCCATTTTGAGGAAGCCACCTGCAGAATCCATATTGGACCAAGTGTATCAGGTCCTACAGTCTAGGGAGGACTTGGCTACCTATCCACAGGGTCTATTTGTTTGCTATTAAGGGAAAATTAATGGAGAGAGCTTGGCATATGAACCCAGTGGACTTTGATGGGGCTTCCATTTAACTTCTGTCTTCCCTCTCCTCTTGCATTCTCTATGCAAAGGCTACTTAAGCCCCTACTTAGTGGGGTCACCTAAAAATCAGGAATGCCCAGTTCTGATTGCCAGTGCACAGTATTTATATCTTTGCCCTGGAACTCCTACTGAGTTGGAGCTTGATACAGAAAAATAGACGGTATTAGTCTAGAAAGCCACTGTGTGAAGATGCCAGGGATCTGATGGAATGGAGTGTGGGTGGAGCATTGTGCTTAACTGACTGTTTAAATTGTACAGTTTTGCTATGCATATGTTTATTATATTGCTTTCCTGCCAATGTTATAGTTTGACTCATGAATGGCACCGCTGTCTGGTTGACAGAGTGGTGGGAAGGTCTGGGGGCATTGGTATTCCCAGTGGCCAGGATGCTCTCCAGCTCATTCCCCTGGTGCATTCCCTGACACCGCAAATAAATCAGCAACGTCAGTCACAGCAGCACCAGCTAAGTGGGCATCAACAATTTGCCCTCTTTGAAGCTCAGTAAGCTCTGCCATGATTACTAACAGCACATACAGTGAATGACAAAACTGAGGCTTCCCACCTATTATCTAGGTGTCTCATCACACAGTGGAAACACAAGAATGTTACATCACTTCCGATTTCAATGCGAAACATGTGGTCACTTTCACACCTGCAAATCATGTAGTGTTTCCATTTTTGTCTAACCCCTGTAAATCCATAGTTGAAGCAATTTAGATGATTTTAGATGGTTTATACTTGCAGTTGGAGGAGGTAAAATACATGTTTCTGTTTCAATATTTTCTTTAAGAAAGTTTTGTTTTAAGAATACCACAAGCTCAAGATACGCCCACTCAGGGGCAGAGCAGAACAATAACACATAAACAGATACATCCTGCTGACTTGTATTAGCCAAATAACGAAATGTTCAATGACATCAAGGAGGGACAGCAAAAAGCCGAACCAAATAATAGCAGCAGTAATCCAACATATTACGAAAAAAACAAGAGGAAAGAAAAAAGGTTAGAAGAAAGGAAAAAGAAAATAAAACAACAACATAGAGGGAAGAAAAAGGAATCAGAAAGAAAACATGGAGGAAAGGGAAACTAGAAGAATCACGGATCCAGGGCTAGCACAGGCAGCGACTATAAGAGGCCATAGCTAGTAGGAGGCAGGGATGGCAAGGAATAACGTATCAAAGGTTCCCAAACCTTAAGGAATCTCGGATGAGAATCATGGAGAATGCTAGACATCTGTTCATTGATCTACATAGCATTCATCTGGGTCTTCACCCCCCTGGAAGACAACCAAAGGGGTTCTCCAAGCTTGAGCTATAGCACGTTTGGCCGAAATAAATAGGTAGGATGCGAATTTCTGCTGAGACCTAGACAGACACAAAATTGGGTAATGCAGGAGGGCCACCCTTGCATCCCTACAGACCATAGTATGAAATAGCGTTTGTAGCAAACCAAAAACCCTAGACCAGAAGCCTATCAATCACGGGCACGACCACCAAATATGCAAGACGTCCCCGCATAGACCACAGTTCCAGAAACACCTATCTCCGCCAGTCAGATTAAAGTGAGCAGTCCGAGCCGGGACCCAGTACTACCACAGGAGAACTTTGCAGGCTGCCTCAAGAGTGACTGTATTGAATGAATATTTCGCCACCATCCCCCGGGTCCTACACCAATCCTCCGCCGCAATCGAGACACCCAGATCCCACTCCCATTGAGAGACATAAGACAGGGGTGGTGAGGAGGACCTACTGTTAAGGGAGGCATAAATTACAGAAATGAGACCAGGGGACCCTGGGGAATGCTGACAGACATGTTCAAAGGGAGTTTTGTGGGTAAAAGACATGTTTGAGCTGCATCTTTACCACACCCCAAACAGCCCTCCCAGGCTGCAATGGAAGTTGACAGGGATGTACACATGCCATGTCCGCAGGAAAACTTTACCACTGTCACGTTCGGTGAGCATAACATGTGGCCTCCTCACCACAGTGACAACCACTAGTGTAAACATAGCCTTCCAATTTTTTTTTAATTGCATTGGGAAACTTTTGTATTGCTCTGTATGTTGCCCTGCCAATATGTACCTTTCTTCTTTTGCTAGTTTTTTCAGTTGATCTGAGTGGTTGTTAGTGTTAGTTCACTTTGTACCTGTCAGCAGCTTTCAGAGTCTCTTTAGGAACCATGATATCCAGCCACCACTTATTCAAGACAGAAATATGTAATGACAGTATAACATATCATGTCTTCTATCCAACTAGTTTTCCAAAATTATTTCTGTCATAGTGCTTAACAACTGTTGATGAAACATACATCTATGCTACGTTAGAGGTTTAACATTACTAAATGCACCACTCTGCTCACCTTCCATAAACTGAATCAAGTACAAGATAATCTGACTCATGAATGATTGAAGACAGAAACACTTTTACTTTTTAGCATTAGTTAAGAAGGGAGGAAATGCCTGCATATGTAAAGAACATAAAGTTGTCCTAAAAAAAAAGAGCCTTATGGTAAACTTGGACAAGCTTGTGTGGTACTTATTTTTAATAACAATATATTATTTATAAATTTCTTGATCTGGTAACCAAAATGTTTTGGGACACTGAAGATTAATTTCTATGTGAGTTGGCATAATATTGAAATGTATAAACAGCGTGCAGGATTGGTAATTACCCTTTCAGAAACAAGTCTGGACTATGTATAGCAGGGCAAACATTTAAGCATTTTTTGTCTCAAGGGGTACAATTAATCATCATAGGATTGATTTAAAATAGTTTGTCTAAGCACAAAAAGTATAGCTTTGTGTGCATTATTCATTTCCTAGGTATATGTTTGTCAGAGAGGATAGCACCAATAAAATGTGCAATCATTGGTATGTATGGCACTACACTGGCTAAGTTGTAATCACATTTGCATTACAGTGCAACAAAAAAACAGGTATTGTTCACACTAATATTTTTGCCAGAGGCCCATTTTCTCTAAACAAACTATTTCAGATTGTCTTCTGTTTGAGTCTGTAATCCTCCAATATATCAATGCAAAACTCCCAGCGGAAACTGAGGCGATAGTGGAGATATGTTGGGTGAACCCCATCAGAGAAGGTTCTAAACCTCCCCACTCATAAACCTAGATCAAGTTATTAATGTGTAGGACTACCCCTGTAGGGGCGGCTGGTAATAGCTGGTTCTTCCCAATAGTACAGAGGCTGCCCTCCAGCTCAAGAGACAGTCCTTGGACATTGGCCCCAATAACACCGTCTGGGGGAGGTCTTTTTGATATTTATTGCTTGAAGAACTTTAAACAGAAGAGGGACTTGGCATGTCATGCTCCGAAAATGATCAGCAAATAGTTATTAGAGGACAATCCAATCCTTATATACAGTAATTGTGAATACTGGACATACTAAGGCCCCACAGCTGAAGACCATGAAGTCTCTTTGGCAACTGGTTACCTAGCACCACAGCACACCTACCAGTAGCCAGTGCGACTTCCAGGACACTGCAGTCACAGAGATCAATTTAGGGTCTTTACTCACAAGTCTGCTGCCACCTTTCAGCTTCCTTTGGACTGCAGGAGACAGTGCTTCTCCAGATCAGATCCCTTGTGGTGATTTTCTACAATCAGCTTCTCAGAAGATCCATCCAGGCCTCCAGAACAGCTACAGTGCCCATGGGCTGCCTGAGGGCAGAAGCCCCTCAGGCTTTGAAACCCTCCTGAGGAGACAGACTTCAGATTACAGATTATTTATCTCCTTTCCAAACCCCCGCTGGATACTCCTGCCTAGAGACTGACTGGAACATGAGAAATGGTTTTTTGAATCCCCTCCCTAAATTCTGGAAGCTTCTTCCAGAGACAGAGGGAAGCAATCAAACTCCCAGCATGTGAAACACTGAATAAGCCAGAACAAACAATTACTGCTCCCTTTACTACAGACGGAAAACAAAATTTGCCTATCATCCTACTCTAGGAGGGTGCTACAAATGTCTCAATGCATACATACAGTTGTGCTCAAAATAATAGCAGTCAGACATCATTAACCTGATCAATCACTCTTTTTGGTAGAAATGATATTTCTACATGGCAAATAATTTACTAACAGGTATAGTAGAGTAATAGAAATCCAACAGACCCAACAGTCATGACATGCATGCTGCTGATTCTGTGTAATTGAATCACTAATTGAAAGTGGCATATTCAAAACAATAGCAGTGTGAAGTTCTATTAGTGAAATCATTCATTCTTTGAAAAACAGGTGGCAATTATTGCCCTTATTTAAGGAAGGAAGGCAGCAAATGTTCTACATGCTGGTTACAGTGCATTTCTCTCTGAAATTCTGAGGAAAATGGGTCATTCCAGACATTGTTCAGAAGAACAGCGTACCTTGATTAAAAAGTTGATTGGAGAGGGGAAAACATATAAAGAAGTGCAGAAAATGATAGGCTGCTCAGCTAAAATGATCGCAAATGCTTAAAAATGGCAACCAAAACCTGAAAGACGTGGAAGAAAGCGAAAAACTACCATTCAAATGGATAGAAGAATAGCCAAAATGGCAAGGACTCAGCCAACAATCAGCTCAAGGAAGATCAAAGGAGGTCTAAAGTTACCTGTGAGTACTGTTACAATTAGAAGACGCCTATGTGAAGCCAAGCTATCTGCAAGAAGCCCCCGCAAAGTCCCACTATTGAAAAAAAGACATGTGCTGAAGAGGTTCCAATTTGCCAAAGAGCACATTGACTGGCCTAAAGAGAAATGGCGCAACATTTTGTGGCCTGATGAAAGTAAGATTGTTCTTTTTGGGTCTAGTGGCCGGAGACAGTTTGTCAGACGACCCCCAAACACTGAATTCAAGCCACAGTACACTGTGAAGACAGTGAAGCATGGTTGCGCAAGTATCATGATATGGGGATGTTTCTCATACTACGGTGTTGGGCCTATTTATCGCATACCAGGGATCATGGATCAGTTTGAATACATCAGAATACTTGAAGAGGTCATGCTGCCTTATGCTGAAGAGGAAATGCCCTTGAAATGGGTGTTCCAACAAGACAACGACCCCAAACACACCAGTAAACGTGCAACATCTTGGTTCCAGACCAACAAGATTGACGTTATGGAGTGGCCAGCCCAATCCCTGGATCTTAATCCAATAGAAAACTTGTGGGGTGACATCAAAAATGCGGTTTCTGAGGCAAAACCAAGAAATAGAGAAGAACTGTGGAATGTAGTCCAATCATCCTGGGCTGGAATACCTGTTCACAGGTGTCAGAAGTTGGTTGACTCCATGCAACACAGATGTACAGCAGTTCTCAGAAACAGTGCTTATACAACTAAATATTAATTAAGTGATTCAAAGGAAAGTAAAATCTTCAAACATTTTTCAGTTTATATAGTGAATGTTTGAGTTTGTAAAGAAGAATACAAACACTGCTATTTTTTTGAACAGTCTAATATTCACTTTTCTTAAATTTTTTTAGAGGAACAACACAAATTTGATATATTTTTCTTCATGTTTTGAATTGGAATAGAATGTGTAGTGTTCCCAATGCATTTGTGTGTATGGAAATAAAAGCTATTAGAAGGATTTTGAGCTTTATTCACTTTTTTCAACACACTGCTATTATTTTGAACACAACTGCATAGATAGATAGATAGATAGATAGATAGATAGATAGATAGATAGAAAATATATTTGATAATGCACATTTCTGTACAACAACAATTTTTTTTGGGCCAAAATCACTGCTGACATTTACTATTACACAGTTTTAAAACTTCATACTTTAAATGAAAGCTGGGTGTGCATGCAGAAAAGGCATTAAAAAATGTTTGGGTACTGAAGGTAAGGATTCTACTATTAGGTCTGCTTCAACATCCGCGGTGAGCCATCACCCAAGTGTAACACAGCATCTAAGGAATGCTATAGGTTTTGCTTCCACCTGGTGTCACTCTACCCTCTGAATAATTATATTGCCTTTTGCTTTTATGCAGTTTTCCAAACACACTCCAAATGGAGTCAGTGCCTAAGAACTTATTCTTACCTAATTGTTGGTACATGAACTATTTACAAATTTCTGTCCAAAAAATTGAGGTAAATAACCCCTCATCCAATGGTACTTATGTTGCCTACCACATGGCTCTTTATCAAAGGAACTCTACTATATAGGTAATGCTAATACTGTAGGTGTGCTCATCTAGCACAATAGTAGTTACACACTCATCCCTAATAAGAGGTTTTGTTTGGATTAGTCTTTTAAGGTTTTCATGGGCAAAACTATTCCTATATTTGTTCTTCAAAAAGAATATATAGTTCTTTTGTCCTTTGTGTATATTTTCTTTCTATGGTATGTTCAAAACTAAGAAGTAAGATTTAATTATTTTTTATCAGATCAATATAAAATATTGAATGAACATTTCATGCTGACTTTCAGCCAGCATTTGAAGCTGCAGGCTTTTTCCTCATTTTGATATGTCTTTTGTTAGCTTGAAAAAGTTGTTTAAAGAGCTCAATAGCACTAGCAGAAAATTGCACAAGCAAGTGAATAAGTCACAAGAGTGATTCATGCCCCTACCTCCTCCTTCTCACTTACTTTGTACACACTGGACAGAGTTTCCGTTAGAGAAAAAACATCTTTGCTGTGCTTTCTCTTTAGAAAACCTATAAAGCTGGCCATACATGGCCCAGGTTTATTCATTCAGCCAGTAGATAGAACCAAAAGAAAACTGACCCAATTCCTCCATTCAAACATTCGATGTGGATGCAGGACTCCTGCTTGCTGTGTCATTGTATTCTGTCAGCAGGACTCCCCCACAATCAGAATACATTGATCAGCGCTGAGCTGATTAGCTGCAATGTTGATGGAAAGGAAATTTTTCCAGCAGGACTGTTCATGAGAAGTTGATTGATAGATTGACTTCTCATGAAAAGGAGAAATGGCCATTGCTGTATCATAATTCAGCCAATTACTGCTGAACCGAGTGAATTTCAGTCCACCTATGGCCCTTCGTGACCAGGGCATTTTTCAGCACTGTGCTACTTTAATTGGCAATTGCTCGATCATACAACACTTTACACAAATTAAATTTATATTTAAGGTTTTTTTTACACAAATAGAGCTTTCTTTTGGTGGTATTTATTCACCACTTTTTATTTTTGCTATATATAAACGAAAAAAAAAAAATAGCAAAACTTTTAGGAAAAACTATTTTCTTTGTTTCGGTTATAAAATTTTGCAAACAAATAATCTTTCTTCAGAAATGTAGTCCAAAACAGGGGCGGACTGACCATTTGGAAACTTGGGCACTGCCCTAGGGCCCGGGGTCAGTAGGGGGCCCCATGAGATGCCCCTGGTACCTTTTTCATAGGCTTTTTTTAATTTGGGCAATACACAGGGGCCCCATGATCCCCTATTGCCCAGGAGCCCCATGAGTTGTCAGTCCGCCCCTGGTCCAAAATTACATTTCTTTGGTAAAAATAACCCAAATCAGTGTATATTATTTAGTTTGTGTGAACGTTTTAGTCTACAAACTATGGTAAATGCTGTGTATATATATATATATATATATATATATATATATATACAGTGGGGATCGAAAGTTTGGGCACCCCAGCTAAAAATTTGTATTAATGTGCATAAAGAAGCCAAGGAAAGATGGAAAAATCTCCAAAAGGCATCAAATTACAGAGTAGACATTCTTATAATATGTCAACAAAAGATAGATTTTATTTCCATCATTTACACTTTCAAAATAACAGAAAACAAAAAAATGGCGTCTGCAAAAGTTTGGGCACCCTGCAGAATTTATAGCATGCACTGCCCCCTTTGCAAAGCTGAGACCTGCCAGTGTCATGGATTGTTCTCAATCATCGTCTGGGAAGACCAGGTGATGTCAATCTCAAAGGTTTTAAATGCCCAGACTCATCTGACCTTGCCCCAACAATCAGCACCATGGGTTCTTCTAAGCAGTTGTCTAGAAAACTGAAACTGAAAATAGTTGACGCTCACAAAGCTGGAGAAGGCTATAAGAAGATAGCAAAGCGTTTTCAGATGTCAATATCTTCTGTTCGGAATGTAATTAAGAAATGGCAGTCATCAGGAACAGTGGAAGTTAAAGCAAGATTTGGAAGACCAAGAAAAATATCAGACAGAACAGCTCGCAGGATTGTGAGAAAAACAATTCAAAACCCACGTTTGACTGCACGATCCCTCCAGAAAGATCTGGCAGACACTGGAGTTGTGGTACACTATTCCACTATAAAGAGATACTTGTACAAATATGGTCTTCATGGAAGAGTCATCAGAAGAAAACCTCTTCTACGTCCTCACCACAAAAATCATCGTTTGAACTTTGCAAATGAACATACAGACAAGCCTGATGCATTTTGGAAACAAGTTCTGTGGACCGATGAGGTTAAAATTGAACTTTTTGGCCGGAATGAGCAAAGGTACGTTTGGAGAAGAAGGGGCACAGAATTTAATGAAAAGAACCTCTGTCCAACTGTTAAGCATGGGGTTGGATCAATCATGCTTTGGGGTTGTGTTGCAGCCAGTGGCACAGGGAACCTCTCAAGAGTAGAAGGAAAAATAGATTCAATAAAATTTCAGCAAATTTTGGATGGTAACTTGATGCAATCTGTGAAAAAGCTGAAGTTAAAGAGAGGATGGCTTCTACAAATGGATAATGATCCTAAACACACCTCGAAATCCACGGGGGATTACATCAAGAGGCGTAAACTGAAGGTTTTGCCATGGCCTTCACAATCTCCTGACCTCAACATAATTGAAAATCTATGGATAGACCTTAAAAGAGCAGTGCGTGACAGACAGCCCAGAAATCTCAAAGAACTGGAAGACTTTTGTAAGGAAGAATGGGCAAAGATACCTCAAACAAGAATTGAAAGACTCTTGGCTGGCTACAAAAAGCGTTTACAAGCTGTGATACTTGCCAAAGGGGGCAGTACAAGATATTAACTCTGCAGGGTGCCCAAACTTTTGCAGACGCCATTTTTTTGTTTTCTGTTATTTTGAAAGTGTAAATGATGGAAATAAAATCTAACTTTTGTTGACATATTATAAGAATGTCTAATCTGTAATTTGATGCCTTTTGGAGATTTTTCCATCTTTCCTTGGCTTCTTTATGCACATTAATACAAATTTTTAGCTGGGGTGCCCAAACTTTCGATCCCCACTGTATATGTACATATACATTTTTTTAAATACTGTCAACAGTGCAGTATAGCGTCGTCATATGACTAGTCTGTCGCTGATCAGGGATACTGACTGGTGATAGTATGTAAACAAAAATAAAAAATTTTTGAAAACTTTTTTTAACAATGTTTTTTTCTTTTTTACTATTTTTTTTTAAAATACTGTCATCAAAGTACTTCAGTGTCACCATAGTGACACTGTACTACTCTGGAGGAAGGGGGGATGCATAAGTATTTTTTTTTTACACAGAGATGATCACTATTATAAGCAATTGTTTGAACTGTCATGAATGACTTTCATTCATGACAACATGCTTACTGTTGTGATGCTGTGTTTTGCTGCAGTGAATCACATGGTACAGGGTGCTATGATTGGCCCAGGTACCATGTGATAGCTGTGGGACAGTCACAGCATCACAATAGTAAGCAAGCTGTCATGATTGGATGCCATTCATGAAAGTTTTGCTTACATGTAATCATGTGATTTCAATGATTGGTCATAGCTATTACATGATAACCCTGCTGCTCACAGAGGCCAAGTACTGAACCCTGTAATCTGCTGTATCCCAGCATCAGGTCCTTTGGCCGTGCTCTGGGTATTTTCCCGCTGCTCTGGTGGTGCACAGGAAGGGTCCCAGGGATGATATCACTGCATTCACCAAGTTTCCAAGATGGTGTGCGTTCGGATCATGCTCACTCCTTCGTCAGGCTGATCCAGTGACCATCTTAGTGTGGGCTTATATGGTCAAAGCCAGTAGGCGGGGCTGATCAGTCAATTAACACTGAGTGCTGGATCAGGGGATTACACAGCTTAAACGACATGCATAAAAAACAAGGATATATATGCACATGAAACTAAAAAGGATATGTCAGTAATACTCACAGCAGAAGTTGGTGGCTGGGGGGAAAAGGTGAGAGGGGAATAAAGGAAACTTTGCTGAATAAAAACCTTGGGGGGGAAAAAAACATATAATGAAACTATATGGATGTGTTGGGCAGTGGTATAAAACTGGGGGGATGGGGAAACAAATATATACAAAATATGGAAAAATAAGGGGGGGAGGGATGAGAAATAAAAAATATAAAAAATAATAAATGAGAAATAAAATAAATATAGTGTAATGAAAGATGGTTATAACAATGGAAATCAAATAGAAATAAAAATGAAAAATAAACATCAAAAAATAAAAATAAAGATAACACAGAGGGTAAAAATAGGATTAAAAAAAAAAACTTATATGAGAAAAAAATTATATAAAGATATGTGGAAAAAGAGAATATTGCATGTAGAAAGATTTTACTAGCATTGATCACTGTATTAGTATCACTGGTAATGTCAGTGTCAGTTAGCCAGTGTCAGAATGCCTGCCGTACAGTCACTGTTCCGCTTTAAGTCACTGATTGCCACCATTACTAGTATATAAAAAAAAAAACAGTATATATACCGTCCTTTGTAGACGCTATAATTTTCACGCAAACCAATTAATATACACTTATTGTGATTTCTTTTTACTAAAGATATGCAGCAGAATACATTTTGGCCTAAATTATTGAAGAAACTTTATTTTTTTATTTAATTTTTTATAGAATATGTTTTATAGTAAAAAGAAAAAATTATTTTTTTCAAAATGTCCGGTCTTTTTTCGTTTATAGTGTAGCAAAAAAAAAAAAATGGTGCAAAAAAAATTATATAAATTTCTTTTGTGTACAGTGTTGTATCAGCACACAATTGTCAGTTAAATTATCACAGAGCAGTATAGCAAAAAATTGCCTGGTCATAAAGGGGGGTAAATCTTCCGGAGGGCAAGTGGTTAATATATTAATATATGATTTTCACCATAGATACGCTTTAAATGTTTCACTAGAGTTTGGCATTAATAGAATGGGACAGCTTCTTATATGTAACTGAGATCCATATAGTAAATGAACATTATCTAGCATACTGTACTTTTGTCTGAACACTTTTAAAATGACATTATGATGGCTTTAAAAGCAATGTGGAATTGTAGTACCCTAGTCACTGGCACATAGGCGTCTTAATATTGTCGCTGGCCTAGCAAGATATAGAAGAGTTAAGCCTGGGTTAAGCCAAGGCCTGTGGCAGCTTTCAAACTGGCAGAAGTGTTTGTGTAAACATCCCTGCCACGTTTGGGAGTTCAGCCGTATCAAACACTTTTTTACATCTGCTATAGATTGCAAGAGCTGTACCAGAAAAGAGAATACTACTTAGCAATTACATAAAAAAACAGCAATTTAAAACATTTCCATTAAGTAGTGTTGTTTAAAACTTGTCCTTAGCATATTTTACCCGAAGTACAATACCTTCTGGTAATAGTTTAAACATAAACTGATTAGATTCAGTTTAATAGTTTGTCTTTGTTGGGTTTTTAGCTGTCCACTAGCTGACTCCAGTTTAAAGTGTTACTAAACCCATGACCCTGCATTCACTATATCCAGTCTCCCACACTACATAAAACATGGAATTGCAATTATTTTAGTACATATAAACCATTAAATACCTTTTCTCATCAGCAGTTGGAGCAGTCTTGTGACTTCTATCAGTGTCCAGCAGGGCACTGGCTAAAGCTTGTAGGAGGAGTTCTCATTTTGCTCTAGGAGGATGCAGAACCTCTGTCTGGATAGTGATGATTGGCCCTGTGCTGATCACATGCACTCTCTGAAGAAAAAAAAAAACCTCTCTATCAATACTCACCAAACTGAGCATGTGGAGATTGACTCCACATGATATGTCTTATCAGAAATAAGAGGGGGGCACTGGAAGAAGGGGAGGATCAGATAAGTCAGGATCAAACAGCCTTTTTACACAATGCAGAGGATCAGCCTCTTAGGTTTCACAGGGAGTATAACAAGCATGCTTAACTGCATATACAGGCTACTTTTACTGTTGTGGGTTTAGTAACACTTTAAGTTGTTGATATTACTGAAGGGTACTCCCTTACAAGGTACTTCATCTTGGATGGATCAGTGACTGGTGGTAGGAAGTGAACGGATACGTTCCTAGGAGTCATCTCCATTTAATGCTGGCTTGTTTTTTACTTCTGGTGAGTGCATAGTGGTGGAGGAGTATCACAGAAGTCACAGAAGTCACCGTTATTATTGGTCACTACTGATTCACATCACACGTTGGACAATTCTGGCCATTATTGGCACGAGAGTTCTTTTGTGACACATTATAGTGAATTATATTCACATATTTATACTCTTCCCTTAGGGGGTACTTCATCTTGGATGGATCAGTGACTGGTGGTAGGAAGTGGATGGATACATTCCGAGGAGTCATTTCCATTTCATGCTGGTTTGCTTTTTACTTCTGGTGAGTGCATAGTGGTGGAGGCAGGGGCGGACTGACCATTTGGAAACTCGGGCACTGCCCGAGGGCCCGGGGTCAGTAGGGGGCCCCATGAGATGCCCCTGGTACCTTTTTCATAGGCTTTTTTGAGTTTGGGCAAGGACACAGGGCCCCATGATCTCCTATTGCCCGGGGGCCCCATGATTTGTCAGTCCGCCCCTGGGTGGAGGAGTATCACAGAAGTCACAGTTATTATTGGTCACTACTGGTTCACATCACACGTTGGACAATTCTGGTCATTATTGGCACGACAGTTCTTTTGTGACACATTATAGTGAATTATATTCACATATTTTCTATTTGTAATATATTGGACATTTCGTTTTTGGTTATTCTCCTTTTATTTTTTTGTACACTGCAATATTGTATGGTAGTGTATAACATTCAATTTCACCCACTTGTATTAGCGCTGCACTTTTGTCTATATGTTTGTATAGTGGAAGCAGAGGGTTTGTTACGTTGTGCTAGCCGCTTCCATTTTTCCTTTTGCGCTCACTGTTCACATTAATAATAAACAATTGTCAGTAGAATATAAATCCCATAACACCACAAAAAAGATTTTAAGTTGAGAAAATGAAAACTCATTTTTATGAATGTTTACTGCAAACACGCTGACCTCCTTCAAGATATATTGTTTGTTTTTACAAAAAAAAAAAAAAGAACCTCATTGCAATATCTATTATCACGGCTGGACAGGGAAATCCCTTGTAGACTTGTCTGAGAAACATCCCAGGAGGAAGTACTAGAGATTACCCCTATTGTCAGTTAGCCTTGTCTTATACTATCAGGCGGAAGTTTTTTAGAAAAACTAAACCTCTAATTAGATGACACCAACGTGTGCAGCACAGCTGTGCCAGAAGCCGAGAATAATATTTAAAAGCATTAATTACTATGTAGGCATCATGTTTAAAGGTGCAGTAAATATAGAACAAGTTTCCTTGGAATGCCATGGCACAGTTACCTATAAGGTTTGTCAAACATACACCCGCAGTATAATTGAATATATATATTTTTTCATGAATTCCCCCCTACCCAACATATACTGAGCCTTTACTCCCCATTTCTCCACTGAGCTCCAGTACTCTGTACTTTTGGAAAGTAGTGTTTGATTTTCTCCATTTAACAGTGCACTATCGCACAGGGAGTCAATACCCCATGTAAGCTACAATTCCAGCAACTCAGAGCATACATATGACCGAAAAGAGTATCGGGGGATCGAAATGAAGGAAAGCAGGTGTTGCGGATGAAGGGCTACATTAAAGTGAACCTCTAGCTTTGCCCTGTATGGGAAAAATTCAGCACTCCCTAAAAATGCCAGACCTGCAACTTACCCGCACTTTATGGGTCTGTTTGTAGCTACTGTATTCTATTTTTAGGTGACATTTTAAATTAATGGCACTTGAATGCTCTGTATAGTAACTGTGAGTTACCGCAATGCATACAATTAAATAGGACATTGGAGCTCAATTTTTGGACGTGGGTTAAGTTTGAGGCTAGGTATATCGCATGTGATTCGCACAGGAACCACACCGCATTCCTGTGCAAATCACATGCGATTTGTGTGTGGTGCTCAAATCACACCACACCCGCACCAAAATGGTGCAGGACCCTTTTTTGGTTCCGCACTAGAATCGGATCGTATGGGTATTCACACCTATGCGATCCGATTCTGCACATTGCGTTTTGCTGAACGATTTTGGGGTGTTGTTAACATATACATTCGCATCAGTTTGCATGAATGGGGTGCGATTCTGATGCGGTGCAGAATTTGCACAGAAATGCTGCAAATTCCGGATCGCATCAGTGTGAACCCTGGCTCAGGGTGAAGTTTCAAAAGTATGGGCGTGTTAAGATACAGTTGTGCTCAAAACATTTGCATATCTTGGCAGAAATTGTGAACTTTTGGCATTGATTTCGAACATATGACTGATGATTCCAAAAACTGTCCTTTATTTAAGGATAGCGATCATATGAAGCCATTTATTATCACATAGTTGTTTGGCTCCTTGATGATTGAGGGTTGTTGATTGGTCAGCACTGTCACATGGACTGTGCTGGCCAATCAGATGCCGTCTAACCCAAACTGTCCTCGCTGCAAGGAGAGGAGAGAAAGCTGTTTCACAGATCTGGGGATTTGAAATCCCCACAACTTTCTCTTCTCAATTTTTTGACATGGGCTAAGTTTCAAGGTGAAGTTTCTACAGTAGGGATGTGTTAAGATACAGTTGTGCTCAAAATTGTGTCCCATTGCCCAATGGATAAAATTGAAAACATTAACAATAACATACATATAAAGCCATTTATAACTCTGCCCCAAATTACATCAGCAATCTTGTCTCCAAATATCACCCAAACCGTACTCTCCTCTCCTCACAAGAACTCCCGCTCTCTAGCTGCCTTGTCTCCTCCTTCCATGCTCGTCTCCAGGCTTCTCCAGAGCTTCTCCCATCCTCTGGAACTCTCTACCCCAACTTATCAGACTATCGCCTACTCTGCTCACTTTTAGGCGATCTCTGAAAACCTATCTCTTCAGGGAAGCCTATCCTGCCCTTAGCTAATAATGGAATCTTCTAGTCTTCCAACCAGTCCATCCCCCACAGTTACTACCTTTTGTAACACTAACCCCTCCCTCCTAGATTGTAAGCTCCAAGGAGCAGGGCCCTCCTATCCCTTTTGTATTGAACTGTATTGTTGCTGTACTGTCCCCCTTTATATTGTAAAGTGCTGAGAAAACTGTTGGCGCTATACAAATCCTGTATAATAATAATAAAACATTTGCATATCCTGGCAGAAATTGTGAAATTTTGGCATTGATATTATTACAGGTACTTATATAGCACCATCAATTTACGCAGCACTTTACATGTATATTGTACATTCACATCAGTCCATAACTCTCAAACGGCATACAATCTAAAAGTCCCTAACTCACATTCATACATACTAAGGCCAGTTTAGACAGGATCCAATTAACCTACCCGTATGTCTTTGGAGTGTGGGAGGAAACCAGAGTACCTGGAGAAAACCCACACAGGCACAGGGAGAACATGCAAACTCCAGGCAGGTAGTGTCGTGGTTGGGATTCAAACCAACGACCCTAGTACTGCCAGATGGAAAGTGCTAACCATTTAGCCACTGTGCTGCCCATATGACTGATCTTTCCAAAAACTGTCTTTTATTTAAAGATAGTGATCATATGAAGCCATTTATTATCACATAGTTGTTTGGATCCTTGATGATTGAGAGCTGTTGATTGGTCAGCGCTGTCACATGGACTGTGCTGACTAATCAGATGCTGTCGGGCCCAAACTGTCATCGCTGCAAGGAGAGGAGAGAAAGCACATACTTCCCCTTTCAAACATCTAGGCCTAAAAGTCAGTAAAAACAGTCAGCGTCAACTACTACTTTCAAAAGATTAGAAAAGATTTCAAAGCTGCAGATTGTGGGGTAGGCATACTCTATACCATATCTTTCAGACATAAATATGTACAAGTCAGTAAAAACCGTTGGCATCAACTACTACTTTCAAAAGATTAGAAAAGATTTCAAAGCTGTATATTGTGGGGTAGGCATACTGTATATGTTCTCTTTCAGACATAAATGCCTACAAGTCAGTAAAAACAGTTAGCATCAACCATTACTTTCAAAAGATTAGAATATCCAATTGGACATTTTGCAATGCATTAGCTATAAACAAGATGTTTGCAATAAAGGTACTTTTGGAAATTGTAACCATTAGCAGAACTCTGGCACGTTCTATTCTGTCCAACGTTCTGTCTCCAAGGCTTCACCATCTTAGGGGGTTTAAAAATGGGAAGTACAGTTGACAGGCATTAAGGAAAATATAGAAGAAGCAGAGTCCAATATTCAGATTAGGTCATTCATATTCAGGGTAACACTCAGTGCTCAGATTGGGCATTCCAAAGGTATGTGTAACGTTAAGAAACTCAGTGTGACAGTGTGTTTATCTCAGGGCACAGAATGCCATATGCCCACACATCAAACAGTGTGGGAACAGACGTTATTAACTGTGCAGCTGTACAGAGATCCTGTTCACACCCTTCCTGTATGCAATGCCTAAGCAGGGGCTATTATTTTCCCAACAGGCTTGTGATTTCTCCTCTTCCATTCTGTGCCGCCGTCTCTGCTTCCAGTCTCTGGGGAGGGAGGCCTAGGCACTTGTCTTGCTGTCAGCCTACAGTTCCTTATTGTTCTCTGAGAAAGGTGTAGATAGTGGGCTAGACGGCATTCCCTGGCACTCAGATAAGGCTCATGAAACCTTCTTTTCTTATGTGTGTTAGTTACCAAACTTTAGACTGCTGAGAGAATATTTATTTTCTAATATAATCTTTATTATTTAGCATGGACATACAGAGAACTTCCCTCAAAACATTTGTGTATAGATATAAAAAACATTACATACACCTTTTTTGTTCCTTTCCTCTAAAGCAGGGGTGTCAAACTGGTGGCCCTCCAGCTGTTGCAGAACTACAATTCCCATCATGCCTCTGCCTTTGGGAGTCATGCTTGTAACTGTCAGCTTTGCAATGCCTCATGGGACCTGTAGTTTGGCAACAGCTGGAGGGCCGCCAGTTTGACACCCCTGCTTTAAGTGATTTCATACCCTCTGTTCTCAGCTGCATAACAACTAGGGGAGGAGAAACAGCAGCACTCTGATCTTCCCAATGAAAGACTGTGAAAGAGGAGGTGTGTCAGCAGAAGTGTGATCATTGAAGGAGATCAGGCAGAGTTCCCAGCACAGCTACAGAACTGACCATGCTTTGCTATCATGCTTATTGTGGTCAGTTTTTAATATGAAAGCAGAAGGGCTGTCAGAACACCAGGGATTTCACACAAAGGAAGCAATACAAAAAGAAGAGAATACTTTTTCATAAAAGTACATGGTACAGAAGGCACATATCAGGAATATGAAATGCTGGGTTTACATATTATTCAAATAGAGATTATTAAATAGTAATTAAAAGGAAAAATGGCATCCTTTGGTACTGCAAGGAAAAATGGCACCCTTTGGTTCCCAATAAATGCAGGATTGTGGTTAGAAGATTCAACCATAACATCAATATGCACAATTATTTATGCCTAGCATTCCTGGACTATAAAGTCAGATGAAAACCATACAAATGTAGCACTACCCACTTAGGGTTTGCTGATGAATTTGGGTCCTCCTACAGTCCTGCATGGCCAGTCATTCAGCATTTTACAAACAAACTCTCATCCGGAGACAGAAACCAATCCTTGATCCCTGGTTTTGGTATTTATTGAGGGGATTAGAACTTGGATAGGGTAAGGGGGTATAGGATGCCCAAGGTAACCAATATCTGAGGACAACTTCCTGAACTATTCACAGATTCTTTTCTCTGACACAGTCTCTGTTGAAGTGCTAGCCAGCAGCTCCTAGTTGTTTCACCCCAGACCTTAGATGAACTCCTTTTCACCCAGCAATCTTGAGACTTTCTTCCTGAGCAGGGGATCTGGCATAATTAAGGTGCACAGTCACTAGGAGAGGGCTAATCTGGTTTCCTATTAGAGTGATCCTTCCCCTATCTGTCCAGGGGGGGGGGGGGGCAGGTGTACTTGATCAGATCCTCTCCTATACTGCTTGTGGGATGGCTGCTGCTACCAGGCCTATCAGCTGGGCTGCTCCTTCCCTGCCATAAAGGTGGTCCTCGCTCAGGGGGCCTGTGATTCCCGATCTTTCCTCCTTTCTGACTCCAGGCTCTCAAGCAGGCCCCATCTCACTAGGCCTCCTGCCAGTCTCCTTCCCTCCAGTCTCACATCTTCCTGCTCCACACTCCTCTCCCACCACCACATTCCTGGTACTGAGGCTCCAACATTTGTAAGGGAGTCCCAGCCCCTTGTCAATCCTTGTGTTGGGGATTGGCTGAGGTCCCTCAAGAGTACAGCCAGCTACTCCTCAGATCCACCCACTGCCCCCAAGGCCATCCTCCAAAAGCCTCAGAGCACGGGGAAATTTGAGAGGGGCTGGCCTGCAGAGTCCCAGTGTCTTAGTCCTCTCTCACTTTTTAGTTTCTTGTCACCCAGCACCTACTCTTCTTTCCTTCTGTGAGCACCTTATGCGTGACCTGGGGATAATCTTCAGCTAAGCCCAAGCTTCTATGAGGGAGTCTCAGACAGAACATCCACTACCTTTCAGACTTTCAAGAGAAAACAGCCACACCGAGGAGTAGGGTCTAAATCTCAGATTCTGACAACATACATAAAAACAAAAAAGTGGAAATCTAAACCTGTCATCAATTCAACTTATTCCAGATGTGATTGAGGTACTGTCATTAGGACTAAGCTTCTGTCCCACCTAAGATATTGTCAGGAATGGACTTGCCAATAATGGTGGGACTCACCTGCCTTGTGGGCTGCAGTACCAGGGCTGGCCAGCGGGTGCTCTCAGCAATCAGAGACTCACCCCTGCAGTCAGCCAAACACCTGAAGCTGATTGCAGGGGTTGTATTTAAGGAATGGCCAGACACACAGTCAGGGCCTTGGTGTGTGTTTTTCCATGGGCCCCTGTATCTTGTATCCTGTGTTCCTGTTCCTGTTTCTGCCTGACTTGTTGCCGACCCTGCCTGATCCTGACCTCTGCTGACTTCTCCTGCTTGATCCCTGGCTTGTGACCCTGACCATACTCTGCCGGACCCTCTGCACCACGCTGCCCGTGTGTTACTGAACCCAGCTTGTGACCCCGACCACTCTCCCGCCTGTTCCTGGTACTCCGTTTGCCCGTTTGCTACTGACCCGGCCTGCCTGACTACTCTTTGTATTGTATGTATTGTTATTGGTGGGTGGTTTGGTTTGGTTTGTTTGCACTGTGTTTATGTTTAGTTTTGCACTGCGTTTTGTATTGTTAATCTTAATAAATCATATTGTTTATACCATATCTGAAGTCTGCGTTTCCCTGTGTCAGTCCACACACCTCTGGTCATACCCGGAGCCCTGACAGATATTGATATTTTTGAAACCGTAAAGGACCTACACTTGTTTGTACATAATCTAACTTTAAAAATATGCCAAAAAATTAACTAAATGTCAGGTCCTGGAGACCAAGACTGATTGGTCTAAATCAGGGGTCGCCAAAGTTTTTAAACAAAGGGCCAGTTGACTGTCCTTGAGACATAAGGAAGGCTGGCCTATGGCACGTGGGAGTAGAAATTGGCCTGGTGTCTATTGAGAGTATACAATGCCCTATCTTTGGTGTCAGTGCGAGGAATAGTGCCCCATCATTGGTATCAGTGGAAGGAATAGTGCCCCATCATTAGCATCAGTGTAAGGAATAGTGCCCTATCCTTGGTGTCAGTCTGAGCAATAGTGCCTCATCCTTGGTGTCAAGAAAGGTATTGTGCCCTTTCAGTGGTGTCAATGAGAGGAATAGTGCCCCATTGCAGGTGTCAGCGAAAGGAATAGTGGCCCATCGTTGGTATCAATGGGAAGAATGCTGCTCAGTCGTTGTCATTGGAAGGAATTGTGCCCTTTTGTAGGTGTCTGTGGGAGGAATAGTGCCCCATTATTGGTGTCAGTGACAGGATTTATGCCCCATTGTTGGTGTCAGTGGATGGAATAGTGCCCAAGGGCCAGACCACTGGTCTAAATATTCCACTCAGAAGTTCAAGGCAATTAGAGATTTGACACTATTAGTAGAAGAATGTAACTTTGAAAATCTTATTGACAATGTTACTTCCTTTTTGGAAGTTTCTGATAGAAAGGAAATAGACTCTTCCAAATCACTAAAAAGAAATCCTAAAAATTCTCTTCTGCTAACATTGACCCTAATGTTGCTGCATTTCTGCAAAAAGTCATTAAAGAGATTTGAAGTTTGCCTATTCATCATAATAGAGACTCTAATCTAACTAGACACCAACTACATGCATTACAACAGCTTAAAGAAATTTACACTATAACCATAAAACCATCCGAAAAGGTGGTAATACAGTGGTAATGGACAATGACCAGTATGTGTGTATGTGCCACAAAATCCTCAATAACAAGAAATAGTATTGTCCCATCATTGCGCTCCTTTTGGATGAATTGGTAGTAAAGAAGTAAAGAGTTTTATAGGTTGATCAATACAGCACTACAAAATGGAATAATCCCAAAAGCTATGTGGGAATTTGTGTGAGTTAAATTTTAAAAAATGCCCAGATGTTATGCTCTCCCAAAGATCCTTAAAGCGGTAGTAAACTGCACTTAAAATAAAAGTTTCCCCCTGCAAGGTAATGTCATAATGTGCTAGTATACATTGCATACTAGTACATTATGAAGGACTTACCTTAAAACAAAGCCCTCCCGCTGCACGCTGACACCGCTGCAGAGGCTTCCATTTTCACCCAGTCTGCCTTCCGGGTTTGCGAGTTCAGGCTGTTTGACTGGCCAAGCCACGATGATGACACTCCCGTGCATGCGCACAGTAGATCAGGGCCAGAGCACAGTGCTCTAAAGGAATGACACGGCTATGCCGTTCCCTCAGAGCACCTGTGTCGGCTGTCAAACGAATAGTCAAAAGCGAACATCTCCTAAAAGGTGCACATTTAGGAGATATTCATTTTATCTATAGGTAAGCTTTATCATACGCTTACCTGTAGGTAAAAATAAAAATGCGGAGTTTACTACCACTTTAAGAATCCAACAGACCATCCAGAAAGACCAGTTGTGTCTGGTAGAGGAAGCATCACTGAGAACCTGAGTCAGGTGGTTGATGCACACCTTAATTCTCATGTCATGGGTCATGTCATGCGATTTCAGGTCCGGACATATTTTGGCATAGTATCACTATATCGATGACATCTTTGTTGTCTGGGCAAGATCTGTGGAAGTATTAAATCCATTTTTTGAGCAGATGAATTCTAATACATTCAACCTGAAATTCACTATGACAAACCATCCTGAAAAAAATAACATTTCAAGACAAGAGAAATGCCTTACCAGTGTCTTTCACCGCAAGGCCACTGCAGGCATTACTATATTGCATGCGGATAGTTTTAACCCTTCCACTCTAATCTCATCAATCTCATATAGTCAATATTTTAGGGTTATGCTCGAGTGAGATATAATTTCAGAAAGAGGCAAGTTTGTTAAGGGCACTCCTCTTGGCTAGAGGCTACAGTCAAACATGCCTAAAAAAATCCTATATGAGAGTCACGTATGAATCTGTTGTACAAAAAGAAGATACAGAACTCAACTGATACCACTAGAATCATCACCAAATGTTTGAATCAACACAAACAGGTTAGACAGATTATTGAAAACACTGGCAGTTGTTGACTTCAGATTGATTTGTAAGCCACTTCGTGGAGAGAGACCTCAATTTATATAAGGAAGACCAAAATCTATTCATGATAATGTCATTCAAAGTTATAATAATAGGGACCAAATGAATGAGCCATGTAAGAAAGGGGGAACTTTTCATTGTGGCACGTGATTACTGTCAGTATATTAATACAAATAAATATATATTTTTACCCAGTAATCTAATCCTTGTGAGCTGCTACAGATTTTACCCAAACCCTTGTGCTATAAGCAACAAATGTTAAAAAGAGGGAAAACCTATTATAATATATTAGGAGTATTTCTAATATATTCCTGTGATACATAAAATCAAAACCAAATATATTGCTACTGTGCCATAAACATACCTGTATATGAAATACACTCAAAGTGATAAAAATAAATGATAATAAATGTGAACTGGCTGCAGTGCACTCTCATACTAGTTATAAAACCTTCAATAAATTCAAAATAGTTCTGTGCTAGTCACATAAGTATAACTCAATCCCAACGATGGTAGCCACAAACAGTGAATTCCGTAAAAACACACTGTAATAACGAACAATAATTGAAAATACTGTATTCCTATATTAGTATAAGTGAATAAGGGTCCAAATCATTACCGGAAACATAAAAAATACGATCTGTTGAATCACCTCTTGCCTATCGGCTACAGACTCTCTTTTGCCTTCTGTCCTCCAGCAGAGGAAGGGATAATCACTCCGCCAGTGAAAGAATCACTCCGCCAGTGAAAGGCCGGCTGCCACTGATCAGCATTGCAAAACACAGCGTGGCTTTAGCTGCCTGCACCCGTGTGATGGAGGTGTAGGTGGGACAGAACACACATGGAGAGCAGTGGGACACACAAGGCTTTTGTTAAATGATAGTGAGGGCACACGATTAGTATAGCAGAGTTCTGGTAGGAAAAAAGGGTTAAGTTTGTAACACAGGGTGGGGCACACAACAAGGATAACTGAGTTCTGGTAGGCAAAAGGGGGTTAAATCTGCAACACAGGTTGGGCACGCAGCAGGGGGCAGAAGTCCAGTAGATAAGGGGTTAGTCCGTAGCACAGTCTGGGCCCACAACAGGGATGCAGGACTCTGGCGGGCAAGGGTTAAGTCCTCGGCACAGGAATTGGCACACAGCAAGGAGGCAGAACTCTGGTGGGCAAGGGTTAAGTCCTCAGCACGGGGGTTAGCACTCAGCAAGGAGATAGAAGTCTGGCGGGCAAGGGATAAGTCTGGGTTAAATCCTCAGCGCAGGGGTTGGCACACAGCAAGGAGGCAGAACTCTGGCGAGTGGTGGAGAGAGCAAGGGGCTGGTAGCAATGGCAGGCCAGCCAGGCTCCTCAGAGGTCCACAGATCCTGGGATGGAGAGGGGGCTGTAGGATCTGGCTGCAGCACAAGGCCTCTCACAGCACAACAGCAGGGGAGGAGAAGAGTGAGCAGGGGAGAGAGTCTCAGTGTCCAGGAAGCCACATAGAGAATATAAAAACTACAAGTCCCAGCAATTCAGAAAGCGAAGCACAGCCCATACAAGACTACATTTCTCAGCAGTTCTGCATATCTTCTAACTTCCTTCTAGGAAGACATGCAGCACTCAGCTCCTGTGTATCCATCACAGGAGTAAACTCAGAAATGGTCTGAGCCTTTCTGCCAGCATAAGGAAAATATATTGTCCCTTCAATTCAACCAAACCTCAAGCTTTTGCCAGCTGCAGGACACCATGCTGTCTGTGCCTTTCGTTGAGATCAACCTCATCTCCCACCCCGTGCGGGGCAGAGGAACTCATATATTTAATTAAGCAGAAAAGCTGACTGCTTGAAACACTGTTGAGTTCAACAAAACACAAAAATAAAATATTTCTGCTCTCCGTCAGAACCCGAAATGAAAAAAGAGTCCCCCTCTGTTCTTCACCTCCTGGGCCCTCTGGTGAACTGATGGGACCCAAGGAAAATATAATTGTTACAGAAGGGCCAGCTGTACTGTTCTTTTGGCTCCCTTGGCCATGCCTGCGCCCTAGGTGGCTGCTTAATTTGCCTAGTGGTAGCACCAGCCCTGGTCATATCATTAAGGTGAGAGTTCCCCTGATGATAATGGGGCACCGGAGTTGATGCTGCATGCGTTATATGGAGGTATATTCCTATCCTGGAGCACTGCTGCTATTTAGCTTATGATTGGACTTTTTCTTTTTATATTTTTTATGTTTCTGTTAATAATTTGGACACTTATACAAATATTCATATATATGTGTTGGTACATATGCACATAAGCGTTTTAGGAATAGTTTTCAATATTTTTCATTATCACGGTGTGTTTTTATGGAATTCACTGTTTGTGGCTACCATGTTTGGGATTGAGTATGACACTTATACTTATGTGACTAGTGCAGCACTATTTTTGATTTACTGAATATTTTTACCCAGTGGTGAGAAGTTTCACCCCAAAACACTGCCAACCATAAAACAGAAGGGGTGATATATCTTTTTTTGTGTCTTTTTATATCTTGGGAAGACCAAATGACTGGAAATGTATGTATGATCATACACATACCATGCAAGTTGACAACTTGAATTCCTCCTTTGGACACCAAATAGCTTTTTTCCACAAATACAAAATCCCTAAAGTGGGCTTTATAGCCTTGGATAGAATACACCGTGACTGTAACAAAGTGTTACTCCAATGTAAACTCCAGGTCTGAATTACTTTTTCAATTTCCAACTCTTTCTTGAAAGCTATATTCAGGCAGTGATTCACTGACTAGATGTCTATTTTTTATTCCTAGCCCTAATGCTCCTGTCTACACACGGAGCATCGATTTTATGTAAATTAATAATAAATTATACTTGTTGACTTAATTTCTCAACTTATGTTCTGTTTGCTGATGATCTATGGTGGGTGATCATCTTGTAATATAACAGAAAATTATACGGATACATGCATGGCAGCTTTGACTGTTTGCTTTTTTGATACTTTGTACAATACATCTGATATAGTATTTTATTAATTACATTCTTGCTGTATATACAGTCTCAGTATAATTACAGCATTATTGTTATGACCACTGGATGCAGGATTTGTAACGTTCACTTCACTGCTCTGTTTTGTGTCTTTTATGCCAGGTCTAGAGGCTCTTGATCTGCAATGATGTGGCTGGGAAGAAGTGGTGTTCTGACCCTCCTTTTCCTCTTGGGGCATGGCTGGATCCAGGTTTTCTTGGGCCCAGGAGTGTTTGCACTCTTCCTGCTTCAATCTGACACCATAATGGGTGGGGCAGTGAGTGGTCTGCAGGGCATGCTGGCATCACTGACTTTGCATTCTTGGGTGGTATTGTGTGCCCGCCTGGCGGGCAACCACTTAGGGACAAGGCACTTCAGGACAGGTCTGTAGGATGAGTCAGTTTGACCCGAGGACATGCCCCTCTGATATATGGGATATGCACTTCCTTACTAATCTATATTTGCTTGTCATAAAGAAATAAAGATCCCTTTTCTTTCCTGTCTATATAATTTATCCTTATTGATAATTTTATGCTTTTACAGTACATATGGAGGACGACTCACTGCCTCTCCCTTTTTTCTAAACAAGTTCATATGTACTTTGCGTCATATAATATACTGTATTGTCTGTGCTCTTTTCTCTATATTTTTAGTATTCAACGATAATGTTTATATCCAGGGAAGATTTCTCTATTACAGCATAGTCTTAGTTTTCTAAGCATTATTACTTGTTTATACTATTCATGATTTTACTATCATACAGGTCTCTCCTGACATGTACAATATGTCCCTGGAGTTCTTCCAGGCGTACATCCACCTACTTGGTCACCTGGGTGAAAGTATCCATCCACTAATCAGGATTGACTTTTACAAGATGTTTTGGCTGATAAGTATTATGGATCACCAAAGCTATGTACTGAAAGTGCAATATATGCAAACATTCTGATGGGAATAACATATGAATTCTCTGTACTGGTTTTCTTATATTTGAATGTTTTTCATATACAGAGTTCTACTCCAGCCCTTGATGAAGAGAGTTTATTCTTAAAATGCGTTGGGACATTCCCACACAGTCAAATCCTGTTGTGTATATAAATGAATACTGTAATTCTTATGATGGCAATGGTAGGGGTGAACACATAAATGTACACTTAGTTGGTTAAATTATATGTTTATAACAAGTCAGCCATTATATTTTATATTGTCTGTTTTTAGAAAGGAATAAAACATTCTGTGTGCTCTATGGTATATGTATTTTAAGGAATGTTGGTGTAGCTGGCCAGCTAAGACCAGTCCTAGGTTGCTAATATGGTTCACATATATGTGTATACCAAACCTGCCAATAACCTCAGTACAGTATATATGTGTATACGTTAAAGCCAAAAGCAAAATCATTGCTGTAATTTGTCTTTGATTGTTATATGACATTTATATATTCATTGTGCTAGCAGAAGCAGAAAAGGAAAATATGCCTTTAAGAGTTATTATATTATTATTATTATTATTATACAGTATTTATAAAGCGCCAATAGTTTGCTCAGCGCTGTACATTACAAAGGGAGACAGAACATGTGACAGAACAATACCAATACAATGCAAAACATGAGGGAATCAAGGGCCCTGCTCTTTCGAGCTTACAATCTAGGAGGGAGGGGGTGGTGGCACAGGAGGAGATAGCTGTGGGGGATGGAGTGGTAGGAAGAGTGGAGGAGGTCGGCAAGTTAGCAGGGGGTGGGGTAGGCTTCCCTGAAGAGATGGGTTTTCAGGGTGCGCCTAAAGGAGAGGAGAGTAGGTGATAATCTGATGGGTTGGGGCAGGGAGTTCCAGAGGATGGGTGACACCCTGGAGAAGTCCTGGAGGCGGGCATGGGAGGAGGAGACCAGGGAACTAGAGAGAAGGAGGTCTTGTGAGGAGCGGAGTGTGCGTACTGGGCGGTACTTGGATATTAGGTCAGAGATGTAGTACGGGGCAGTATGGTGGACAGCTTTGTACGTCAGCGTTAGGATTTTGAATTTGATCCGTTGCGCAATCGGAAGCCAGTGGAGGGATTGGCAGAGGGGGGTGGCGGAGACAGAGCGGTTGGAAAGGTGAATGAGTCTGGCAGCCGTGTTCAGGATGGACTGAAGAGGGGATAGCCAGCGGCGAGGCAGGCCAGTGAGGAGGGAGTTGCAGTAGTCGAGTCGTGATATGATGAGAGAGTGGATGAGCTGTTTAGTGGTTTCTGGGGTTAGGAACGTGCGGATTTTGGCGATGTTGCGGAGGTGGAGTCTGCACGAGTTTGTTAAAGATTGGACTTGGGGCTGGAAGGATAGGTTGGAGTCCAGAATGACACCCAGTACTCTGGCCTGCAGGGCGGGTTTGATGGTAGCGTTGTTGGATGTGACGGAGAAATCAATGGGGGGTGGTGTCCGGGCTGGGGGGAAGACAAGAAACTCGGTTTTGGAGAGGTTCAATTTAAGGAAGTGGAGCAACATCCAGTCTGATATGTCGCTCAGTAGGTGTGTGATTCGGGCTGAGACCAAGGGGGTGAGGTGGGGGGTTGAGAGATAGATTTGTGTGTCGTCGGCATAGAGGTGGTAGTTGAAGCCGTGAGAGTGTATGAGTTGGCCAAGGGAGGAAGTATAGATGGAGAAGAGAAGGGGCCCGAGGACAGAGCCTTGAGGGACCCCAACAGAGAGGGGGAGTGAGGGGGAGGTGGTAGCATTATAGGTAACGCTGAAGGAGCGTTGTGACAGGTAGGATGAGAGCCAGGAGAGAGCAGAATCTCTGAGGCCGAGGGAGTGTAGTTTTTTGAGGAGGAGGGGGTGGTCGACTGTGTCGAAGGCCGCAGAGAGGTCAAGGAGTAGGAGCACTGAAGAGTTAGTTAAAGATGAGCCAATCACAGACAGCCTCACACTGTACAGAGCCTTAACCAATCCCAGCCAGTTTCACATTTGTGCCTGTGTAAAACTCCCTGCTAGGATTTTCTAGAGACACATGCTCACCAGACAGAAGAGGAAACAGACAGTTCCAATCAGAAAAGCTTTATGGAAGCAGAGCAGGCCAAATAGGTATTTAATGCACTTGTGTGTTCCTCTGTTGTTTAGTAATGCAGGTAGATCTGTATGTTAAAACTGTTGTGTGTGTTTACTTGTAGTTCCACCGAACTTGCGAACTTATCGAACTTATCGAATTTACGAACTTACGAACTTCTTGAATTTACGAACTTACGAATCAAGTCACTGTAGAGTAATCATAATCTAACGAATTTATCAATCTATCGCATCAACCCAATGTAATATGAAACAAAACAAGCCATTGTAAGCAGTGTTATATGAAGAAGATTGAAGTTATTAAAGAAGTTAACTAAAGTATTCGGTGTGCTCTTTAAACCTACTGCATCCATAGAGCGGCATTGGAGGAATTACAGAGTAAAGTCAGTCTAATCAAACAAAGAAACAGCAATTGCATAATTTTTCTAATGCCACAGCGCACTAGGCACCAAAGGGTGCTGCGCCTGCCACAGTGGAACTATTACCCTCAGAGGTCAAGCAACAGCGCTCCTCAACTTGCACAGTAAAGAGTACACTAGAGAAACAGAGCGCCAGCATATACCGCCACGCGGAGACACCTCAGCGGAACAACAGTACAGGCCATAGCACGTGCGCATTAGTCAGACTGCAACCGACTCTTAAAGTGGCATAACGGCAAAGGCAAGACAGTCAGAGAAAGAGAGCCAAACCTCCTGCACCCCTAGAGAGAGAAAGAGATGCATGGGGGGAGGGCCAGAGTCCAGAGCTAGAGTGCCCACACCGCTATCCATCAAGAGACCACGTGTTGCATCCAGAGAGTTCACGATACTAGTCGCAAGTCACCGCAGAGCATCGCAAGTCACCGCAGAGCATTGCAAAGTCACCGCAAAGCATCACAAGTCATCACAGAACATCGCAAAGTCACCGCAGAGCATCGCAAGTCACCGCATCAAGAAAAGAAAAGTCTCCTTTAAGACTGACATTTGTTTCTGCAACCTTCAGATCACGATATCCTGCTTTTCAATTAAGGTCAGAGCTTTCCTTTTTTACTCACTTATGCACATAGGTTTCTGCAAGAGACATTTTTGTGCTCAAGAGAATACAGACTTTTTTTTTTTTAAAAAAAGAGACAGTATACTATTCTGAAGTATTTAAAGTGAAAGTCATTTATTGTTAGCGGATGCAATGACCCACTGTTAGCGGATGCAATGATAGATATGGTAGAAGGTGAAGATCAATAGAACCTGTCTGAATCTGAAAGGTGCAATGAAACGGTAGTCTCGCCCCAAACAAATATAGCTGAAACAGGTGAACTAAGACGTTCATCACGGGACAGAAAACCGACCCAAAAGGTGCTAGAAAATTTGGAGCAAGAGGCAGTACTGAAATGAAAAAAGTTTGCCCGAATATATGAGAGGTGGAAAGCATACATCAAAGACATTCGCTGAAAGCTAAAACAAGACAGCATAAAGGAGAATTTGAGTGAAATAATAGAGACAGTAGAAGATTCTGAGTCAGAGCTTATGACAGCATATGTCAACTTGCGGTCGTCCTTGACATCCTCCCAGGATATTGTAAGTAACATGGATACATGTACCGCAGTCACTAGGGATTTAGTGAAGCTTATGAGAGAACTATCATCTGCAGAAAATTATGATGAAGTCAAGGCACGAAAGGGAATGAATGAGCTCTTCATGAAAGACTATGCTAGGTCCTTAGGAGGAACCACAATCTCAAGTGTGACTTCCATCACTAGCAGAAGTGCCAGCCACATAACAGAGTTCTCAAGTACGTCAGCCAAAAGAAAGGAATTAGCTGAACAACTCGCTGCCAAAAGGACAGAAGTTGAGATGGAATCTGCCATTGAGGCTCAGCGTCTACAGATAGCCGAAATGGAGGCTCAGTGCCATAAAATGGAAGCCGAACTGGAAGCTCAGCGCCATAAAATGGAAAGTCTGGAAAGGCAGAAGGAAGTTAAGATTATAGAAGCCAGACTCAGAGTGCACGAAGAGGATACGAATCAGGGTAGTCATAGATCCAAATCAGTACTAAGTGGAGAAGCTGACTCCTACGTTCTTCCTTACGCCCAGGAAAATGGAAGGAAATCTTCAGCATGTAGTAAAGAAATAAGTCATAGTCCTTCCATCCCTGCTCAGAGAGAAATGAAGAGAGACTCACCTGATTCAGAACAAAGTGGAAAAAGAGAACCAGATAATTCAACTCCCATATGTCATGGCAGTGGTCACGAGGATGTTACAACTGTTGACCCGGCGAAACCTCCGAGAATATTTCTCACTAGACTTCCTGTTCCGGAACCTACTGTATTCTCCGGAGACGTGCTGAAGTTTATAGAGTGGAAGGCAAGTTTTGAAATGATCATTGAACATCATTGCTCCCGTCCAGTGGACAAGTTATTTTACCTCCAGCGGTATACTGGCAGAGAAGCAAAAAAGGTTCTTGAAGGTAACTTCTATAGGAAAGATGAAGAAGCCTA
The DNA here is from genome assembly GCF_062004578.1 of Staurois parvus. NCBI lineage: Eukaryota > Metazoa > Chordata > Amphibia > Anura > Ranidae > Staurois > Staurois parvus. The sequence continues at coordinate 3,336,485 of NW_028318193.1, forward strand.
CAAGCAAGCTTGGGAAAAATTAAATGCAAGATATGGTCATCCCTTCTTAGTACAAAGAGCTTTCAGAGAGAAGTTGATAAACTGGCCCAAAATAGGTCCTAAAGAACACTTCAAGCTCCAAGAGTACGGTGACTTCCTGCAAGCATGCAGCAATGCTATCCCACATGTTCAAGGACTAGAAGTATTGAACGACTATCTAGAAAACCACAGGATGCTAGCCAAGCTACCAGAACAAGTGGCTTCTGGATGGAATCGCTATGTGACTAAACAGTTAGATCACGGCAAAAACTTCCCAAGTTTCAAAGAGTTCTCTGAATTTGTCAATAAGGAAGCACGAATAGCGTGTAATCCAGTAACAGCATCTTATGTCTTAAAACCCTTAGAAGAAAGGCCTACAAGAGAGATAAGACGCTCAAGAGCAACTAGCTTTGCAACCAACACAGCTACTAAGCACCCAGATGCCCATGAGAGCAAGTTCAACATCACTACTGGGATCAGTAAAGAGTCAGAACCGACAAGTCTTCAGACTACCTTCAAGTGTATGTTCTGTGAAGAGAATCGCTCCATACGTAAGTGCCAACGATTGAAGGAAAGGTCTCCAGACGAAAAGAAGAAGTTTGTGTTTGATAATCAGCTGTGTTTTGGATGTTTAAGAAAAGGCCATATTACTAAAGAATGCAAGAAAAAGGCCACTTGCAGCATTTGTAAAGGACGTCATCCTACACCACTACATGAAGAACGTCCAAAGAAAGAGAAATCCTTAATGCCCAAGAACACTGAGGAAGAAAATAAAGCGACAGTATTCTCTTGCAGAGTGAGAGAAAGAGAAATCAATGGCACGTCAATGGTTGTACCAGTGTGTATTTCAAATCCTAAAAGGAAGAACAAGAAGGTATACGCCTATGCGCTACTGGATGCCCAGAGTGACGTCACCTTCATTGATCAAGAAATCTGCAAGAAATTACAAGTGGCCACAGAACCAGTGAAGCTCAAACTCACTACAATGACAGGAAGAGACACCATGGTGAACAGTCAAAGAGTCAAAGGACTGAGAGTTAGAGGACTCCACTCAAACTGCATATTAGATCTACCTCCAGCTTATACAAAAGACGACATACCTCTGGATCGAGATCGCATACCTACCTGTGAAACAGCCAACAAATGGGAACACCTATCTGTCATATCTCATGAAATGTCCCCGCTGAAGGAATTTGGTGTTGGACTGTTGATAGGCTACGACTGTCCCGAGGCCTTGGTGCCACAAAAGATAATCGCAGGAGGAAAGGGTGAACCCTATGCAGTCCAAACTGATCTAGGATGGGGTGTTGTTGGAGGAAAACGACAGATTGCAGATTCAGGACAGGTGACAGGATTGTGTTATAGAATATCTGTCCAAGAGTTACCAACTGTAAGTCCAGCGAAAGTACTCAAAATCCTAGAATCCGACTTTGCAGACGTAAGTTCTAATGAAAAGAATGTATCCCAAGAGGACATAAAGTTTGTACAAGCTCGAAGATTCCACACCTTTGTCGCTAACAGAGTTCAAAAAATTCGAAAAGCAACGAATCCAGAACATTGGCACTATGTTGACACAAAGCAAAACCCGGCAGATCATGCTTCAAGAGGCCTAAATGTTACAGAATTGAAGAATTCAAACTGGTTCACCGGTCCAGAGTTCCATTGGGAAAAGGAAATCATATCCAGTGAAGGTTATACAGAACTGTCTATGGGTGATCCAGAAGTAAAGGTAGTTCAAACATTGAGCACTGCCGCCAAGTGTCAAGATGACATACTTGAACGACTAGCCAGATGTTCAAAGTGGAATACAGTCATAAACATAGTAGCTCGAATTCAACGCTTAGCAAAAGGAATCAGAAAGAAAGAATCGTTGAATGTAGAGGAAAGAGTGAAAGCTGAAGAAACGGTTATAAGACTCATTCATCAAAGATTCTACAGTGAAGAATTGAAGAGACTTAGTCAAGAACCTAAGAGACTTCCAAACAACCACCCATTGTACAAGCTTAATCTTATTCTGCAGGAGGGTATACTGAAGGTGGGAGGGAGGCTGGAAAATGCATCGCTACCTAACAGAGTTAAGCATCCAGCAATTCTACCCAAAAATTCTACCTTCACAAGATTGATTATCAATCACTACCACAACAAATCCTTGCATCAAGGTAGAAGCTTTACTCAAAGCTGTTTGAGAGAAGGTGGTTACTGGATAGTGAAAGGAAGCAAAGTTATAGCGAAGTACATAAGTAAATGTGTAATCTGTAGAAAGGCACGTAGACCTACAGAAGAACAAAGAATGGCTGATCTACCAGCTGATCGTGTAAACCCATCACCACCATTTCTTTATAGCGGAATGGATTGCTTCAGCCCATTTATCACCAAACAAAACCGCAAGGAGTACAAGAGATATGGACTGATATTTACGTGTCTAAGCTCCAGAGCAATTCACCTGGAAATGTTGGAAGATATGTCAACCGACGCCTTTATCAACGCCTTAAGATGTTTCATAGCCATTAGAGGTACTGTCAGAGAACTTAGATCTGACCAAGGATCTAATTTTGTTGGAGCAAAGAATGAATTGAACAAGGCTCTAAAAGAGATTGATAAAGAAAAAGTAACTGAGTACTTGTTAGAGAAACAGTGTGATTTTCACATGAATGCTCCACATGCAAGCCATACAGGCGGAGTCTGGGAGAGGCAAATCAGAACTGTAAGAAACGTACTAAGTTCAGTGTTGAAGAAGAATGCCGGAAGATTAGATGATGCTTCACTTAGGACACTATTCTATGAAGTAATGTCTATTGTTAACAGTCGTCCACTTACAGTCAACAACATCAACGACCCAACAAGCTTGGAACCTTTAACTCCCAACCATCTACTTCACCTTAAGTCTGATTACATACAGCCACCACCTGGCAACTTCACCAAAGAGGATTTATACGCAAGGAAAAGATGGCGAAGAGTTCAATATCTATCAGAGCAGTTTTGGAATAGATGGAGCAAGGAGTACTTAGCTCATCTCATACTAAGAAGTAAATTGCAAACGCCTAGAAGAAATGTTCATGTTGATGACATAGTGTTAGTAAAGGAAGACGACTTACCTAGAAGTCAATGGAAATTGGCCAAAGTCCTAGAAGCTCGAAAGGACAAAGAAGGACTAGTAAGAAGAGTATTGTTACAAATGGAAGACTCAAAACTGGACAAAAAGGGAAAACGTCTCACAACTCCACTCAAGTTGGAATGTCCAATACAAAAGTTAGTTGTTCTGCTTGAGAGTAACAAAGACACTTGAGAGTTGAGAAACTGATGGAAAATTCCTCAAATTCATGTTCGAATCCTATTACTGAGAACATAGAATTATAGGTAATTTTGGTGGGAGTGTAGCTGGCCAGCTAAGACCAGTCCTAGGTTGCTAATATGGTTCACATATATGTGTATACCAAACCTGCCAATAACCTCAGTACAGTATATATGTGTATATGTTAAAGCCAAAAGCAAAATCATTGCTGTAATTTGTCTTTGATTGGTATATGACATTTATATATTCATTGTGAGAGCAGAAGCAGAAAAGGAAAATATGCCTTTAAGAGTTAGTTAAAGATGAGCCAATCACAGACAGCCTCACACTGTACAGAGCCTTAACCAATCCCAGCCAGTTTCACATTTGTGCCTGTGTAAAACTCCCTGCTAGGATTTTCTAGAGACACATGCTCACCAGACAGAAGAGGAAACAGACAGTTCCAATCAGAAAAGCTTTATGGAAGCAGAGAAGGCCAAATAGGTATTTAATGCACTTGTGTGTTCCTCTGTTGTTTAGTAATGCAGGTAGATCTGTATGTTAAAACTGTTGTGTGTGTTTACTTGTAGTTCCACCGAACTTACGAACTTATCAAACTTATCGAATTTACGAACTTACGAACTTCTCGAATTTACGAACTTACGAATCAAGTCACTGTAGAGTAATCATAATCTAACGAATTTATCAATCTATCGAATCAACCCAATGTAATATGAAACAAAACAAGCCATTGTAAGCAGTGTTATATGAAGAAGATTGAAGTTATTAAAGAAGTTAACTAAAGTATTTGGTGTGCTCTTTAAACCTACTGCATCCAGAGAGTGGCATTGGAGGAATTACAGAGTAAAGTCAGTCTAATCAAACAAAGAAACAGCAATTGCATATTTTTTCTAATGCCACAGCACACTAGGCACCAAAGGGTGCTGCGCCTGCCACAGTTGGCATAATATACACCCTTCACTTCATATACAGTATAATTCAAAATTGCAGATCTGAAGAATGTCAGCTGCAAGCCAAATTCATCTGTCAATGAATACTGAATAGTCCCAGAGGCTTCTCAATTTGATGCCATTTGACACAGACCCAGTGATATAGGCCATTAGGACCTCTAAATGCAGAAAGTATAAAAGTTTGAGCGTTACTGATGCAAAGCAACAAATTATCTCAGAATCTGCAATCAATTTGGAAAATTCCATTGTTACTAGTTTTTTGGGTCTAGGCTGTCTTTTTAAAAGAAATCTCTCATGGGAGAAACACTGGGACCATTATCTTTAACCTTTGGCTTTGTAATGTATCTGAGTCTTTGATCCAGAATAAGTATGCAGATCAGGTGCTCTAACTTATGGGTGTTTTTAACAGCCATAGAAATGTAATGTACAATGTAATGTGCATAGATATTCAGGGTCTCCAAAACCCAAACAGTGTCATGGATTGGTGTGGGCTCTGTGTATTACTAATGGTAGAAGTGTAATCTATGGACAGGGAGGTCACAGTATTTTCCAGGGACCCATACTATGGGTATGTGGCCTTTGGTAATGTCGCACTGGTATGAACTAATGAATCATCAAGTTAGAGCAAAGTTTTAAACAGACAGGGGAGAGGATTGTTATTTTGCAGGCAAAATTGTTACCCAAGCAGAATTCCAGGGTAGGTGGTAGCCAAATGAACTACTTCCCACCCTGGCTAATTCTGACATTTCTCTACTACAAGTAAAAATCATAATTTTTTTGCTAGAAAATTACTCAAAACCCCAAAACATTATATGTATATTTTTATAAGCAGAGACCCTAGAGAATAAACAGGTTGGTGTTCTAATGTTTTTATGTCATAAGGCGATTTTTGTAAAAGCAATTCTTTTGGAAAAAATATAATTTCATACATTGTTTAATGCAAAAAACACAATATATATAACCCGATTTTTGGTCAATTATAAAAGATGATGTTACGCCAAGTAAATAGATACCTAACATGTCACGCTTTAAAAGTGCGCACGGTAGTGAAATGGCGCAAAGTTATGGTACTTAAATATCTCCATAGCTGACGCTTTAAATATTTTTACAGGTTACCAGTTTAGAATTACAGAGTAGGTCTAGTGCTAGAATTATTGCTCTTGCTATACCATTTGTGGTGATACCTCACATGTATGGTTTGAACACCGTTTACATATGTGGGCGCGACCTATGTGGACGTGAACGGGGGGGAGCTTTAAAAACATTTTTTTTGTACACTGTCCCTTAATTTTTTTTAAATCACTTTTATTGCTATTACAAGAAGCTTAAACATCTCTTGTGATAGAAATAAGGCATGATAGCAGGGTTTCCAACCGTCAGTAAATTTATGGACAGTTTGTAACAATCAGTAATTTTTACAACCACATGTAATATCAGGGGCTGAATTTGTCATGTTGTGTTGACTTTTGTAAGTGTAAACCAGCCAAATTACTGGGTATTTTCGGTGTTTCCATATTGTGTTTATACTGTTTAAATATTGATTGCCTTAGTTTTTTTGTCATTTTTCAAGTTGTGCTCCATCAGTAAAATTTCCATGTTTTGTCAGTAAAAGATCATTTGGGAGGTTGGCAACGCTGCATGACAAGTACTCTTTATGGAGACATCTGGGGTCTATAAGACCCTAGATCTCTCCTCAACCATGGAAAGCATGAGATTAAAAAAAATTATCTCTGCTTCCTCCCCCCCCCCCCAAAAAAATGGTAGTGTTTACATCTGCCAGAACCGGAAGTGGCATCATGACGTCGCTTATGGCCTCCCAACACCAAAGAGATGGCCAGGGACCATCCGGTCTACAGCCAGTTCTATGATAACACAGCTAGTTTGCGGGATTGGATACCCAATCGCAAGGGACAGCCCAGAGAGGCGCCTATAGGCAGCAGGAGAGGAGGTCAACCCTTCCCGCTGCCTGTAAATCCAAGCTAATTAGCCACTAGGATGGCCTTTACATGACAGGGAATCGCTGGCTTAAAAAAATGATACCAGAATGATGCCTGTAGCTGCAAGCATTATCTCAATATCTCCACTTCAAGCTCATGTGACGTCGTACGGGCAGGAAGTGGTTAACAGAAACCAAAAAACAAACTATAGTCATGAAGCAGTAGGAATGCTTAAAAAAGGAATAAAAAAGCTCTACCGCAGACAAACAGAAAGATTTTTCTAAGGAACTATCCCAATACATTGAAACGGCTTTCATGTTTGCAACTGGTAATATATCAGCTACTCCAGAGTTTGTCTGAGCTGCAGTGATAAATAAAGTAGCTGCATGAAGTATCAGCAGCTTCCTACATGAGTGTGAGCTGGTAGATCCTTACACATAAACTATACTGCCAAACGTATTGGGACACCCCTCCAAATCAATGGATTCAGGTGTTCCAATCACCCCCATGGCCACAGGTGTATAAGTTCAAGCACCTAGGAATGCAGACTGCTTCTATAAACATTTTTGAAAGAATGGGTCATTCTCAGAAGCTCAGTGAATTCAAGCGTGGTACCGTGATAAGTTGCCACCTGTGCAATAAGTCCATCCATGAAATTTCCTTGCTACTAAATAATCTGCGGTCAACTTTTAGTGGTATTGTAACAAAGTGGAAGCAACTGGGAACAAAAGTAACTAGGCCATGTAAACTAGGTCACCAACTGTCTTCAGAGTCAAAAGCTAAAGACCTCCAAACTTCATGTGTTCTTCAGATTAGCACAACAGCAGTGCATAGAGAGCTCATGGAATGGGTTTCCATGGCCGAACAGCTGCATCCAAGTCTTACATCACCAAGTGCAATGCAAAGCGTCAGATGCAGTGATGTAAAGCATGCCACCACTGGACTCTAGCGCAGTGGAAACATGTTCTCTGGAGTGACCAATCACGCTTCTCTGTCTGGAAGTCTGATGCACGTGTCTGGGTTTGGCGGTTGTCAGGAGAACAGTACTTGCCTGACTGCATTATGCCAAGTATAAAGTTTGGTGGAGGGGGGATTATGGTGTGGGGTTGTTTTTCAGGGGTTGGAGTTGGCCCCTTAGTTCCAGTGAAGGGAACTCTTAAGGTGTCAGCATACCAAGACATTCTGGACAATTTCATGCTCCCAACTTTGTGGGAACAGTTTAGGGATGGCCCCTTCCTGTTCCAACATGACTGTGCACTAGTGCACAAAGCAAGGTCCATAAAGACATGGATGAGCGAGTTTGGGGTGGAGGAACTTGACTGGCCTGACCTCAACCCAATAGAACACCTTTGTGATGAATTAGAGCGGAGACTGTGAGCCAGGCCTTCTCGTCTGACATCAGTGCCTGACCTAAATAATGTGCTTCTGGAAGAATGGTCAAACATTCCTATAGACACACTCCTAAACCTTGTGGACAACCTTCCCAGAAGAGTTGAAGCTGTTATAGCTGCAAAGGGTAGGCCAACTCAATATTGAACCCTACGGACTAAGACTGGGATCTCATTAAAGTTCATACTTTTCGCAGTATTGTATATTAGTAGTGCATACTGATTCATCAGAAATATTTAAACACCCATCGACTACATAAGGGGTTTGGGGACAATGTTATACATTTGTGGTGCAATAATATACAGTAAGTGCATGCTTAAAAATATACAATTAAACCTACTTACTCTTTTGCAAATTGATCAGCATTTATTTCAAAGTATCAATGGCATTAACTGGGCTACTTGATAACATTGATAAAGTCACTCATTATGCCTAAAATGGAAATTGACTTTGTTTACATATGTCAATCCACCAAACTCAAGATGATTGTGGTGTCATTGCTGCATTGTTATTAGTCTGTTCCCAGCCTGTTTGTTTTCCTGACTTGTCTGCACTCCATAGAAAACACAGTATTGTTAGTTCTTGTTTCCTCTGTCTCCATAGTTTCCTCTGAAGGTCTTACATTTGTTGGATCTATATATCTATCATAAATTAGGAATTCATGTTAGGTAGTCAAAATGAATACTGCTGTACACTTATATTTTCTGCATGTGGAAAGAGCAGCAAATGAAATGAAACTATGGCAAGGTAGGCCAAAATATACCAAAGTACCCTTAGCCAAAATACTGTGAAGTACAGCATTCTTAGGGTCCATGCCCACTAGGCTTAAAAAAGCTGCTTCTACTGGAGTTTTTTTTCCTCCTGCCTGTAGAAGCAGCTCAGTCCTATGCATCTATGCATGTTATGGTGCTTAGAGTCATAGTTGAAAAGGAGAGTTTAGAGGCAGAAAAAATACCATCACAAATATGTTTTTTGAGAGGAGTTTTTGGGCATAAAATACTCTAAATACTCATAAACACAGCATTTAGGAGCGTTCATCATTTTCAAATGTACACTAAAAAATTAGCCGAGGGGAATGTTTTGGATAAAAACAAATGCCCATAAATCTCCTAAACTCTTGTGAAATACAAGCTACTATAAGCATTTTTTAATGTCACTTTTTTCTGCCAGAGGTTTCTGCTGCTAGAGTAAGGACCCTTAATGAACAAGGTTATATCATCGCTTCCTTCACAAATCCACAAAAAAATGGACTGATTCCATATTTAAAGGAGAAGTATAGCCGAAGCTTTTTTGGTTGTACTTCTCCTATGGATCACAGGAGTGCAGTCCGTTCTGCACTCCTGCGACCTGTTTATAGGCGACTGTTTATAGGCGACCATGGGTTGGTTATTCTTGTTTTGCTAATGTTCCACCACCTGTTCATGCATGTCACCGTACCTCTCTGGTTACCTCATTAGGGCAATTTATCTCTTCCTCTTACCTTCTTTGAGTATAACCTATCTTTACCATGGAATTTCATTATCTGGAACACATCAATGTCCTGTAACGGGGCTGAACTCCAAAATCAAGAGAACCCTGTTGTTTTATTACATCAAAACTCACATCCCCCACATTTTCCTCTTACAGGAGACATATACAATGGGTGGAAAGAGTCTATCGCTTAAGTGCCCCTGGGTACAGAGTCTGTTTCACTCTCTGCCCCCACCTTCACACCTCTCCTGCTCCTGGCAAAGTACCTTGTACCAGTGTTGATGAGGACTTCCCCACAACCCTGGCTTAATGATTGTGGATGTCTGTGGATGGTGGCTTATAGGAATCTGGAAGCCCCCTTTAACAATAAGCGAGCCCAGAATACTGCCCCCATGTTAATAAGGGATATATGGTACCCCCTACTCATTCACAAAAATGTAAACAGTAAAAGAAAACAACTCAGACAGTTTTTGATAGCTTCTTTAAATAAACAAAAAAGTCCCACGGTGTACATCCACCATCAGTCACATCATCTAGCAATGTAGATCTATGTCAGTTATAATGTCTGACACCCACTGAAAGAAAGAAAAACATCACTTGCCAAAGCACATTCACTTTGGCAAATGAGAGCTGATATATTCAGGAGTGGGGACTCAGACCTAAAGAGCCTGGTATAAAACCCCAACACTATTTTTTTGAACTATCAAGTATATCTATCCAGGTTTAGTTGCGGCCATGTGAGTGAATAGGGTTGGTGATGTTACTGGTTGGTAAAGTATATGTAAACCCTCACAACAACCAATTCAGTTTAAAATAGAAATGAAAGACAAAACATTTATGTATACATATAAAACAACCTTATAAATACCTTTTTTCCCTTTTTTATAAGTGATCACATACCCTCTGTTTTCAGCTGCATGAGGTGCTTAGGCAGGAGATACAGCAGCACGCTGGCTTTCCCAATGAATGTCTGGGTAGCGGGTGTCTCAAAAAACATCTAACCATTGTAGGTAAGCAGGCTGAGTTCCAGCACAGCCAGAAAACTGACTGTGCTGTGCTATCCTGCCTAGTGTGGTCAGTTTTTCATAGGAAAGCAGAGTAAATGGCAGGAACACCAGAGATTTCCCACAACTGAAGCAACACAAGAGAACAGGATACTTTTTCAAACAAGTACAGTGCCTGCCACCTCCGGCGTCCTTAAAGTGGATCTTCACCCACCCTTCACCAACGCTCATTGCAATGGTCAAGCAGTCCTAATTCATGTTTGGATAGGATATTTAAATGTTTTTTCTTGCTAAGTATCTTTTTTTTTAAAGATTTACGTCTGCTTTTTTCTACCTAGGCCAGGGGTTTCCAAATTTTCTATACAAAGGGCCACTTTACTGTCCTTCAGATTTTAGGGGGCTGGACTGTGGCCATAGGGAGTAGAAATTGTCCTGGCATCAGTTTGAGTAAACAGTGCATCTCTGACATTAGCGGGAGGAATAGTGCCCCATTGTTGGTATCAGTGGGAGGAATAATGCTCCATTGTTGGTGTCAGTGGAAGGAATAGTGCCCCATCTTTAGTGTCAGTGGGAGAAATAGTGCCCCGTTGTTATGTCAGTAACAGGAATCTTGCCCCCTTGTTGGTGACACTGGGGGGAATAGTGTCTTGCAGAGGAATAAAGGATAAAGGCAAGCAAAAGGGATACATCTGGCCCCCGGTCCACACTTTGGAGACCACTTGCCTAGGTGATTGATATCATTTTTCTTCTCCCACTGTCTCCTTGGATATCTGAGAAAGCAATCCCAGAAGTCATCAAGCATCCTTGTCAACAATTGGGTTCACCATGCTGTGCACATACTTCACATGTGCAAGATTTTGATGTGCTTGGTGGGTAGTAACTGATCCTTAACCCTCAGCTCCTGCAAGGGTTCAAAGCTTTTACAGTTGAAAAGCAGCAATGCAAATTTCAAGCAATGTCCATGTAGCTGTCTTATTAACTCCCTGCAATGTCCGGAAGAGCTTGCAGCACTCTTCTGGGATGAGTTTGTATAGTCTGGTAATGGACTGCTTAATGCAGTTCGCTTCTTGATCTTCACATTTACTTCCAAGGCCCTGCCTGTCTGCCCTTTGCTCCTTGAGCAAATGATACTGATGACAAGTCCTTTCAAATCCCTGTATAAAAGTGTCCAAATCACCATCCCTGTCCACAGCTGGCAACATGTCCAGGGAGATTTTCTACACTTACTCTTTGCTAGACTCCATGGAACCAACAGACCTGTTTTGCTGCATCTGAAGATTAGCTATACAGTATCTGACTGGTGAAGATACCTTGTTTGACAAATCTCTGCTTGCTGGAAAGCAGCACTCAACATAATGGGGTTTATTTGCTAAAGCTGGAGAGTCCAAAATCAGACTCCCTTCTGCATAGAAACCAATCAGCTTCCAGGTTTCATTGCCAAAACTTCATTGAACAAGCTGAGGTTAGAAGCTGATTGTTTTCTATGCAGAAGGGAGTCTGATTTTGGACTCTCCAGCTTTAGTAAATAAACCCCAATGTGACTAGTACAAAGATAATGATGGGGTTGCTAAGGGCACCAGCATCTTGATAGCTTAGACAAAACTGTAGAAGAGAGACAAGTAGGAATTTGAGGTGCCAAGGACAACAACATTGTATAAAATGATTTAATTTTTATTAGCAACAATTTAAAAAATGATTCAGATAAAAAAGCAAAATGTATATACTGTGTACATACAAAGCACCTCCCTTTCATGACCACCCATTGGAATATTGTATCAATATGCTCCTGGTCTTGTCTTCTTCTTCCTTTTCTACTGCTCTTTCCTTTCTATTTTTGTTTGTCTTTTGTGAGGCGGTGGATTGCTGCCTTTGAGCTACTGTCAGTGTTATATCACTGTTTTTGTAATGTATGTGCCATTGGTAGCCCCTGTGTGGGCGCACCTTTTGCTCTGTTGGTGTTAGAGCACTGTTTTCTTTATTTTTTATGTGCAATTGATAGCTCCTGCATGGGCGTGTCTTGTTACTCACGTTTTCTTGAAATGTTTATAAATTAGTAAAAACCATTAAAATATAAAAAGGAGATTCCACAATCAAAAGCTTTCTATTACATTGGAGTGTCTTTCAGGGGTAGGCAATCTTGACGCATTTTGTGGGAGCACCCCCCTTCTTCAGAAGGTAAAGGGAGCTAAACAAATAAAATCATTGGACGCATAGTAAATACTAGTAGCTTACACAAGAAAGATAAGGTTCTTTGTGCATTTTTCTAAAACTGAAATACAGGCACAAACATGGTAATTGAATTACTGTATATTGTATTGCTCAACAGCAACAAAATATCGAAATCTACTGAGTGCACCAAATGTCTTTACAAATCCAAGACATTGCCTTGTAAATGTAGCATGGACATCAACACTGTGCTGTACATAGCCTGTGTAGAGAGCAGATTTAAGGGAGGGACTCGGCAAGTCTGCCTGCTGCCTGCAGAAAACTACAGTGGAGGGCAGATACAAAACCAGTTACCCTGCACAAGGAGAATAGCAGTGACTAGCAGGGCTTTTTTTCAGTGGGAACGTGGGGGAACACAGTTCCAGCACCTCCAGCACTGTATGTATGTAATGGCAAGAGGTGCTGGAGGGTCTATTGATGCTGGCTGCTGGAGAATCTATTGTCTCTGGAGGGGATCTATTTTGCATGGTGGTCTTTGGTTGCAAATTGTTTCTTGAAGGGATCTACTGCTGAGGGGGGTCTTTTGTTGCAGGCTGCTGGAGTGTCTCTTGATGCTGGCTGCTGGGAGGTCTGATGTTGCTGGGGGATCTATTATTACTGGATAGGTCTATTGTTGCTGAGGGGGGCTATTGTTGCTGTTGGTGGTCTATTGTTGCTGGGGGTCTATTGTTGCTGAGGGGGGCTATTGATGCTGTTGGCGGTCTATTGTTGCTGGGGGAGTCTATTAATGCTGTTGGGGCATCTATTTTTGCTGGGGGGAGTTTATTGTGGGGGGGGGGGGAATCTGTTGTTGGTGGATCTGTTGTTGCTATGGGAGTGTATTGTTGCTGGCTGCAGTGAATCTATTTTATTGCTTTTCTTGTTATCATTAGCAAATTAGCAAAGTACTTCGCATCACAAAATGATACTTGGCTGTGTATCCTCTAAAAGGAGCGGTACTAGGAGGTGGTTAGGGGGTGAAACTAAGGAACGATGCTCAGAGGGGGGGGAGTTCCCGCACCTATTCTCAAAAGCCCTGGTGACTAGTCTTTATTACAGGAAACTCCTGCACGTTTGACACTGCTTTTCTGACAAGAACAACATGTATTTCTGTACGCATTAAAAAATGCAGCTATCCTGATAAAAAAAAAGTAATGTTGCTGTCATTTTTTATTCATATACTACTGAATATGATCTAATTTCACTACATTGTTATTTCCACAGCAATATATTCCTGAACTATTAATTGGACCAGGAATCTCTTCCCTACAAAGAAATGTAGTTATGGCTTTAAATAATACACCCTGCCTCCGTAACTGCTTATTTTTACATTATTCTGACTGTTTAAAGAAAATTTCTAGCTATTCAGAAAGTGTCATTTTTTTAATTCAATCTCTGACTTTTGTAGAGGAACAAAGATAATGCCAGGATATCAACTGCTGGCAGCAAGAGCCTATTGTCAAGGACAGTTATACCATAAGATGTTGCAGTATACGATAAGGGGAACTTCCAAAAACATAATTAGAAACAATAGGCACATTGTAATTAACTCTGGATGTCCCTGAATTTAGCCATGGAGAGGATCGGAATGTTTATTGTCCTTTTACTTTGCATAGAGGCAAATGTGTTTTGAATTATTATATACCTAAAATGTTTCCTGATTTAGAAAGGAATGTTAATTTTTTCTGATAAAAAGGATATTGGTGATTGGCTGGTGCATGGCCTTAAAATATTATAAAAGGATCTCTAGCTGACTAATCTACCAGAACACTTCTCTCTGTATTTCTGGTATCCTGAAGATGCTGTTCTGCCTTCTACTATTACTTATTATCCAAGAGCATTTAGTAGACCAGAAAATGAGCTGTAAATCTGTAAAGGAACATATAATTGACATTATGATGCACAGTCTAATATGTTGGCTATAATAGCACTAAAGGATGAGATTGTTTTAAAGAAAATGTATAGAGAAGAAGCTTTTCCATCGTCATGACTGCTTTAAGAATGGGTTAAAATATCTTTAAAAAAAAAAGCAATCTCCATACAGCAACTAATCATCTCCCATTTAATGTGATAACATATGGAAATAATGACAGATACTCAGTGACAAGCACGCGACAGCTAATGACTGTCAGTTCACACCAAGATTTTTATAATTATCTGATAAATGTCAATTACAGATCTGTGCTTTTGCTGGAAATGTCACAGTGTGGAGAGGAATCTGCTGCTCATTCTGTTGCCTCCAAAAAAGGCGAAAAGGCATTTTACTATTATTAATCTAATAAAATAAATCTGCTTACCTTACCTCAACTACTGTAGGTGACACCAGGTACCAAGAAGGAAAGAGCCAGGCAAAGGCAGAGGGGACATTTGATTCTTTTTACAATAGTTACATGCTTAACAAGTGAAATATAGTAGTTAGATATTGAATATGCCTTGTGCTTTTTATTGCATGCTGATTTATTACCCTGATATAACTTTTTATATTAATTTAATATTTTATGCAGTATCATTCCTCCTCTGACTTGCACGCCAACTGACTTAATCATAACCTTTATTTCTGTTTGGATGTAATTTTTGATACCCAAGCCAAGAAAACTTCAGCATAACTAAAGCTTTTGCCCAAACCAGGCAATCACAATTTTTGGCTTAATTTGAAAAATGAAACCTGCCTGGTATCTATGAGGACATGCTTTTCTATTACTTAAAGTGTTACTAAACCCACAACAGTAAAATCAGTCTGTATATGCAGTAAAGCATGCTTATTATACTCACTGTGGAACCTAAGGGGTTAATCGTATGCATTGTGTAAAAAGGCTGTTTGATCCTTTCTTCTCTGCTCCTCCTCTTGTTGAAATGACCACCTGATACAGACTGAATCCGTAGTCACACGCACATGCTCAGTTTGGTGTGTATGGGCAGCACAGTGGCTAAATGGTTAGCACTTCCACCTGGCAGTATTAGAGTCATTGGTTTGAATCCCAGCCATGGCACCTCCTGCCTGGAGTTTGCATGTTCTCCCTGTGGGTTTCCTCTGGGTACTCTGGTTTCCTCCCACACTCAAAAGACATGTTGGTAGGTTAATTGGATCCTGTCTAAATTGGCCCTAGTATGTGTATGTATGAATGTGAGTTAGGGACCGTAGGTTGTATGCCCCTTGAGGGTTAGGGACTGATGTGAATGTACAATATATATGTAAAGCGCTGCGTAAATTGATGGAGCTATATAAGTATCTGTAATAAATAATAATAAAATAAATATTGCTAGAGAGGTTTTTTTGTTTCTTGTGAAAGTGCATGTGATCAGCACAGGGCCAATCAGCACTGCCCAGACAGAGGGTCAGGGGATTCACATCCTCCTAGAGCAAAAAGAAAACTCCTCCTACAAGCTTTAACCAGTGCTCTGCTGAAGTCATGAGACTGCTCTAACTGTTGATGAAAAAAGGTATTTAGCAGTTTATATTTACTAAAATAATTGCATTTCCATGTTCTGTGTACTGTGGGATACCAGATATAGTGAATGCAGGCTCCTGGGTTTAGTATCACTTTAATGTTTCTTCTTTTTTTTAATCCAGCTAAACACCTCTCCATCTTTAATTACCCAGCTTTTATGAGAATGGTTTATGCCAGTTCAAGTATGGCAGAACTGCCCTACCACTTCCATTATGCTGCCAAAGAGTGTCAGTGACTTCTGTGTTCTACTAATATAGAACCATTATCTCTAAATTAGGAACTAAATGATATATAAATGAACAGTACACATTTGTTTTCAGTTTAAACTGCTGATTGGTTGACTGATTACAGACCTGCTTGGTTTATTTTTACTACATCTAAACTACCAATGTTTGTAGGAAATAGTAAACAGTTACGCTGTACCATTTCTATGGTTGGCTACTGTATCCTTGGATATTTTTCGGATCTGTCCACCAATTGTCCATATTAAAACCTTTTTTTATCTATTTACTTTAGTATTGTAATAAATGTTTTCTGATAAAAATGCTGTAGGTTACAGAATTAGGTATAGTAGGAAATGTAGTTCCCCTACAATTGCAATTGCACTGCCAACAGTTGCAGAATGAAAAAAGTAGAACATTTTAAAGAGAAATGTGGGATTTCCCCCCCCCCCCCCATATTACTTATCTAGGTGGATGCAGCACCAGTCCAATGCTGCATCTGTCCCCAGTCAGCTCTAAGGATGAGAACTCAGTGATCAATGAATTCTCCCAGCCGCTCTAAGCAGAGAGCAGGACTGTCAGTTATATTTGAAATACTACAATTTTGGCCGTATGCAATATATTTCAAAATATATTTCAATAAATAAATAAATATATATATATTGTATGTTGAATTGTGTTTTTATTACAAAATATATGAAAAATATTTTTAAAAATACATTATCAAATATACTTTATGTCTTTAAAAATACATTTAACCTACAATTTTGGAATGCATTTACAAATATTTGTAAAAATATATGTTAAAATTACTTTTTTATATGTTAAAAAAATCTGAAGAATATGTTTCAAAAATATATATTTTAAAAATGTTTTTCATATATTTTGTAATATATAAAAAATGCATTTCAACATGCAGTATATATATATACATATATATATATATATATATATATTATACAGGATTTATATAGCGGCAACAGTTTGCTCAGTGCTTTACAATATAAATATATATATATATAATTATTATTATACAGGATTTATATAGCGGCAACAGTTTGCTCAGCGCTTTACTATATATAAAAATATATATTGAATATGGCCAAAATTGTAGTATATCAAATATATGTCAATATATTTGGGAAGAATATTTTTAAAATATATTTCAAATATATTTTTCTTCCATGTGGGAAGGTACAGGCTGCAATAAAAACTCTTCCCCGGTCTACTAAAATATTTTTTTATTTTGACAGTGTTGTCATTGGAGAGATTTCCCATTACATCTTGTCCTGAAAAGAAATGAGAGTTGATCCCCACAACAGGGAGACAGATGGCATAAAAAGGGTATACAAACAATATTTAAACAAAAAAAGGTGCACAAACTCCTATATTACTATACCAACAATTACAAAATATATCTCATCACCTAATTATATATGTGAAAACCTGTTGTTTAACAATAAACCAATAAGAAATTCCACCTTGAAAGTTAACAAACTACACAGTGCAAACAAAAATTCATAAATAATTTTACATAAACATAAAAATTAAAGTAAAAGGTGAAAAAATTAATAAACATTAAAAGTCCACTCCCAGTGTCCAATTACAATCCAGAAAGGACAATCCACTTAAAATATGAATGCTGTGCACTATGACCTCCACATGCAGTGCTCCCAGGTCACCAAATACCAGAAGTGCCTCCTCCTTACTGGATTACCAGAATCTCCAAGCAAAAGAGATCAAAAAGTGATTGAACACATGTAAGATCACTCCCTAGGTCCGCTGCCATTTTCAAGACATGTGCAATCAATCCAAAATTCACAAGAATGCCCAGCTTTTTCCTCAGGGATAGTAGGGAGAGAGCAATATGAGACCATAGAGTAGTATCAGTAAAACCTCGCCATTTATTATATATACATTATACTCACAACAATCACAGGGTACATAAAGCCATCTTACAGCTCGCTGGCCAAAATAAAAAGGTGCTTCAACATTTCCTAGCTGTATCCAAACAAAATATGAAGCTTTGGCTGGAGTTGAGCTTTAATTTTGTAAACCATACTATTTCCATAGAAACATACTGTATCTGATTTTGAAATGTAATCCTTGACTTGAAAATCTTTCTTAGGTTATAAACCCCAATTGAACCCTCCTAGTGTATTACTGTAAGGCAAGTTAGGCTGCTTATACTATAACAAATATGCATCTTTTTCTACTTTTTTCTGCTAAATGTTGTAGCAAGGGTTAAAAAAAAACTTGTGCTGGGTAGGTGCAGCATGGTGTAGCGAGCAGTAGGGCCTGACTTGTGACAGTAAGTCAACAATACAAACAGTCCCAGCGGGGAGGCTCACCTAACCAGAAACACTCACAGGACTGCAGTGTAGCAACATCGGTAAGAAGTCTCGGTGATGCCAATAGTGTCTGCCAAGAAGAGCAAATGTGGCCTGGCCAGTCCAACCCTTAAGGGGAAGCTTCCTGGGAAGGTAGTCCCTGCTCTTTCCCTACTCCTTAAGAACCTCTACCTACTGCTAGCACTGTCCCTGACAGATGGGAACCTGTCTCTTCGCAAGCCACCTGCAGAAAAGCACGCCAAAACCCCGGATCAGAGTCTTAAATAGACGCTGCTTGACCCAAGATGGCCGCCTAAGTCACATGGGACCAGAGCACCCAACCGGATCACTGTCCTGTGTGCTCGAAGAACCCTGTTTCCCTCCACTTCTTCTCCCCTCTACAGCGCCACCTGCAATGGAGAATACAGACTGCACCTGCCTACAAGCATGTAGAAGAGTCACACTCAAGAATCTGCCCAGCTCTCTGGCATGCCTTCCTTATACTGCCTAATCAAAAACACTGCTCAGAGAGAGAAAGCAATGTCAATTAGAGCAGTATTCAGTGGGGTGTGCCAGACCGCAGGAGAGCTGGGTATGTGAGTGCAACAGTTTGACATTTCTATGTGCTGGCAAAACAGGGTTTTTGCCGCACTTGGCTGATAAAATAGGGAAAACGTAGTCACCGCAGTAATTACCGTATTACAGTAATAAATTAAGGGGATTAAATTGAGCTTGAACAGCTACTGTTAAAGTCTTTTTGTTGCATTAAATGTCATTGCTAATGGCCTCTTTGCTTTTTACAATATTATTTATTGGCAAGTATTTTTTAGACATGTGCACACCAGAAATTCTCATTTCGTTTCAGATACCTTCATTTATTGAAGAATTTCATTTCATCATATTTGTTATGTTGACCCGACTCATTTTCATAATTTCTTTTGCATCTTCGGCATTCGTTTTATATTTTCGTTGGTCTGGGTGGATGTGAAACATTAAGCAGTTTTTCAGAAAGATTGCTATATAGTTTATATATTATCAAATCAGATGGATTCAATCTGAAGGATTTGATATTTTCAGATGCTGGTCCAACCCACCAAGGGACATGGCATGATGTGATTGGACAATATTGACTAGTGTCATGGGCATTTGAATTAACAAATGGAATGAAATTCAGATCCATACGTTATTTGAATCGGAATTATCAAATTTGAAAATTGAATTACTTTCCCCATGGGCTGAAGTACTATCGCATCATGTCATCCAAATGAAACAAATGCATTCTTTAATTTTGGATTTGATTACATTCATTACTATGTCCATTCGGGGATTTGTATACATCCAAATCACCAAAAATAAAATTTTCTTCCGAAAAATTAATCAAACTGAAACGCACATGCTAAGTACTTTTTATCATTTGAAAACTATATAGTATAAAAGCTTTTTGCTTTTGCTTTTTTAAACCCTTTAAACTCCGCTCAGCTAAGGCATATTACTTGTCACATACAACATTGCAAGTAGCTGGCTACCATCCTATCACCCTTAGTTGACAACCTGGTATACTATATTCAGAATTTCAAAGAGTTTGTCAATGGTACATGGATTGATGTAAGAAGAGACAATGGTGTCCTATTATGTCACATCTCTTTTCACTTGTAAACCAACCGCAGAGGCTATTGAGACGGTAAGGAAACATCCTAAAATGACACAAGACTCTTGACAGTAGAACAGAACCCAAGTCAGACCAAGAATGTTCTTTGCTGGTCCTTTGCTTGAACATTGCCTATTTCAAGTACAAAGACAGCTTCCAAAGACAGAAACATGGCTGTGCTATAGAATTACCTGTTTTTCCCATTGTTACTAACCTGTACATGGATGAGGTGGGGAAGAGAGCCATGAACTCTTTCAGAGGAATAACACTGTGTCTTTGGTTCAGGTATATGGACAATACATGAGCCAAAGTTAGAACATAGGGAAATACAATAGAGAGAAAACAGGTGGCGCACACACCTAGTGCATTATCCAAGGTTTATTGTAGGAATTAAATAATAAAAACATACTCACAGACAAAGCATGTATCTAAAAAGCATAGAAAAATGACAATGGCCACAACGGCGGTATCTGGTATCAACAGCGAGGCTCTTTCTGTCCATACATCATACATCAGCATCAGAGGTAGGTCATCAGCTCTGAGGAAAGGGATTCGTCCCCGAAACGCGTCAACCATTTGACCGCACTGACAGTGAGAACACCTTGCCCGCCGTTGTGGCCATTGTCATTTTTCTATGCTTTTTAGATACATGCTTCGTCTGTGAGTATGTTTTTATTATCTCATTCCGACAATAAACCTTGGATAATGCACTAGGTGTGTGCGCCATCTGTTTTCTCTCTATCCAGTGGCTGAATTCCCCGTCTGAGGAGGGCTGCACCCCTGGAACATTTCCTTTGGTTGACGCTGTCCTGGTACCCTTGGCTTCCCTTTTGGCTGTGCATATCCTGAGGCGCTGGAGAGCACCGTATTTTCCGGCGTATAAGACGACTTTTTGACCTTTGAAAATCTTCTCAAAAGTCAGGGGTCGTCTTATACGCCGGTATACGGCATGCTGACACTTTTTAGGGGGGCGGTGCGGTGCCGCCGCCGCCCCCCCCTTCCAACGGAAGTGAAACTAAGTACAGGGGTGGGCAGGGGCTGCTGTTTCTTACCTGGCTCCGGTCCCACGACGATCCGGTCCAGGAAGCGCAGCTGCTCCTTCCTTTAGTTCGGCCATTGGATGTTCGTGCGGCTGCTCGGCTCCGCCTCCTCACCGGTGATTGGCCGCCAGAACTGTAGCTCAGGAAAGGCACACAGGCGGCCAATCACCGGGGAGGAGGCGGAGCCGAGCGGCCCCGCAAAAATCAAGTGAAGGTAAGTGTGCCGTGCACAGGTGCTGCTGCAACCATATATGCTTGCTGCAGCAGCACCATACTGAACAGGGGTCAGCAAGTGTCAGTGGGAGGAATAGTGCCCCATCATTGGTGTCACTGATACCAATGATGGGGCATTATTCCTCCCATTGACACCGACGATGGGGCACTTTCCCCCCCCCCACTGACACCAACGATGGGACACTATTCCCCCCCCCACTGACACCAATGATGGGGCACTATTCCACCCCCCACTGACACCAATGATGGGACACTATTCCTCCCACTGACACCAATGATGGGGCACTATTCCTCCCACTGACACCAATGATGGGGCACTATTCCTCCCACTGACGCCAATGATGGGGTGCTATTCCTCCCACTGACACCAATGATGGGGTACTATTCCTCCCACTGACACCAATGATGGGACACTATTCCTCCCACTGACACCAATGATGGGGTGCTATTCCTCCCACTGACGCCAATGATGGGGTGCTATTCCTCCCACCGACACCAATGATGGGGTGCTATTCCTCCCACTGACACCAATGATGGGACACTATTCCTCCCACTGACACCAATGATGGGGTGCTATTCCTCCCACTCACACCAATGATGGGACACTATTCCTCCCACGGACACCAATGATGGGGTGCTATTCCTCCCACTGACACCAATGATGGGGTGCTATTCCTCCCACTGACACCAATGATGGGGCACTATTCCTCCCACTGACGCCAATGATGGGGTGCTATTCCTCCCACTGACGCCAATGATGGGGTGCTATTCCTCCCACTGACACCAATGATGGGACACTATTCTTCCCACTGACACCAATGATGGGGTGCTATTCCTCCCACTGACACCAATGATGGGACACTATTCCTCCCACTGACACCAATGATGGGGTGCTATTCCTCCCACTGACACCAATGATGGGGTGCTATTCCTCCCACTGACACCAATGATGGGACACTATTCCTCCCACGGACACCAATGATGGGGTGCTATTCCTCCCACTGACACCAATGATGGGGTGCTATTCCTCCCACTGACACCAATGATGGGACACTATTCCTCCCACTGACACCAATGATGGGGTGCTATTCCTCCCACTGACACCAATGATGGGGTGCTATTCCTCCCACTGACACCAATGACTGGGCACTATTCCTCCCACTGATACTAATGATGGGGCACGATTCTTCCCACTGGTGTGCATTGGAAGAGGGGTAGTCTTATACGGCGAGTATAGCCCAAACACTACATTTTAACAGGAAAAGTAGGGGGGTCGTCTTATACGCCCAGTCGTCTTATACGCCGGAAAATACAGTACATACGATATAGGGAAATACAAGCTTTAAGTGATATTCTTTGTACTGTATATTGTTATGCACTGCATATTCTCTTCCTGTGCTGCAATGCATTAATTCTTAAGGAGGTATCACATTACTTCGTCTGTCCACTGAAATCAAATATATACAATACTGTATGTTCATGGGAAGAAGTCAGCAAACCGAATAAGGTTTTACTTTAATTATGTCCTAGTGGGTGGGTATCAGAATTAAAATATTATTATACCCTACTGATGAAGCAGTACAGTCACATACAAGTTGTTCAATTGGTCAGTTAGATCAACAAGTGACACAAGCCCATACTAAATTTGCATCTGGTTATGAATATTCCATTTTGCCTAGTATAATGTTAGAATGTGCTTCTTTTTTTTATTCCTTCTGAAGTTGCATGGTTTGCTTCTATGGTAAAAATTGAAGATAATATGTGAGATTTGGAACAAATATGTAACAAATACTGCATACAAATATATGCTCACTCATTTTGAATGTTTGATGAATTGCTTGGCCAAAATATGAATGACCTATGTTAGATTTTGATCTTCTGTACGTATTGATGTCTAGCACCAATTGGCTTGTGAGTCTTTAAGTGCCATTGACCCTATGGGGTTTATTTACTAAAGCTGGAGAGTCCAAAATCAGACTCCCTTCTGCATAGAAACCAATCAGCTTCTAACCTCAGCTTGTTCAATGAAGCTTTGGCAATGAAACCTGGAAGCTGGAAGTTTCTATGCAGAAGGGAGTCTGATTTTGGACTCTCCAGCTTTAGTAAATAAACCCCTATCTGTCCAAGGAAACAGAGGCACATGCCATAGGTTGCAGTTGCTTACACTGGGACTGCATGAAGCTTATTATTTTTCTACAGTACAGTACTACAGTATTGGCTACATGTACCCATTCCTATCTATAATTCCAACTAGGTGGAAACTTCCTAAAAGGACTCTGTCATAAAGAAACCCCTGCATGCATACACTCTAATGATGATGATGATGATAAAAAAAATGTTAGTCGGTAAAATTTTGTGACAGAAGAGATCTGCATCTCTTCTGCCACAACTCATTTAGTTTCCACTAGCAATTGTTTTTGTGTACACTGCCTACAGCGAATGCACAGTGTGCACCCTTAGTCAGGGCAGAATAATCCACAAGGCAATTGAGGCAGGAGCAAAGGGCCCAGTGCATGTCCAGGAGGCCTTGTTACAACCTTCAAGTGCCTACAGTAAGACAGGAGGAAATCACAATTGGTCAAAGCTGTGTATTTGTCTTCCACTTCACATAGGAAGATGCACTTGTAAGCAGACAGTCTGATGGACTGGGCCATGCCAGTAGAATGTGGGATGGCGTCAGGAGCAGGGATAATATGATTCCAGCACACACACCACACATTGGCCAAAGGAGGGAAAGTCCAGATGTAAAAGAAGTGATAAAATGGCAGCAGCAATGGAGTGGTGGGAGGGGGAGCACAGAGCTGTCAGCACTTAAAGAAGTACGCTTGCCATAACAAGCTAGTAGGCTGTGCATACTGGCAAATTCTCCTGCAACTTGCCGAGTCGGTTAGGTTCCACTTTAAAACAAACCTGAATTCTGCATGGGCTAGGCAAAGTAAAAGGTTCAATTCACAACAGATTCAACAAAGAGTGAATATATATATGTGTTATGCAGGGGCGGACTGACCATTTGGAAACTCGGGCACTGCCCGAGGGCCTGGGGTCAGTAGGGGGCCCCATGAGATGCCCCTGGTACCTTTTTCATAGGCTTTTTTGAGTTTGGGCAAGGACACAGGGGCCCAATGATCCCCTATTGCCCGGGGGCCCCAAGAATTGTCAGTCCACCCCTGGTGTTATGCTTCCTCTTCAGCAGTCTGCTGAGTTTCTGTATTCCTTTCCTTGAGTAACAATGCTCGGCCTGGCTACTGGACCTATACACACACTAGGCACTGGACTATGGAAAACATTTGGGGACTATAATGTGTTCTCCTATCAGGTTTTGGTGGTGGTGGTAGATAGCAACATCAGGAGAGTTTAAGTAAGTTAAATATTACCTTCCGCTGTCATTTGTTTAGCAAACCTGGTACTTTGGCTGATTGGTTCACTTTAAGAAAATGCACTCTCTATGGAAGGCCGTTTTGAGTTTATCTTCGCCTTTTCAAAATGGTCCTAGACCTTTAGCTCTATAAAACCGCCTGCAAACTATTCCCAGATTGCTCTCTCAGCAATCTCTTGATGTAAGTAGGAGACATGTTTTCTGGGACAGCATAAATATACTTCAAATATGTACAGAAGCTCACGTCTTTGTGCATGTTGTTAATTTCCGTCTTAATAACAAAAACAGGAGTGTGGAGACAGGCGGCTTGCCAACACACTAATTAGGCTCAGCACCCGGCTCCAGCTAACCTGAACAGCACATAGTTTATCAGCGTGAGAGGAGTCTTTTCACTGTAATAATCATTCGATTGTAATAAATCCTGCAAGACAAACAGAGTGATTCTGCAGCAGACAGTTAGCAGTATTTGTGTGTAGCACACGCTTTGTATAATTCAAATCCTCCCTTAAAGACCCACTGCATCCAAATTTAATGAAATGCCATTTCACCTATTAGTGCTGCTCTTGCTTTGTGTGCATTTTTTTTTTACACAGTGGTTCATTTCCCACCTGCTTCTTCTTAATAGCATAACATATGCTTACTCCATATCAGGTGTCCCATTTTCTTTTTTTTTCCAACAGCTAAAGCCATTTTTTTAAGAATCAGGTTGGAATGGGCATTCTGGATTATGCAGTGTATGAGATATTTTGTAGAAAAAAAAGTCCAGGGTATACATTATTATTATTAATATACAGTATTTATAAAGCGCCAATAGTTCGCTCAGCGCTGTACATTACAATGGGAGACAGAACATGTGATAGAACAACAATACAATGCAAAACATGAGGGGATTGAGGGCCCTGCTCTTTCGAGCTTACAATCTAGGAGGGAGGGGATGGTGGCACAGGAGGAGATAGCTGTGGGGGATGGAGTGGTAGGAAGAGTGGAGGAGGTCGGCAAGTTAGCAGGGGGTGGGGTAGGCTTCCCTGAAGAGATGGGTTTTCAGGGTGCGCCTAAAAGAGAGGAGAGTAGGTGATAATCTGATGGGTTGGGGCAGGGAGTTCCAGAGGATGGGTGACACCCTGGAGAAGTCCTGGAGGCGGGCATGGGAGGAGGAGACCAGGGAACTAGAGAGAAGGAGGTCTTGTGAGGAGCGGAGTGTGCGTGCTGGGCGGTACTTGGATATTAGGTCAGTGATGTAGTTCGGGGCAGTATGGTGGACAGCTTTGTACGTCAGTGTTAGGATTTTGAATTTGATCCGTTGCGCAATCGGAAGCCAGTGGAGGGATTGGTAGAGAGGGGTGGCGGAAACGGAGCAGTTAGAAAGGTGAATGAGTCTGGCAGCCGTATTCAGGATCGACTGAAGCGGGGATAGCCAGCAGCGAGGCAGGCCAGTGAGAAGGCAGTTGCTTACATTATTATTATACAGGATTTATATAGCGCCAACAGTTTGTGCAGTGCTTTACAAAACGAAGGTAGACATTACAGTTACAATACAATTTGGTACAAGAGGAAACAGAGGGCCCTGCTCATCAGAGCTTACACTCTTACATGCCAGCAGGGGACTGAGTTCACAAGAATGAGCCACATAAAGCTGTGACAAGGAGCACCTTAGCTGTCTGAACTAGCTGCTGAATGCATGGCCAAAATAGGAAAGAAGGTAGTAAGAAAGTGTGAAAGGTGCAAGCTGGAAAAATGAGAACTCTGGAAAGGGAAGTCTTGCTTATGGAACTATTGGTGAGCAGCCGTAGGCATACAGGCAGGGGCAAATTTACTGCAAGGCAAACAAGGCAATTGTCTGGGGTGGCATTTTTTGGGGAGGCATCACTGCCCCCTGGGAGAAAGAACATATGCGGCATGGGGACCAGGTGGGATCCAAGACAGGCTGCGAACTACTTGATGGTGTATGCGGAGCCCAACTGTCGTTCCTGGGGAAATGATGTCCAGAGCTGTGAAGGTGAGTGTCTTTCTCTCTGTTGCTGGGGGGGGGGGCTCATGGGTGTGTTAGAGGAAGGCTCTCTCAGGTGGGGGGGGGGTTGGGGCAGGGGTGTTGTTGATCACTGTCAGGCTCTCTCCGCAGTGGGGTCTGGTGATGGTCGGTGTCAAGCTCTCTCTACCGGAGAAGGGGGGGGGGTCTGATTTTTGTGTTGCCTAGGGCAGCACAAAACCTAAATACACCATTGCATACAGGAGGGCATCCTTATTATCCTTGCAAACACAGAGGTCCTCACCAAAATGCAACGTTTATCTGCAACTATCATAGCTTCTAATTGTTCCTCATTTGGAGGGACATTCTCTTTCTTTAGGAAGCAAATCCCTCCATCCCCCCCATCCTTCTCTGCTGTCCCTCATTTTGAACTGATGTGTAAACCTCTACAATAAATGCAATACTTAACTAACAAAAATGTTACACTATACCATCCTTTCTTAACCTTTTACGCCCAAAGAACCTTGCAATAATTTTCAGGTTTCAGAGAACCCCTGCAAAAATTATTTAATTTGGGGTCAGAGGGAAGAATGTCCACCTTACAGTGGCAGTCAGTAGTAAGTATGTAACCTTTTCATTGGTGGTTAGGGAAGAATGCATCTTACAGTGATGGTCAGTAAGAAGGATGCAACCCTTACACTGGTAGTCAGTAAGAAGGATGCAACCCTTACAGGGATGGTCAGAATGACACTCTTAAAGGCAGATAAAAGATCATTGGTGCCACGCTGCTTACTGTGCCATGTATTGTTGACCCCAAAACTGTGCATGTACCATAAAATGGAAGGTCAATCAGCCACAGCTCATGGAACTCCAAGCAGCCTCTGGAGAAAGCTTAGGGTTCCAAGGCACCTTGGTTGAAAATGGCTACACTACACTAAATCTTTCACACACACATTTTTATTATCATAATATTATTTTTAAAAACAACTGTAAAGGAAACACAGTAATAAAAATGCACTTGTGAGCTTAGCCAATTACAGTATCTCACAGAAGTGAGTTCACCCCCTCACATTTTTGTAAATATTTTATTATATCTTTTCACGTGACAATGTAAAGTAGTGAGTGTACAGCTTGTATAACAGTGTAAATTTGCTGTCCCCTCAAAATAACTCAACACACAGCCATTAATGTCTAAACCGCTGGCAACAAAAGTGAGTACACCCCTAAGTGAAAATGTCCAAATTGGGCCCAATTAGTCATTTTCCCTCCTCGGTGTCATGTGACTTGTTAGTGTTACAAGGTCTCAGGTGTGAATGGGGAG
Source organism: Staurois parvus (assembly GCF_062004578.1). Classification (NCBI taxonomy): domain Eukaryota; kingdom Metazoa; phylum Chordata; class Amphibia; order Anura; family Ranidae; genus Staurois; species Staurois parvus. Next base: position 3,364,335 of record NW_028318193.1, read on the forward strand.
CAGGTGTGTTAAATTTGGTGTTATCGCTCTCACTCTCTCATAGTAGTCACTGGAAGTTCAACATGGCACCTCATGGCAAAGAACTCTCTGAGGATCTGAAAAAAAGAATTGTTGTTTTACATAAAGATGGCCTAGGCCAGGGGTCTCTAAACTATGGCTCTCCAGGTGTTGAGGAGTCCCATGAGGCCTTGCAAGACTCTGACAGCCGCAGGCAAGACTCCCAGAGGCAAAGGCATGATGGGACTTGTAGTACTTCAACAGCTGTAGGGCCATAGTTTGGAGACCCCTGGCCTAGGTTATAAGAAGATTGCCAAGACCCTGAAACTGAGCTGCAGCATGGTGGCCAAGACCATACAGCGGTTTAACAGGACAGGTTCCACTCAGAACAGACCTTGCCATGGTCGACCAAAGAAGTTGAGTGCATGTGCGCAGCGTCATATCCAGAGGTTGTCTTTGGGAAATAGACGTATGCGTGCTGCCAGCATTGCTGCAGAGGTTGAAAGTGTGGGGGGGGGGGGGTCAGCCTGTCAGTGCGCAGACCATACGCTGCTCACTGCATCAAATTGGTCTGCATGGCTTTCGTCCCAGAAGGAAGCCTCTTCTAAAGATGATGCACAAGAAAGCCTGCAAACAAACAAAAACAGAAAACATGCAGCGCTAGGGTATATAGGTCTATCTCATGATAAAATATGACCATCTAAACAGGTATATACGCAGCTAGCATAATGGTCTTAAGCAACCCATACTATGACATAATTATCATCAAGAAGGTGTAATTAGTGATATAGGTGTCAAAGTCAATATATCATAGGAGTGACGTAAATAAATCTGTTACATCTGTGGTAGGAAGTGTGGCTGTAGAATGCACTAACCAGATAGCGCAGATAATCGCGCCTTGGAGTAAAATGACCTACTCCTGGTCAATGGATCAGGAAACCTGCCGGAGTGGTGGTCGTCTCTGCTGTGGTCACCAGAATCATCTGCGTCCTCTCCGATTATGGAATTCCCGGGTGTCCAGTGGGATAAACGCTCATCCGGTATATTTTGGAATCCTTATGTCAGCGACCTCCAGGGGTGCGGTGTGCGCTCAAGGAACAGGAAACACCTTCAGGGCTCAGAAATAAACCCAAAAGAGAGGCTTCCGATAGTGTGATATCTTTTATTGAGGTGTAAATAAACAAATAAAGCACTTACATGGTGCAATACACAATTCCAAAGATGGCCGCCCGTGTCAAGGTGTGGACCATGTGGGTAGTAGTTGTAGATCAAATAGCATCTCCCTAAAGCCTGCAAACAGTTTGCTGAAGACAAGCAGACTAAGGACATGTATTACTGGAACCATGTCCTGTGGTCTGATGAGACAAAGATAAACTGATTTGGTTCAGATGGTATCAAGCGTGTGTGGCAGCAACCAGGTGAGGAGTACAAAGACAAGTGTGTCTTGCCTACAGTCAAGCATGGTGGTGGGAGTGTCATGGTCTGGGGCTGCATGAGTGATGTCGGCTCTGGGGAACTACAGTTCATTGAGGGAACCATGAATGCCAACATGTACTGTGACATACTTGCATAAGAGCATGATCCCCTTTCTTTGGAGACTGGGCCGCAGGGCAGTATTCCAACATGATAACAACCCTAAACACACCTCCAAGATGACCACTGTCTTGCTAAAGAAGCTGAGGGTAAAGGTGATGGACTGGCCAAGTATGTCTCCAGACAACCCTATTGAGCATCTCTGGGGCATCCTCAAATGGAAGATGGAGGAGCGCAAGGTCTTTAACATCCACCAGCTCCGTGATGTCATCATGGAGGAGTGGAAGAGGACTCCAGTGGCAACCTGTGAAGCTCTGGTGAACTCCATGCCCAAGAGGGTTAAGGCAGTGCTAGAAAATAATGGTGGCCACATAAAATTTGGACACTTTGGGTCCAATTTGGACATTTTCACTCAGTGGTGTACTCACTTTTGTTGCCAGTGGTTTAGACATTAATGGCTGTGTGTTGAGTTATTTTGAGGGGACAGCACATTTACACTATTATACAAGCTGTACACTCACTACTTTACATTGTAGCAAAGTGTAATTTCTTCAGTGTAGTCACATGAAAAGATACAATAAATTATTTACAAAAATGTGAGGGGTGTACTCACTTCTGTGAGATACTGTATTTTTTGTTCAATTCTTCATGGCCAAGGTAACCGAGGACATGACAGGAGGTGTGTTCTTTTCCTACATTCTTTGTGCTAAAAGGTATCCCTCTTTACCATCTCAGGAAATTTGGAGATACAAACTACTGTTGAATAATGTGTTTTGGTAAAGATAACCAAGGACATGGCAGGGGGTGTGCTCTTTGTCTACATTCTTTGTGCTTAAAGGTGTCTCAACTTTTATTGAATAATGTGTTTTGGCAGCCATGTGACCTTTCAGAGCTGGACCACTTTAAAAGACTTCAGGTTTTTGCAGTAGGGTGGAAAGTAGATTTGCAATACACTCATCTACATATGGTCCTGTGCAGATTGATGGAAGATGCTACCTTCTCTTCTCTCCCACATTCTCATACACAGCAGTTAGTGTTCTAGGGTGTCTGGGCAGGCAGTACCATTAAATGATATTTCCAGAACACAAAACGTCACCTCAGAGACCCAGATCAGGAATTAAGGGAGTGACCATCCTCCACGAAAACATATCCACCAATTCATCAAAAGCTGTGCAGCTTTTATGAAAGGCTGGGGAAGCCTAGGACAATACTGCAATAAAGAAAAAACTAATTTTATTGAAAGATAAAACAGATGTGTACTCACAAAAGTCACAATTTCATAAGCATGTGTTCTCCAATACTGGATAATCAGACCGGAGTCATGTGCGAGTCCCAATTGAAGGAAGACCCTATAGAATGCTGACGCATTTTGACGTGTGTCTTTGGTAAAGAAATCCCAGTAAGTGTATATTAATTGGTTTGCATAAATGTTATAGCGTCTACAATTGACAATATACTGGAATTTTTTTTCAAACTAGTAATGGCAGTGATCAACAACTTGTAGCAGGACTGTGATAAAGCGGCAAGCATTCTGACACTGGCTAAGATACTGACAGCACCAGTGACACTAATACAGTGATCAGTGCTAATAAAATGCACTGACACTGTACTAAAAACACAGGGCAGAAAGGGGTTAACATCTGGGGCAATCAAAAGGCTAACTGTGTGCCTATTTGTAATGTTTGCAATATGTGCTGCTTCAATAAGTGATGTGACCGTTTTTGTCTCCCTGCATTGGACCCGGTGATTAACAGCCGAGGTCACGAATGGCGGCACGGGTAGGGCGTGCATGCGGCTCACGTGCGCTCCCCACCTGGAGGTGCAAAATCACATATATATACGTGATTTTGCGCACCCCTGCCACCCTGTAGCAGTATATCTGCTATAGGGCATTGGAGAAACAGTTAAAGGACATTTTGGGGGAGATTTACTAAAATGGGTGCACTCAGAATCTGGTGCAGCTGTGCTTGGTAGCCAGCTTGTAACAGCTTTTTCAATTAAGCTTTGACACCAAAAAAAAAAAAAAAACCTGGAAGCTGATTGGTTTCTATACAGAGCTGCACCAAATTTTGCACTATGCAGTTTCAGTAAATAACCCCCTAGTGTTTTATGATAAAAAAATGTATCACTATGACATTTATTTTAAGTCTGTCTATTGCTTTCCATAGAAGGTATCCCACATGAAGTGCTTTCAGAAGCAGGTGACGTGTTACTGATTGGTGTAGTCCCACTGCCTGGCTCTTCTTGAAGAGTCTGAGACTTTTTTAAATAGGTGCTCCCCTGATAAAAGACATGGTCCGAATGTTGTCACATTCTGCAGATGACTGAGAGACTTGTCATGGGTTATCTGTGGGCCATAGAAGGTGGGAAGTGAAGTCGGAGGTCAAGTATGTGCACATGGCACAAATACACAGACACTGTGCTGACAAGGAAAATACATGAGCTCTTAGTGTTTTCAATACAAAGTCTTCATGCTTACGGTAGCTGATAATGACATATAGATATCGGAGATATTTAAATACAAGCACAACACTATTCAAAGAATTTTGTTTCTTCTTTATGAAACTTAAAAATGAAAAAGTGGAGAAGCTAGCAACTACCCTAACCAGTTGTCTCAGTATGTAAGAATTCTGACGCGTGTCCACTGTTTACTCTGAAATAACCCACTAGTGGTAATTTTATACAGGTGGTTGTGCAGTAAATCTGCAGCTCAAGACATTGTAAGTTTAGGAGAACCTACTAATGTTAATGTGTTGGTAAAGAAAGGTGGGTGAGACCAGAGGCTTCTCAGCTGAAAGACAACATGTTGTGATGGGTGCCATACGCTGATTGGATCATGTGTCAAGGATATGTCAAAAATATCAAGAATATGCATGATAGGTAGGTGGATAGGGGAACTGCTGCCACACACCTTTAGCATTGCCTTATAAAATGTAAAGCATCAGTGACCCTTTTACCTGACATCTCTATGACTCTATGTTCCCCCAGAGAGTTTTGCTAGGAGTATCTGTCAGCAAAATCCCATAGACATGAGATCCAGAAAAAAACAAAAAGAATAAACTATGAACAGTAGAAAAATGAATTTGCAACACAGCAGATTAAATCTAACTTACAATCTTTTGGGTAATCTGTTTAATGTGGAATTTCACCCTAAAGCTTCTCTAACATTTTTGGCACATTATACTTTTTTGGGGTACCTAGTTTTGATCTAGGCGATTCCACTGAAAGTTCTCCCCCCTTCCATGCCCACAACCTCTTGAGGCATGTCACAGGTCATAGGAGGCTTTGGGACCATGCATACAACACGGTGCAGCTCATGCATGTGCAGAGGGAAGCCGGCTGTAAAGCCCCAAGGAGTCACAGTCGGATTCTCTTAGTAAACATGTTGGCCCTGGTGACCAGAAGACCAACAAATAACCAACCCAGTTGAGGATGGAGCTATATCCCTGGACAGGTAAGTATTTGTAGCTGCTGACTTTTAACTTTTTGCAAACCTACTGAAGATCTTCTTTAAGCCTTCCCATTGCCTTTTCTAATTACTTTCTAGACCAGTAATTAGCCTAGTTTGTCTAATAACAGGCATCTTTCATCTATGTTTACCTTACTTTGTTAAATTATGCAATACAATCTGATACAATTGAACCATTAATTTAAAAAATAAATTTTTGCCCCCATTCACACCTGAGCATTTTGTAGCTCCACCTCAAAACTCCAAAATGCTCTACAACTAAAATCTCATGATATAATATATAAATTCCTGTGCAGCTCTACACAGAACAAAATAAAATTTGCACATTTATCATCTGTGCAGTACTCAAATTTCAGAGCTGAACAGATTATAAATTTGCCAACCAAAATCTAGTTTTTTTAAATTGTAAAACCACACATTTCAAATGTAAGCGTTCAAACACCGGAAATTCAAAAGGGTGCGTGAGCTACTTTTTTTTGGCCCCACTGACTTCATTGAGAATGGAGAAATTAGCAAACTGGTATGTTACATGGGTTTTTCAGGAGTACCCATAATAAACATCTATGGGGCCAAAAACATGAAATCTTGCCCCACAGAAGCTCCTGTATGAAATTTCACCCTAAAAAAGGGTTCTAAACCATGCATGAAAACAAAATGAAAATTACGCACATTCTACACTCAAGTGTTATTGAGGGCTTAAAGTGTATATCAACGTTGCTGAGAAAACATGAAATCTTGACCCACAGAAGCACCTGTATGGCATTTCACCCTGAAAAAGGGTTCTAAACCATGCATGAAAACAAAATGAAAATTACCTACATTCTACGCTCAAGTGTTATTGAGGGCTTAAAGTGTATATCAATGTTGCTGAGAAAACATGAAATCTTGACCCACAGAATCTCCTGTATGGCATTTCACCCTGAAAAAGGGTTCTAAACCATGCATGAAAACAAAATGAAAATTACGTACATTCTACACTCAAGTGTTGTTGAGAGCTTAAAGTGTATATGAGCGTTGCTGAGAAAAAAAATTCATGTACAATGCAGGATTTTTATTAAAAAATTGTTGCAAATTCCTACCTTCTTCTGTTCATAAGAAATAGCTGTTTGTCTCACCATGCCTTTCCAGACTGATTCCTAATTGACAGGCTCTGCGTTCATTGTAATTACCTGAGCAAATCTTAGTGTTCTAATGAGGAAGCTGCAATGCTCTTTAGTAGACAACCCTTGGAAGACTCTCACCAAAAATGATAATCCATTTGCAAAGGATGCCTATAATTTTACTTGTATCTTGGTGGAAACATCTGAGAAAATCAGTGAGTCAGTCAAAGAAGCAGAAAGTGATATTTCTAGAGAATTCTGTAAATGGTGTACAGAATGCCATCAGGCTGCCATATTGCAGTGGATTTTTTTTACATGTTTAGAAAATCTCATTACATTACAAAATCACATTACACATACTATTGAATTAAAAATGTCTTGTAAAGTAATTCTATATGCTATATTAATTTTATTTAGTTTTCCGTTAAATTCAGAAGGGATTTTTTTAAAGCCTGTGTAAAAATACTATTCTTGTTTCTCCAAGCTAATTCTCTTCCATAGTAGATTTGATGCCAGACATACTTCACTTATGTTCATATACAGTCATGGCCGAAATTGTTGGCACCCTTGATATTTTTCCTGAAAATCAAGTATTTCACACAAAAAAGGTATTGCATTAACACATGTTTTGCTATACACATGTTTATTCCCTTTGTATGTATTGGAACAAATATAAAACAGAGGCAGAAAAGCAAATATGACATAATGTCACACAAAACCCCAAAAATGGGCTGGACAAAAGTATTGGCACCCTTAACTTAATATTTGGTTGCACACCCTTTGGAAAACATAACTGAAATCAGTCGCTTCCTATAACCATCAATAAGCTTCTGACACCTCTCACCCGGAATTTTGGACCACTCTTCCTTTGCAAACAGCTCCAGGTCTCTCTTATTGGAAGGACACCTTTTCCCAACAGCAATTTTAAGATCTCTCCACAGGTGTTCAATGGGATTTAGATCTGGGCTCATTGCTGGCCACTTCAGAACTCTCCAGCGCTTCTTTGCCATCCATTTCTGAGTGCTTTTTGACGTATGTTTGGGGTCATTGTCCTGCTGGAAGACCCAGGATCTTGGACGCAAACCCAGCTTTCTGACACTGGGCCCTACAGTGCGACCCAAAATCCTTTGGTAATCCTCAGATTTCATGATGCCTTGCACACAGTCAAGGCACCCAGTGCCAGAGGCAGCAAAACAACCCCAAAACATCATTGAACCTCCACCATATTTTACCGTAGGTACTGTGTTTTGTTCTTTGTAGGCCTCATTCCGTTTTCGGTAAACAGTAGAATGATGTGCTTTACCGAAAAGCTCTATCTTGGTCTCATCTGTCCACAAGACGTTTTCCCAGAAGGCTTTTGGCTTACTCAAGTACATTTTGGCAAACTGTAGTCTTGCTTTTTTATGTCTCTGTGTCAGCAGTGGGGTCCTCCTGGGTCTCCTGCCATAGCGTTTCATTTCATTTAAATGTCGACGGATAGTTCGCGCTGACACTGATGCTCCCTGAGCCTGCAGGACAGCTTGAATGTCTTTGGAACATGTTTGGGGCTGCTTATCCACCATCCGGACTATTCTGCGTTGCAATCTTTCATCAATTTTCCTCATCCGTCCACGACCAGGGAGATTAGCTACAGTGCCATGGGTTGCAAACTTCTTGATAATGTTGCGCACTGTGGACAAAGGCAAATCTAGTTCTCTGGAGATGGACTTGTAACCTTGAGATTGTTGATATTTTGCCACAATTTTGGTTCTCAGGTCCTCAGACAGTTCTCGTCTCCTCTTTCTGTTGTCCATGCTTAGTGTGGCACAGACAGACACACAATGCAAAGGTTAAGTGAACGTCTCTCCTTTTTATCTGCTTTCAGGTGTGATTTCTATATTGCCCACACCTGTTACTTGCCCCAGGTGAGTTTACAGGAGCATCACATGCTTGTAACATTCTTATTTATCCGCAGTTGTGAAAGGGTGCCAATACTTTTGTCCAGCCCATTTTTGGAGGTTTGTGTGACATTATGTCGAATTTGCTTTCTTTCCTCCCTTTTTTTGTTTTGTCCCAATACACACAAAGGGAATAAACATGTGTATAGCAAAACATGTGTTAATGCAATACGTTTCGTGAGAAATACATGATTTCCTGGAGAAATATCAAGGGTGCCAACAATTTCGGCCATGACTGTAGTATGTGTAAGGAATGAATCATCTACTTGACCTCATGAGCATTCACTTGGCTTTTTGAACCCTCTTTAACAACTACACGCTTCACAAGAGCCTCTTGTATCTTTGATTTCTTCATTTGTTCTGCACTCTCCAATCTACAGACTTGCTTGTTCTTTGTCTCCTGCGCTTGCAGTGTTTGACAGTGCTGATTTCTCCTCTTTAAGAATGTTAATCTTGTAATTCACCTTATCATGGAAGCATTCAGGTAGCATCAGTGTCACTCAACAAACTCTTGTTCTTGTTTTCTTTGCTATGCTTTTTTCTTGTGGCCTGCATGCCACATATACTCATTGTTAGACACAGGAAAGTTCTATATTTGTGCTGATTTATTAAATATAAAGAGCTGTGGATTTGCAACTGTAGGGAGCTTTCTCTACATCAGTGTGATCAAAGCCTGTGATTTTAAAATGTATGTGCTCTTATGATTTACAGTGTAGTGTAGTATACAAAAAATACTTTTTATTGCAGTTCCAGGTATAATTGAAATCCAAATATCACACTGTAAATACCTTATTTTTCGCTCCATAAGACGCACTTTCCCCCCCCCCAAAATGGGGGGGGAATGCCAGTGCGTCTTATGGAGCGAATATGGAGCGGCCAGTCCGGTATTTCCGCCGCCGACACCATGTCAAAATACCGGGCCGGCCACTCAGCTCTTCTCTGCAGCAGGACCTTACCTGTTCCTTGGTCCAGCACTGTACAGTCTTCCCGCGCCGGCATTTTTAGTGTGGGCACCCAGCTGTCATGTGTCCCAGAAGACGCCGGTCCATAAACAAAGCGCAGCGCTTCTCGCGCATGCGCAGTGGGCACCCGGCTGTCATAGCCGGGTGCCCACACTAAAGGTAGGACAACTCCGTGGAAGTGGGAGTCGGTACCTGTCAAATTCAGGTACCCGCTCCCTCTCCCTCCCCAAAGGTCCACAGTCTCTGGTCATCTCCTGTGCTGTCGGCAGTCTCTGGTCATCCCCTGTACTGTCTGCAGTCTCTGGACATCTCCTGTACAGTCTGCAGTCTCTGGTCATCTTCTGTACTGTCTGCAGTCTCTGGACATCTCCTGTACTGTCTGCAGTCTCTGATAATCTCCTGTACTGTCTGCAGTCTCTGGTCATCTCCTGTACTGTCTGCAGTCTGTGGTCATCTCCTGTACTGTCTGCATTCTCTGGTCATCTCCTGTACTGTCTACAGTCTCTGGTCATCTCCTGTACTATGTCCGCAGTCTCTGGTCATCTCCTGTACTGTCGGCAGTCCCTGGTCATCCCCTGTACTGTCTGCAGTCTCTGAACATCTCCTGTACTGTCTGCAGTCTCTGGTCATCCCCTGTACTACGTCCGCAGTCTCTGGTCATCTCCTGTACTGTGTCCGCAGTCTCTGGTCATCTCCTGTACTGTGTCTGCAGTCTCTGGTCATCTCCTGTACTATGTCTGCAGTCCATTGGTTCAGAATATTTTTTTTCTTGTTTTTCTCCTCTAAAACCTAGGTGCGTTTTATGTAGCGAAAAATATGTTAACTTGTGTAGAGGCCTGAATCTATCAATTCTTTCCCTGTAGACCATCTTTGTCACTACCCTTTCTCCTGCTTCATATGTGAATGAGCACTGCATTCTCAACCTTCTTTCATAAACCAGTGTTACATCTAAGAAAAAAATACTTCAAAAGAAAAGTTTTTCTTCTTTTTAACCCTAACATAAAATTTTCAACTCTTTCATTATTTTTATCATAGCTATTTTTATGCAATACTATAGCAGTGCTGCGCGGTCATATTTCACCACCAGTAAAAATATATCTCAGTGTCATAAATATATATACTGTATATATATATGCTAATAAATACATACTGTAAATAAAATGTTCATGATCAATATAGTGAGTCCTTAAAATGGACAAATATATTTGAATAAATGTGTAAAGTGTCCTTATTTCATCGATTATGTTTCAATCCATTGATTTATTGTGCAATTCTTGAATTCAACCAGTGCTTATTTCACCAGTACAGCGTACATACCTTCACCGACATACATACAGTATATACTCTCGCCTCCAGTATTTAACCCACAATTATTTTTGATCAAATTGCGCTTTTTCCCTTTAACCTGGGTAGGTATAGACACAAGCACTCTCCTGCACAGGACTCCGAGTGGAACTCAATCCATCCCCAGCCTCCCAAGCCATGCAGGATTTTTTCTTCCAAAGTTCAGAAAGAATAGGCCATCATAGTGTTTTAACGTTTCCTATTAATATTTATTCAAAATAGTATATTGCACTCATATTAAAATGGGCTCATCGGAGACCCCACAGTAAAAAGGCTCCTTTTCCCTTAAGAAATTGAATTCCTCAATCACTCACAAGATGGAGGCTCGCAAACTTTTGGGTGTGCGTCTGGACGTCATTGGCCCTGCCCTACCTGTTACATCACCGACCACATGACATCAGGGGATCAGTATTGTATCTTGATATATACGTGGGAACACATAGAGTGGTAGCTGCAGTCCATTTTGGAGTGTATATAACAATAGCTTGATACATAATTGCTGTTCTGTGTCTCCAATCTAAGCATTGATAGTGTGATCTCTGTAACTTACAGTTGTGATGAGATAGCGATAACTTCAACCTCAGTTGGATACCACAGTCAGTGACTCAATTGATAAGACATATTGTAGGTTTTGTGAAGTTTATTCCATAAACTGAGAGAATCTTACAATGAACATTCGATAGGTCAAAAGATCATAACGTTTCTGCTCCATGCCATGAGGCTAGAGCTGCAATGCCTTACTGGTAAAAGGGGTGGGATATCTATACAGCATTAACTAAACCAAAGGAAAGGGAGGAGCAGAGACAAAACACTTAAAGGCATATGACAGTCAATATGACAGTCATGTGAAACACGACAATTGCGCTAAAGTATACTGTTTTGTTGTTGTATTGTCTCCCTTTATTTTGCAAAGCGCTGAGCAAACTGTTGGCGCTATATAAATCCTGTATGATAACAATACTAACTGGTTGTAGAATTAGTTTTTTGTATGCTGTTTTTTTTCCCTTTTTTATCACTTATTCATAACCTTCTATTAATTTCTGTACCGGAAATAAAAATTTTAGTAAATTTATTAAAGGGACATGTTGCAGTTTAAAATGTTCACTTTATATTAATTATAAGCCGAGGTAGCACCCTCCTAGATAGGTTCCAGGTTTAGATAGACAGATTTAGTTTGTGTGTTTGTATTTTGATAGGTAAATGTAGTTGTCATACTGTAGAGAGATTGTTTGTAATTATGATTAGGTAAAAAAAATAACTTGTACACTGTAATTAGTGTGGCTGTGTTCTGCTAGTTAGGTCTGCTCTGTGTGATCAGCTGGTGCCAGCCTGATAGCTCCCTCTGCATCCAGAAAGCTTGAAAAGCTTCTGGATAATAGGTGTGGATTTATACAGATGGAAGCATGAATACTGATACAGCTCTGGCCTATCCCAGAGAGGCAGGCTCTGATGGCATGCTGGGTAACTGTATATATTCTGTAAGCACACTGAGTTCTGGTTCTTTCTCTGTATAGGATTGTTCCAACCAGGAACATCTTAATAGCATCATGGGCCCCTGGGCAATGTAATGCACTGGGGCCCTTACCAGCCGTCACCAATTTACGCACCTTCTGTCAAAAATTAAAGTATAAATAGTTGATAGAATTGAACATATATTTATTAATACTTTCAATAAATCTATTTTAATTAATAAGAAAACATGCCCTAAATCAGACTATTCAACACAAATATATAAACAATATAAAATGTCAGTAGACTAGAGGACAGGGCATCAGAAGGGCAGAGTACAGGGTTCAACGGGGCAAGAAGAGCAGAGTATGGGGGGAAGAGGGTGCAGTACATGGGGGGCAGGAGGGTACAGTATGGGGGGTAGGAGTGTACAGTACAGGGGGCAGGAGGGAACACCATGGGGGGGGGGGTAAGTGGACACAGTACAGTGGGCAGGAGGGTACAGTATGGAGAAGCACAGTACATGGGAGGGCAAGCCAACACAGTACAGGGGGCAGAAGAGTATAATATAGGGGCAGCAATGTATAATACAGATATGGTCTCCTCAAGCACAGCAGTGCAGGGGTTCTCCTGTCACAGATTCTACCTATTTCTGGCAGGCTGTCACTGGGAAAAATTTACAATCGGAATGACATCTCCTCCTCTACCCCCCCCCACCCCCATATATACACACACACACAGTTTCTCCCTCTCTCTTCTGGCACTAAGGCACTAAGCAAGAACCCCTAGGCAGAGCATCTTACTACTGCTGCTGCTTGAGTGGGCATGGATGATGATGTGCAGATCACATGAGATCAATAGGAAGGGAGGATCAGCAGGGATCGAAGTGCAGCACACATCCTGCCTACTCAAGCAGTAGTAAGATGCTCTGCTTTGGGGTTCTTCCTTAACCCCTGCAAAATATTGGGGGGGGGGCTGGGAACCATGGAGGATAGAGGAAAAAGAGAGGGGTGAGGTAGGAGATGGGGTTAGGTAGAGAAGGACTTGAATGAAACTGGGGGGATCCTGGTCTGTATAGGGATAACAAAGATGGGAAGATTTGTGCTGGCACGTGGGAAGGGGGAGGAGAAGAAAATAGATGGGGGTCAAGGGGATTGGAGAGGGATGATCAGGGATGGGCATGGGGAATACTGTTGGCTGGTACGGAAAAGCCACAGTATAATACAAGTAAATGGGCTGGCAGGTAGGGGAGAAGGTGTGATCGCCATTTTATAGTAACAAGACAGTGTTGGAGGTGTGCAGGGTGGGTGATTCAGGCCATCTTGAGTGTTTGTGTATCCTGGGACACACACCTGTGTGTTGGTGAAGTGGCTCCAGAGACCAAGTACATGAGAAGGGAGGGAATCAGAGAGAGTGAAAGTGAATTGGAGTGAGTATTGTCATAAAACTGTCATCAAGAATAGTATTCAGGCTGGCCTTGGCAAGAGGGCTGCTAGATGTCAGCAAACCGGCTGGCTGGGAGAAGAGAGCAAGGGTTAAAAAAATCTGAAAGAGAGGCAGTCTGACAGGCAGAGGTGGATGGAACTGTGTGAGGATGAAAGGGAGCAGGACGAAATAGTGGCTGAGGTTGAAAGGAGGATGCGGAGAAGGGAGAGAATGATAAAGACAGCTGGAGGCAGTGAGAAATAGGGATAATGGACTTGACCTGTAGTAAATGGAAAAGAGCTGGCCAAAGTTAAGAAAACTGTTGGCAGTTAGCTGCAATGAGAAACTTGCAAGGGTCCTCCAGGCACCTAGTGTCCAGGAGTGCCTGTGCATTAAGACGGCCCTGGTTCCAGCCTGCCCACCCAAGCAACTTCTGGTGGTCGACCTGAGAGCCTGAATGCTGAGATCTGGGTTCTGCTAAAGCTGACTGAGGGGCCATCTACTGAAGGTCTGGTCTGGTATCAAGGAGGAAGGAAGCCATCTGTCCTTGTGCCTTGTGAGTACAGACCTCTGAAAGGATCTTAGAGATTTGTGCTGCTAAAACCCCTGTGGTGCAAGGGAGTCAGCTGCGGGTCTAACTAAATGGGACACCAGGTGTTCCGAAGAGCTTTGTCCACTTAATCACCTACTTGAAGGAACTCTGCTCTAGCTTACTACTATTACTTTTACTACTGCCCTAAAGCTGAAGACCACTGTTTGTTGCAAGCACAGGCTTTGTTATAGCTTTTCCTGAAGAATACCTAGGTCCTCAAGTGTTCATAGTTCTTGTTTTTGGAGTATCCCACTTAATTCCCTCAACCCTTTCCAAGTTCTCCAAAAATAAAAACAACACAAACAACACCCCTAGACTGGTCATGGAAGAAACGTGCAAATTAACCTATGTGCCTGGTCGCAGGGCAAAGCTTTTGGGGAAGACCTGGACAGTATTCCTGATGCTCCAACGGGAGTAGCACTGCACCACTTTAGTACCAAGATGAAAGTAACACCTTTAGTTACTTATATCATTAAAGTGACAATAAAGGTTCAGATTTTTTGTTTTAAAAATAACAAACATGTTAAACTTACCTGCTCTGTGTAATGGTTTTGCACAGAGCAGCCCCAATCCTCCTCTTCTTGGGTCCCCCACTGGTGCTCCTGGCTCCTCCTCCTTATTGCTTGCTCTGGGGGCACTTCTGCATGCTCGCTCCCGAGCCACCTCTGTAGGTCTATAAGCCAAACAGAGCACAGCTCGACTTCAACTCCACTGTTGTGTCTTGACCAATGAGGAAGGACAGACCCAGGAGAGCTCCTGCTCTCGTGCATAGTGCTGGACCAAAATAGGGCTCAGGTAAGTATTAGGGGGCTGAAGGGGGAGCTGCACACTGAAGGTTTTTTTACTTCATGCATAGAATTCATGAAGGTAAAAAACCTTCAGCTTTTAAAAGCACTTTAATAAAACCTGACTCTTTTAAAAAAAAAAAAAAATTATATTTAATATAATGTTATAATTATGTGCTCTGTAAATTAATGTTGCACAAAGGGGTCCCTGGCCTCTTCTTCTGGAGCCCCCTGCCGGCATTGTCCATTTCTCCTTAAACCGGGTGGCCTTCAGCTAGCGCAGTGCTAAGGGGGCGCCCGTGCAGTTAAGCTCCTGATCCAGGCTGTATGCATCTATAGACACACACGGCGCCAGTAAGTCCCAAACTCTCTCACTCCTCACAGGACTTTGACTCCTGTGTCTCTTGTGAAAGCAAAAAGAGGGAAGAGCAGAGCTGCAGTTAAGACAGTGCTGGATCATAAAAGGAGGAAGGTAAGTCTTTAAGGATGGGAAGGGGGAGACAAGCAATGGGGAGATTTTTACTTTAATGCAGAGAATGCATTGAAACAGAACTCTGGGCAAAAACATATTTACATGTCCTAGTTGATGATTTCCTTCCTTCACTTAATATGTAATCCACCTTCTGGTTCAATCAGTTGCACTGACAGCTATTCATTTTCAAATCAAACCATTAATTCGCTTTGGTTTCATGTTTGTAAGATCAGTGGCTGCTATGCCTCCTATTCCCCCAGTCATTGGTCTTGGTCTTCTGTAGTTCCTTCTCCAGGAAGTAGTGGTGTATTTCATCTCTACTTGCAGTGGTGGGCAGACTGGGACTCTCAGATACATTCACCATGTACAGGCCTAGTGTACCTGTTCACATTCACTACAATTCCCTGTGGTTGATGGAAACTGTAGTTTCCTTTTACTGCAGATATAGGAGAGGATATGATGTAATGCCTGCTGCTACACCTCCTTATTGGCAGGGCGAATGCTGTTATCTTTTGAATTACAGAGATGAGGTCATGAAAATTCAATTAGACTTTTCTCCTAAATGGTAAGGATTTTCAAAATTGCATTAATAGTTTAGTGTATTGTGTATTGGGGTGTGCTAATGGGTGATTTTTCATTTGAACATTATCATAATATCTGTAGTATTATCCTTTTAGTCCGAGTACACAGCGGAACATAATAAGGGAGGAAGAGAGGAGGAGAGATATCGAAATCTGTGACACTTCTTTTCCATCTAGGATGTTACAAGCAAGATATGTTCAGCATCATGCTCTGTTATTCCACCTATAATCTAGGGCAGGGGTGTCAAACTGGCGGTCCTCCAGCTGTTGCCAAACTACAAGTCCCATCATGCCTCTTCCTTTCAGAGTCATGCTTGTAACTCTCAGTCTTGCAATGCCTCATGGGACTTGTAGTTTGGCAACAGCTGGAGGGCCGCCAGTTTGACACCCCTGAACTAGTGTCTAAGTATTCGGTAAGGAGCAGTGTGTTTTTTTTGGTGGTGGACACGAGAGTCTCTATTTTACTACACACGTCGAGGATTATTGTGGACATCATAATCGGGATTTTGTTATCAAAAGACTTTTTCATTGTTTGGTGTTTCGTGTATTTTGACTGAATAATACTATTGGTAGGAGCACATTTAAACTATAAGTGGCTCACTATTAGTATATTTTTATCAATAGCACAACAACTGGATATCACGTATTGAGTATTTGCATTGATATTTTTTGAGTGCAGCTATTTTTCACTGTTTGTTTTACGGTTCACAATTAGTTTGGATTTTTTGGGCACTCAGCGCAGTTACATAATTTTCACAATATGATTTATTAGTGTATTCAAGTTTATGTTATTACATGTTCTCTAAACCCCTATCGTATATTTTATAAAATATTAATGAATGAAAAGACACAGTATAAACTCTGTAATCTTAGCATACTTACCTATGACACAGCATTTCCAATTTACAAATGAACACTATACACCCGAGTTGTAGTGGCTTCCTGTCTGTTTATTTAGAGCTTGGGGTCATTTCATGGTAATAATTTCAGTAAATTGTTGTGGATTGCTTCCTATTTCTCACCCCTCTAATGACTTTCACACCTTCTCCTGTCTGCGTCTATAGGCTTTTTTAGGCATTTCACGGCAGGAGACAAAGCTGCCTTTCCAGACACTTTCATTTGATAGCTAATCATCAAGCCAAAAAAGGGTCAAATCCCTCCAAAGCCCCATTAGCCCTTTCAACCTCAAAATACTGTGTAACCATCTTTTTCTTCTTTATAGTTTTAATGGGTTTGCAAAATTTACAGTGCTAAATTGATTATGTGTAATCTGCGTGAGAGCACTGAGCATTAAATGGGATTACCACATGTAACACATCCTCAAGAGAATCCTACCAAATCTTGTTTGGTAGACCAGAGATTAAAGAGGAACCCCAAGCAAATGCAAAGAAGAATGACATATTAATCTTGAAGTAGATGTTTGCGAAAAACCTTATTTTATTTTTAGATTAAGTTAAACTAGTGACAGGTTAGAACATTTGTCGAGTTTTTATTGCTCCTTGTGCTACTAATGGGGAGATTCTCCCGACTTCTGTTATGGTGCCTCATACGTATATCAGAAAGTGAGGTGAAATGATCACAGATAAGAAAAACATACAGTTGCAAGAAAAAGTATGTGAACCCCTTGGGATTACGTGGAGTTTTGCATGAATTGGGCATAAAATGTGCTCTGAACGTCACCTAAGTCACAACAATAGAAGAACACAGTCTGCTGAACATAATACTACACAAACATTAGATGTTGCCATGGTTTAATTGCACATAACATGGAAACATTCACAGTGCAGGGAGGAAAAAGTATGTGAACCTTTGGACTTAATAACTGGTTGACCCTCCTTTGGCAGCAATAACCTCAACCAAACGTTTCCTGTAGTTGCAGATCAGACCTGCACAACGATCTGGAGTAATTTTGGACCACTCCTCTTCACAAAACTGTTTCAGTGTAGCAATATTCTTGGGATGTCTGGTGTGAATCACTCTCTTAAGGTCATGCGACAGCATTTCAATCGGGTTGAGGTCAGGACTCTGACTGGGCCACTCCAGAAGGCGTATTCTGTGCTGTTGAAGCCAGTGTTTTGTTGAAATACTTGTATGCTTTGGGTCATTGCCCTGTTGCATCACCCATCCTCTGCGGAGCTTCAGTTGGCGGACAGATGGTCGTACGTTTTCCTGCAAAATGTCTTGATAAACTCTGGAATTCATTTTCCCATCAATGACAACATTCCGTCCAGGCCCTGAGGCAGCAAAGCAGCCCCAAACCATGATGCTCCCTCCACCATGTTTTACAGTGGGGATGAGGTTTTGATGTTGGTGTTCTGTGCCTTTTTTTCTCCACACATAGTGTTGTGTGTTCTTCCCAAACAACTCAATCTTGGTTTCATCTGTCCACAGTATATTTTGCCAGTAGTGCTGTGGAACATCCAGGTGCTCTTTTGCAAACTTCAAACGTGCTGCAATATTCTTTTTGGACAGCAATGGCTTCCTCCGTGGTGTCCTCCCATGTACTCCATTCTTGTTTAATGTTTTCCTTATTGTAGATGTGTCAACAAAAATGTTAGCATGTGCCAGAGATTTCTGTAGGTCTTTAGCTGACACTCTGGGATTCTTCTTTACCTCACAGAGGTTCTAATTTCCCTTGCTATGAAAAATGTGCCATCAACGGGGGTGCCTATAATCTTGAGCTTTTATTCTTAGGCCTCATTTGCATGGGCATATTTAAGTGTATGCCCATGCAAGAGCTGTGTTTGCCTACACCCGGGGGTTCTGTGCATCCTTTTGCAAGCAGTCCCATTCATGTCAATTGGGAAGCAACAGCTGCATGGAAAAGAAGGTTATTAGGGGTCTTCACACAGGCAGACATTTAAGTACGCTTGTGTGAATAAGACCATAGTTAAAACGTATCCTAAAAGGAAAAAACTTGGCGGTGTAATTGTTAACCACTTGCCTACCGGGCACTTTTACCCCCTTCCTGCCTAGGCCAATTTTCAGCTTTCAGCACTTTGAATGACAACTGCGCAGTCAAGCAACACTGTACCCATATGAAATTTTTATAATTTTTTTTTCACACAAATAGAGCTTTCTTTTGTTGGTATTTAATCGCTGCTGGGTGTTTCATTTTTGTGCGCTATAAGCAAAAAAATTGAAAAAAAATGTTTCCTTTGTTTCTGTTAGAAAATTTTGCAAACAGGTAATTTTTCTTCTTCGCTGATGTGTTTTGATGAAGCTGCGCTGATGGGCACTGATTGGCAGCACTGAAAGGAGGCACTGATAGGCGGCACTGATGAGCTGGCACTGATGATGCTTCACTGATAGGCGGCACTGATGGGCAGCACTGATGGGCGGCACTGCTGGGCACAGGTGGGTGGCACTGCTGAGTGGCACTGCACGGTACAGGTGGTTGGCACTGATGGGCACAGGTGGGTGGAACTGCAGGGCACAAGTGGGTGGCACTGATGGGTACAGGTGGGCAGCACTGATGGGCACAGGTAGGTGGCACTGCAGGGCACAGGTGGGTGGCACTGATGGGTACAGGTGGGTGACACTGCTGGGCAAAGGTGGGTAGCACAGGTGGGCGGTACTGCTCATCATGGCACTGACCATCAGAGCCGATCCCTTCGCTGACAATGGCCAGTTCTCGGCAGTATTTTCCTCACACTGTGACAGCGTGAGGAAAGTGCAGCCGATAGCCAGCAACTGTATTTACCTGGTGATCTGCTGTGTCATTGGACACAGATAATCACCTGGTAAAAGGCCGCTGTGATTGACCGTTTACTATATCACGTGATCAGCTGTGTCCGTGGGACACAGCGATCACCGGCGGCGCCGGGTGTGCACTGCTGGGGGCACACAGGGGGCGTGTTCTGGAATGAACCAGAACCAGACAACCGCGCTGTAGCCGTCCTTCGGCTATAGTGCGGTAGGGAACTGGTTAAAAAGAGTTAGCTGGAGTTGAGCTTGAATTTGTTAGTCACTTTTGTAAAAGCCCTTCTAAATCTACTAGTCTATCTAACACTACACTCTCTATAGGTTTACAATGCTACTGTTCAAGGGTGGCTACATTGCTGCACTACGAATACAGCAAAGGAGTGAACATTGTCATCCTAAGATAGGACGTGTGTTACTAACCAGCTCACCAGGTGAAAATAAAGGGAAAAAAAAACTAAAAATGAAAACTAATGCAGCCTCCACATCTAAAGACATCGGAGAATGCAAGCATTCATCCATTTTTTAAATGGTAATTTTCAGTTTTTTACAGTATTTGTAAAACAAATGATGAACTAAACAAAGCACCTTTGTTCTAGAACAGCCTTTTTCAACCAGGGTGCCCAGGTAACCTTGGGTGCCTTGAGGTTTCTTCAGGTGGTGCCTTGACAAAATGCCTAAAAAATGTCCAAAAACTGTATGCAAGCCAGCAGGTGGATCATGCTTGCCTTTTAGTTACACAAACCCACAGGTTTTTGTTTGTGCACCATTACAGCTGTCTAGCCGACGACAACATAAAAAAGCAATGATGTCATCAGTTGATAAGAAGGACATCGAGCACCTGCACAGCATCCATGCTTTTCCCTCCCCTGCCCTCTCTATCAGGGCTGGGGTCACATTAGCTGAGTGAGAAAGAGCAAAGGTGTATTTGCTTTGGAAGAATAAATCACCTCTGACTTTGGATGTCCCACATGTGCACGTTGCTGCATTCTGTAAAACTATTAGTTTAGTTTTTTTACATTTTGTAATGGGTGCCTCGAGATTGTGCAGAATTTTAAAGGGTGCCTCGAGATTGTGCAGAATTTTAAAGGGTGTCTCGAGATTGTGCAGGATTTTAAAGGGTGCCTTGAGATTGTGCAGAATTTTAAAGGGTGCCTTGAGATTGTGCAGAATTTTAAAGGGTGCCTCGAGATCGTGCAGAATTTTAAAGGGTGCCTTGAGATTGTGCAGAATTTTAAAGGGTGCCTCGAGATCGTGCAGGATTTTAAAGGGTGCCTTGAGATTGTGCAGAATTTTAAAGGGTGCCTCAAGAGAGATCGTGCAGGATTTTAAAGGGTGCCTTGAGATTGTGCAGGATTTTAAAGGGTGCCTTGAGATTGTGCAGGATTTTAAAGCGTACCTCAAGATTGTCAGAGTTTTAAAGGGTGCCTCGAGATTGTGCAGAATTTTAAAGGGTGCCTCAAGATTGTGCAGGATTTTAAAGGGTGCCTCGAGATTGTGCAGGATTTTAAAGGGTGCCTCGAGATTGTGCAGGATTTTAAAGGGTGCCTTGAGATTGTACAGGATTTTAAAGCGTATCTCAAGATTGTGCAGAGTTTTAAAGGGTGCCTCGAGATTGTGCAGGATTTTAAAGGGTACCTCAAGATTGTGCAGAATTTTAAAGGGTGCCTTGAGATTGTGCAGGCTTTTAAAGGGTACTTTGACTGAAAAAAGGTTGTGAAACACTGTTCTAGAACATGGAAACCCTTACTGAATGCTATTTAGTTTGCCAAAGCATTCTGAAATAGAAACAGTTGCTACACTTTTTGGTAAAATACTGTTTTTATCATTTTGTATCTTTTGTTGCATATTAGCACTGCTGATCTCATGCATCCCCTTTGCAGCCTCTTCCTGGCTTCATGTAAAGGCTCAAGTACACTGCAGCTGCTAAACTGAAGTTTAGGAGCAATTGTGCATTTTTTTTCAGCAGCCCCTGAACTCTCCTTTATATTGTCCTATGTGTCTATGTACACATAATCGTTTACAGTCGTTTACAGGCAGTTGAGGTTACAGGCATTTTTTTGAAAGCACAAAAATCTTGTTCAGGAGTAGAGTTTACCAGCGTTTCAAACGCCAAAAGTATTTATGGGCTGGTCCATATCCAGATGTTGTCCAGTGCCTTTATTCTTCAGCAAAAATGCATGCACAGCGTTTTTCATGTATTCAAATGGACCCGATACACCAGTGCAGTCAGTTCCAGGTTTTGCGTGCAGAAAAAAAATGCTATAACGTGCTGCATTATTTCTGCACAGAACTGTACTGGAACACATCAAAACACAGCAACAAAGCACAAGAACTGTTGTGTGCACTCCAGAATGCATTCGGAGGCATTACAGGCAATATAGCACTATGTAGATCCTCCCACAGTGCCAAGCATGTTTCACGAGCCACTTTTGCTACAGTTGCAACACCCATCAGAAAGTAGTGCTGTCTCTGCTTCTGCTCCCTCTATTTCACACAAAATGTCTGAAATAGTTAATTATTTACTATTTTTCAATGCATTCTGGGCATTTGGGAGGGTCTCCTAAGATTATCTTTTAAAAATGCTTCTAAACGCAAACGCGCATAAACGCGCATATAAAGCAGTAGGTAAACGCGGCTAAACTGATGTTTTTAACTTATGTTTTCTAGCAGTCAGTTTCCAGCATTCAGAAAAGCTTTTCAAATGCCCTGTGTATATGAGCTCTAACACTGTTAAATAAATGGGTTCTACAACAGTGACAATAGCTGATCATGTTTGTGCAATGTGTATCAGCATGGCCGCTTGTAGTTATTATTGGAAGAGTGTGTGATAGTGTGTCAAAGCAGGAGTACAACTGGGAGAGCTTCATTATCTAACAGAAAGTGCACAAGGTCATTCTTTGTAGGATCACCAGGTATTATTTTAATCAAAGCTTTTTTAAAGCGGTTTAAAAAATATTGAAAAAGAGAATTTTGACTTATCTGTAAATTCCACATCCTGGAGTGCAGTATAGGACACAGGCTGAATATTCATAGACCCTGGGTTAAAGGCTGGTTCCTTCAGGTGATTGGACACTGGAAAAGCTTTTGAGGACAGGCCCCCTGGGCTTCCCCTATAACCCTACCACACTGCGTGAGCCCTAAATTTTGTAGCAAGCAATGCAGAGTATCACAGGGTTAGAAGGGAGGGTGTTCTGCACTGTACTCCAAGATGTGAAATTTCCAGGTAAGTAATTTCTATTGTGTTCTGCCTGTGGCGGGAGAAGGGCATGGGGAGCCTTCCCTGATGGAGGAACACAATGATTACTGCTATTGGCTATAGCTGCAGGCAGTAATAACATGTTAAAAATCCTACAGGGTGGTTGTCCCCAAGTTGAACAATGGATTGACTTGGGCACAATCAGCCTGCCCAAAGACGGATTGAATTTTGACTGGTCCCTGCTGAACCAGCCAAGATTCGATACATCTATGGCCAGCTTAACAGAAGAAAGCTACTTTGCTGTAAAAATTCTGTAAGGGCATTTCTGTGACAAGTACAAAGGATGGTTTCTGCAGGGCAGAGAGAAATAGATAAAAGTCCTAAGGAAGCACAGTGTCCTGCAAGAGAGTCCTGATATGAGATAAACATTGGATAAAGGTTTTTGAAAAGAGAGCAAGGTCAGAGGTTTTTGGAAAACTATGGACAAGGCCGAAACCTGCACTTCCAGAATGTTTTGAGCCAAGTTCTGGCATGGAGCATTTTCTGTGATTGAAGTGCCTGTGTTTATACCAGGCAAAGAATGATTTCCAGATACAACACTAGATCTTACTGGAAGTCCAGCCCTGATTGTAGAAAGGCTAGAAGGTGATGAGTAGAGTATTCTCTGGGAATGAAGGACCTGTTTTCACACCAGACAAAGAAGGATTCCAGGTACAATAGGAGATATTACTGGAAGTGGCTAGTCTTGCTTTTAGCAAAGTATTGATATCAGACCCCAATGCCCTTTAAGTCCCGGGCCTCAACAGCCATGCCATTAAAGCTAGAGACTGAGAGAAAGGGCTCCTGTTGTGAAGAGCCATACTTATTGCTAAAAGCACCAGGATGTTGATAGTGAGCTTGATTTCCTCTGGTGAACATGTTCTTTGTACCATGAGTAATTTTAAAATTTCTACCCAACCTGAATGACTGGTATCTGTCATTTTTACTTTCCACTGCTATGGCAAAAATAATTTCACCACTGTCGAAGCAGGGATGAAAATCCACCAGGCTAGTGAATTCCTGGCCTGGCTGGACAGGAGCATGTGTAGATGGAAAGAAGAAGCAGGCTTGTTAGATGCCAACAGAATAATGCGATGAAGAGGTCTGGAAATAAATAGGGAGAATTGGGCAGCCTCAAAGGAGGCCACCATGAGGCTCAAAACTCTTAGGGAGAATTCCACAGAGGGTGTCTCTTTAATCTCAAAAGCGAGAGCTTTGAGAGACAGCAGCTTGTTCTCTGAAAGAAATTTTTTGATTGGGCTGTATCTAGAATCAGGTTCAGCTATTCGAGGTGAAAAGAAGGTTGGAGAACAGATTTTTGGAAGCTCTTCACCCAACTGAAGAAAAATGGAAATTATTGTTTCTAACTGCAAAGCGTAAAAAGCACTGATGAGGAAGATAAGTGAAGATATGAAACTAGGCATCTTGGATGTCTACGGATGCCAAGTATTCCCCTTTGCTCAGAGAGGCAATTACTTACCTTAAGGATTCCACATTTGGAGTTTAAATGTATTTGTTTCTGTATTTTAGGTCCAACATTAGACAAATCTCCCCAGTGGGTTTTGGTACAATGAACAGGTTTGGATAGAAACCTTTGAACCTGTCCTTTTGAGGCACTGGAACAATGACTTCCAGGGACAAGAGACGGATCAGAGCCTTCTACAAATCTGACTGTCTTTTGACAGATTTTTGAAGAAAGTAGTGCGGGAAGGTAGAGTTTTTAATTATATTGTAATTCCCTTTGAAACCACCGAATAAACCCATAGGTCTAAGACTTCTGTGACTCATAGATAGGCAAACTGTAACAGACAGTCCCCTTGACCGAGGATGCGAGGATGCCCCTAGGAGTAAGGATGCCCTTTCTTTGGGAAGAGGGATTTGAGGAAACTTGGTTGGCTTTGTGTGCCAAATCTTACACTCAAAGGAAGGGCTGAACTTGGGCTTGGAGGTGGAAGCCTGGGTAGAGTTTTGATAGGCTCTACATTTTGAGGAAGTAGAGACTCCTGAGAAGGAGAGGAGTGGAACTCTCCTTTGTGAAAGGACTTTCCCTCCTGTGACATCTCTGATAAATGTGCCTCACCAAACAGATGTTCTTCTTCAAAGGCCATACATGTGAGCTGTCTTTTGCAGGCAGCTTCAGCTGACTAGGCTTTAAGCCATATAATTCTGCACATGTGAACGAAAATCCAGCTGTTCTGGAGATTTGTGTCATAACTGTTCTAGGGTATCAACACAAAAGAGCAAGGCATAAAGTAAGTGCTGTAGTTGCTCATGTAAGGCACAGTCCTGATAGACAGGATCATTTTGTTTGATCATTGTACCAGTTCAGTTTGCTGTAGTTTGTCAGACAGAATTTCCAATCATAGCAGGTGGCAGTTCTGGGCATGCAAGAATAAAAACAGCCTTCTCAAACATCTTTTTCCACCGCTTTCAGTAATGATTTTTTGAGGGATGAAAATCTTTTTGGGATTGAACCAATTGTCATAAATTGCCTATTCTATTTGCTAGTGAACGGGAAATGTCTTTTTAGATTCATCAGGTCTTTTTGTACACAGAGGTGCATGGTAAGACAGGAAATTCAAGTGCGACAGTGAGGCTTTTGCATACAGAAGTGAGCATATTAACATTTACAAGCGTATTGCTTGACAGTTCAACATTGGGTGCATAGGAGACTGGAGGGGGTATATCTTCTGCAGCACTGCCACTGAATCTTATTCATTCCTTTCCATGCCTGTCTCTTCTATGGCAGGCATAATGGGATCTGACTAGAAATGATGAAAATGGAGAAGGAGCCCAGTGTTTTTACATTCTGGACAGTGATAACTTTATTAAAGACTTAAGTTGCCTAAGAAAATGTGACATAGTTACAGAAAATTCTGCCCTAGTTAGGTAGGCCACTTGTTGCATGCCTGAAATAGAGTTAGAATTGGATGCAGAGATTGGTGTTAATAACTGGTCCTGCTCCGATGCAAGGTGTACATCCTCACTCTGGGGGTGAGTGCTGGGAAGTCCCTTGGCAGAGTGAATGTTTGTCTGTGCTTTTGCTGTGGCTCTCTGTGGGGTACTCATGTAATAGGGTGCAGAAATGGAGTAAGCCTGCCCAAGAAGGATAACATAGCAACCCTGGTGCAGACCATCTTGTATTGAGTCCAAAAGGGACTTGCAAAAGGGCAGGAGGAAGTACTTGAGAACTCTATAAGAGCTCTAGGCAACAGTGGTAGTAAAGTGTGTGACCTGTAGAGTGATGTGATAATGTCAATATTTCCACTGCACACATTCCTGGATCAAGCTCAGAAGTAGCAGGTGCTGCAGCAACAGCTAACAGGAGACTGGTGGAATTATACCTCAATGTACATCTTTACCAGCACACAATGGATCAACCAGTGCTATCTAAATGTTTTTTGAAAAGTGATCACATCAAAGTGGACAACATGCAATGCTTTGGAGCTGTGCAGGACTCTTTTGTCAGGCATGTGACATTGTGCCTGTCGAAGATGTCCTGTGTGGGTCCAAAACATTGTCCATTCTGATGTGATCATTGGTCAATAAAACCTCCGGACAGTGGTGTACTGGCAAAGATCTACATTGACCTGTGGAGTGATGTAACATCTGGTCATCCACCTTAGACTAAGCTCTAAGGTGTCCGTTTGTGAACCAGCGGTAATAGATCGCTGCTCAGTTCTCCGGCATTCTCGGAGAACACAGTTCTCCTGTGAATGCAGTTTATGAAGCAGTTCTCCGAATGAAGGGAGAACGGTCTCCAAACGCTGGAGAACGCTCTACAAACTCTGAAAAACGGCTCATTTTACTATAATCTCTCGAGATTATAGTAAAAGATCAGTTTACTAAACAGAGGTAAACTATCTCTGCTTAGTTTTCGGTCCCTCTGATTCTCCAGCTCTGGGCTGGAGAATCTGGAGGGAGAACACAGATCTCCAGAGAAGGGCTGACATGATCTCCTGAGTGTCATAAACTGTGAATGACCAGAGAATAGCTGAGATCTGTTGAATCGCAGCTATTCTCTGTGTCATAAAAGGACACCTAAATAGTTGAATTTTAGCACCAAGTTTGAAAAGTTAACACAGTGAATACATTCCAAACACAGTAACAGTTTCCCGATAGTTATATTATATAAATGAATGCTATTCAGTAAGGGTCCAATAAACAGGGTGGCCCTGTCTTACCTTGTCCATGTTGCTGGTCCCTGTAAAGGGTTTAGGCTTTCCCAGTCACTGTGGGCACACCCTTGAAGGGGTCTTCAGGGACTGGGTTCCATAGAGATGGACCACAGCCCTGGACCTGTATAGCACCCTGCAGCTACAAAACACATTGCACAAAATGACAATGTTGGATCCAGTGCTCAAAGCAATGTTACAGGCTGTCCCCATGGTATGGTATCCGGATATGGTTCCCAAGATTAGACTGAGGTTGCACTGATCCGGATGCACTGCTTCTATTGTGGTAGTATTAAACAGCGAGGAGTTGCTTTTAGATTTAAAATAAAATAATGAACTAGTTACCTAAGACTGAGTTTTCCATTAGAAAAAAGCATTCCATCACCTTAGGACAGTATAAAAAGGACTAATGGGCTCGTGTGGGGTTATAAGGGGATCCCCAAAAGCTATGCCCGTGTCCAATCACCTGAAGATACCAGTCTATAACTCAGGGTCAATGAATATTCTGCCTTAGTCCTGTACTGTACAATTAAGATATACATTTCTAAATAACTTCAGCATGTTAAAGCATATAGGAGTTTTAGTGGCTGCATTTACATATACAGTAATCAGATGATTTTTGCTGTTCTGCTACAGGTTACAGTGTCTGTCAACTGAATCAGTGATTTAATACAGAAGTAATCTTCACATTCATTTCAAATAGCTCATCAGGCTAACAGGAAATGAAGAAAAATTCTCTGAACTTGATTAGAACATAGGCCAGTGAAAAAAACTGATTCCTTTAGCAAAATGTCCAATTCCTTTTAAAATGATGGAAACTTTTCATCATACGACCCTCGATTGCAATTCTTCCATGCGTGCATGTTGAAATAATAATAATAATAAGGAGCTGTTTTACCATTTGTTTCCTTTGATAAAAGATTGCATTACCATCTTTCACTAAGGAGCCGGCTCTGCCCAGTTCCTGATGCATACATGAACGCGTCACGTCAAGAAAATTGACGCCAATTTGCTTTTATGTCTGTAATGAGAGGCTCCAGGGCAGTGGATAATAGAAGTGCCTGTGATGCCAGCTGCTGTTACAGACCTAATCGATTAGTGTGGGGTGAGAGCTTAAGTGTTACGCAAAAATATAAACAAACATAGTTACTGCACACCAGCAAGGTGCTAGGTACCTTTCTAGTGGATATTTTTCTTTATGGCCTGTAAAATCCATTACATTTTTCTAATATAGATTGTTTTTTTCTTTTACTAGAAATGTACTTCCTTTTTTCCAAACTGTTGGCAAAGAAAACATAAAAGAACATGTAAACCCAGCATTTCATATTCCTGATATGTACCTGCTGTACCATGTATTTGCATGAAAATGTATTCTGTTCTCTATATATTGCTTCCTTTGTGTGAAATTCCTGGTGTTCCTGCCAGTCCCTCTGCTTTCCTTTAAAAACTGACTACACTAGACAACAGAACACAGCGTGGTCAGTTCCGCAGAGCCTGTACCTGTCTACACCAACCCAGCAATTCCTGTTACCTCACTCCCAGTGACCTATCCAGCTGTCACTACTGGACATAGGAAATGCTCTCTCTCTCACTGTGCCGCAGATTCGGTCCCAAAAAGTGAGGAAACAGTCAGTAGTGAAGGTGCCAAGCACTTAACCCCATTCACTACCAGAGTAACTGTCACCTCTGTCATGTCAACCATTCCCTGGTCATCTTTAGTGTAGCACTACCCTCTTAGGAGTAGCTGAAGTTTAGGGTCCCCCTATAGTCCTGCACAGTCAGGCAACATGCATTTTCCTTTCAGACTTACATCCAGGAGACACTAACCAGTCCTTGAGCTTGTTTTTTGGGTTTTTATTAGGGAAATTAGAACTTGAATGGAGTAAGGGGTGCACAGGATGCCCGAGGGTATGGCAACAGAAGACAATCTTCCTGAACTATGTACAAGTCTCTTCTAGCAGCAAAAAGAACAAATCCTTCTTGGAGAGCTAGCCAGCATCTCCTGTAGTACCTCCCAAACCCCAGATAATCCTTATCCAGCTGTTCTGGGTAAATCCCTGGGCAGGGGATCCAAATCCTGTCACTTTAAGAGAAGGCAGACCCGGGTAGCAGCTAATCCAGTTGCTCCGTCCCTTTACTGGCCCAGGGGGCCCAGGGGGTCTCAGGCCTTCTGCTGGGCTGCTGCTTCCCTGCTGCATAGGTGGTCCTTGGTCTGGGGGCCAGTGAAGTCCTCAGCTTTCCTCCTTCCAAGCTCCTCTGCCTGTAGGTGAGCCACTTCCCATCTGGGCTCTCCCCAAGGCTCCTGCTCTCCAGCCTCCATCTTCTACCTGAACTCTACCTCCTGTTGAGCAGGCTCAGTCACTTTTAAAGGCTGTCCTGGCCCCATGTCAAGCCTCCTGTTGGGGATTGGCCAGGATTTCTTGAGAGTGCTGAGCAGCCACTCCTCATTCCCTCCCACTGCTTCTAGAATTTCCTTCAAAACTCCAGAGCAGGGGGAAGTCCCAGAGAGCTGGTCTGCAGAGCCTCTCAGCCCCTGTCTGAAATTTGACGCCCTGGCTATTACACCAGGGCTGCAAATCCTTCTAACTGAGAATTAGAACTCTAGATCCCCCTAGCTACCTAAGATTGTGCTACATTAGCAAATAATATAGATTACATTAGCAAATAATATAGATACAATTGTCCCTGGCAATGTAGCCTACACTAGAGAGCATCCTACATGCTGGACTAAATGTACTGTATCTTTCTAAGTCTCTAGTCCCCGGATGAAAGCCCTGTTCTTTTGAAATGCCATGCATACACCCCAATAAGAGACTTCAGAAAAGGCAAAGTAGATGTTAAACAGCAACTCCTTTACTGAGGTAGTTAGGGGTAACACATGAACAGTTCTCTCAAGCAACTTTACATACACTTCTGTACAGCGGTTCACTATGTGCCCAAAACAGTAATCATACCTAAATAGCAGCAGAGTTCATAAAAGTAGTCCAACAAGCAGTAATCCACAAGGCAGGAGGTAACCCACACAAAGTCCAGCAGATGATAGCACAAGTCCACGCAGGTCCAGATCCCCCAGAACCCCAACTGGGTTCCCACATGGGGGGGGGGGTCATTTCAGCATAACTGTTACATCTTGTCAGATATTTGCCCAAGACTCTAGGATGATTCTCTCCACTAAAATGGGGGAAACCTGACCAGCAGGGTTTACCCTTACTTCCCAGATCCACCAGCATGTCAGGTCAACCAAGGACAAATGTTGCAAATAGATACACTGTAACAACTGCTTCCTGTACTTGATAGAATTGACCTGAAGAACCTTCAGAACACGATTACAACAGAAGAAACTGATCTGATTCACACTTGTGCGGAGCGGATTGACACAGTAGTTGTTCAGCGATTCATGTCAGGTTTATATCAGGTTCAGGGCAGGATTAGGTCAGGATCTTATTAGTTTAGAAATGGTTCCCATAGAAGTCAATAGCCTTGTAATCCGCACCTGAACCGGACTAAACTGCTCGAAAATCGTACAGAATTCTTTTTCAAACTGCACTGAATCCGCACATCCAGTGCACTGGACATATGTGAACAGGCACCATAGGAAGCAATGTTATTTCAAATGCCATGCGGATTGGATGCAGTTCAAACCCCATCCAATCCACATATATGTGAACTGGTGCTAAACCATTTGGACCCTCCTGGAAGCACCTGCTTACGAACAGAAGGGAAGGGGAAAAGAAGAGGTTCTGGGAGCTCATAGCAGAACATTAAAAGGACAAAGAAAGATAAAATTACAGGGCCATTAAGTAGTGGACATATATGGATTATTTTTGAAGAATAAAAATATTGCTTAGGGACACTTTAATTCTGTAAGAATTAAAAACAATTTTGAGACTTGTCTCTGTGATGAGTTTAGAGGTTCAGGTTGAGGTATCGTACAATGTAACAGATGATAAAAACATCTAAACTACATCTTAGCCCCCATTCACACTTGAGCATTTTTCAGTTTGTTTCCCTGAAACGGACTAAACTCAACATGCAAAATCTCATTCCTTCTAATTGTCCCTGTTCACACTTGTTCACTCAGTCTCCTTATGATCCACATCCTATATGAGCTTTTTTTTTAGCATATTAAACAAATTTTTTGTGTCCTCTAGACTTCAAAGGCTGTGTCTGCAAATGTACAACATCCCAGAAAAAAAATACCTGAAGCTTGATTCATGTGCCAAAAGACATGTAAAATACTTGTAAAACACCCCAAAAAAGTGCTTTAGAATCATCATCAATGCATGAGGTTTGTAATCAGTGTCAGCTCCTCAAAATGTTTTCTATTGGATAAAGAGGGGAAGACCAGACTTTCTTTTGGCTTATTACTGGTGCCTCTCTAATTTTCAGTCCCAAGAAAATGAAAAGAAGTGGAGGCCTCAGATTAATGTAGCTCTGTATTTAGTAATACAATTTTAAATGTATTATTTAACCACCTCCCGCCCACCATATAAGGAAATGAGGGATTGTTGTGGGAGGACGTCATATGATGTCCTCCCACTCTAACTGTGTGTGGCAATCAGTGGTGCGCTGTGTCACAGGATCACCAATCACAGTAAAGAGGCTCTGTCATGTGATCATCTGTGTCCAATCACAGCTGATCGCATGTAAACAGGAAATGTTGGTTATCGGCAGTCCTTTCCTCACGCTGACAGCACTCGAGGAGAGGAGATCCGGTAGGCTGTATTCCTCAGAGGGGACATTTACACTGATCATCAGGGCACGGACGTATTTCATAAAAGGCATGGCAAGTTTTTTGAAGTTGTAATTTTTTGTCATAATTTTTGAAGAAATTAAAAATTTTTTATTTTTTTTTACATACTGTCACCAGTGCACTATAGCATCATCATATAACTGGCATGGCGGTGATCAGGGACACTGACTGGTGACAGTACGACATCATTTTTTTTATTTTTTTTATTATTTTTAATTTTTTATTAAATTTTTTTCTCTTTTTTTAAGATTTTTTTTTTCACATTTCACTATGACCAAAGTAGTATAATGTTACCATAGTAACATTGTACTACTTTGGAGAAGTGATCATTATTTTTTTCACAGAATTTGCTTATAGAAAAGAATTTCTTTGCTGTAAGCAAGCATTTACCTGAATGAAATCGATTCATTCAGGGGTTTTTTTTTGTGCTTAGTTGTGATTTGGCCACGGCTAATCACATGACACAGCTGGGCTGTAATTGGCCCAGCTTGTGCATGTGATCACTGTGACCATTCACAGCTAGACACACTTGTATACAATGGATGGCATGAAAGGAAGCCATCCATTGTATACAACTGTCATGTGACCTGCTGTGATTGGTCACAGCAGGTCACATGGTACTGGCAACGGGGCCAGTACACAGATTTGTCATCGGCCGTGTCCGAAGTACACGGCCGGTGACCGATTGCGCCCTGCGGGCAGGTGCAATGCGCATGCCTGAAAGGACGCCATATGGCGTCCACCCAGAGGGACGAGCTGTTCGCCCGGCCGCCATCTGGCTATAGGCGGGGCGGCAACTGGTTAAATTGCCAGTAAATTACATTTCCCAGCCAGCTTGGATTTATTTGCAAAAAAAAAGGCATGGGGATGTCCCCAAAATTCCTTCTAGGCTCCTTAATGGTTTGGTAAGTATTTCGGGGGGCCTTTTGGGCCATTTTTGCTGTAGTACAACCTACAACAAGAATGACAAAAAAACCTTTGCCCTCCCCAAAAAAAAATTCACAAAAGAAACCTTGCTGAGGGTCTCGTATGATTGATAAGGGGGTACCCTGTGCAAACAATACAAAAATAAATAATGTGGGTTCCCCAAAAAATCCATACTACACCCTAATGTAAGCTTACAGTTCTCCCTGAACCAAACCAGGCTATATGCCCTCAACATGTAGGATCCTACACAGACACATCCTAATTCATACTTCCTGATCCTATAGATTGAGCTGCTGCTGGACGGCTGCTGGATGGCTGTCTCACCTGAACCTTAACACACCACATGATGAGTCCTTTTAACTATTTATCTTGTAAGTGCAATGTATCTATTGTTCACTAATATATTGTCTATACTGCACTTAGAGGCGCCTTCCTCACTTTTTCATGTTTACTGCATTAGAGCCTTGCTTTCACTCTAAGAAGAGCTGCCTTAGTGTTATTGCTCCCATCCATCCATCCCTGATATCCATCTGGCACCTTTATCCTACAGCTACAGAGGTTGGGCTCTAACAAGCGCGCCCTATATAATATACATTTTCTATACTGTATGTAAGGGTATACAACCACTTTAACCCATTCTGACCTGTTCTTCCCCTTAGTCCTGCATTTCTAGTCCATTTCTCTGGGTCTCACTATAAAGTTCTAATTCTTTCCCAAAACTGGAAACAAAATTTGATTGGAGTTCCACTAAAGGTATATTAGCATTTCCCCATGATGAAGCCACGTGACTTGGTGGCGTAACGCGTAGGGGAGGGGCTTTGATGTCACGACGCTTAAAGGAAAATTACACAGCAAGTATAAGGAGTGTGGCAAACACAGAGGATTCTATATATTGCACATAAAAGTGATTTTATCATGTATATCATGTGAGTGCACTATACATTTTTGCTAAATAAATACTTTTAAAGGTGTTAAGGCACTATATTATATTCTTTAATTACATGACACTTATGCACATGGAGAGATAACTCAGAAAGGAGTGAAGAGACCCCTAGAGGAAAGAGGGATTACTCCATCCATCCATCTGACTCCAGGAAAATAGGTCTCTGGGAAACAGCGAGACCCCCTGCTGGAAAAAAGGGAAATGCTCCACTCATCCATCCTTCCATCTAGGACAGGGATATATATGTCCACTCATCTCTAAGTCCATTTAAAGGGACACAAGCATTTTTTGGCCTCACTTAACAGTTTGGTCATATACTGTAAGTCAGGTGAGCACACACTGGTGAAGGAGCAAACAAGTTAAAGTTTTGTGGACTTTTATTCATATTTCTCACTAGTGGAAGACAACACAAGCCACGGATTGCTTTTGAAATAAGCACGCAGTTTTAGTAGGATTGCAAACAAAAGCTGGACTCACATATGTCATTTAAAATCAACTTGAATTATATATATTCATTTTATGTATATATTCAAGTCTGTATATTTCACATTTAATCCTATTAGTGGAGCGCGACACGTTTGCATTTTGATTTTGAAAGATATATTATATTATCCAGTTAGCTTTATTAAGCATGAGAGAGCATACTATAATGGCTCACCCTGCTTCTTTTGAAATACCACTGTGTTCCCAGATTTTGACCTTTCATGTCTTTACCTATGCAGCAAGCACAGCTGTTTTCATACATAATAGGATCTATTATTCACAACTCAGAGGAACCCACTTATGTTTGTCCCATGCTATACAGTTAGCAGTTACAAGACAAACTTCCACCTTTTGTATAACGTTTCACAGGATGTTTTATCTTGCTAAAGATAATGGACTTAGAAGGCTTGGTCAAATGTGCAGAAATAAATTTACACCAGGAGTTAAATGAATGATGTATTCATGTTGTGCTCTGAATCATGCAGTGTGGAGCATTGTAGTGACCTTCCACTAATAACTTGGAAGCTTATCTACACTAGAGCAGAAATACTGGAAGCCTTGGTGGCTGGAGTTCTCTTTCCCGCTGTGCTGACATTAGCTGTGCAGTAAGGTTAGTCATTTACCATGAACAAGTGTAGATACGTGTGTGCGGGTGTGTGCCAGCTCTTATCACATAGCCAAGCAACTACAATTCATACGGGAACAGAAAAAATAATAACTTGCTCCAAGATCGGAAATAACCTCTCTACTCACTGGGATATAATACTAAACGTGGAAATCTTTAGGTGCGGTAATAAATGAATAGAAAATGAACATTTCTTTTTCCACATGCCAAACTAAAGGTCAAATCCCTATAGTAAGGGTTTGATTTATACACTGCTATTGCCATTTGGTACATTGAAGAGTGAGGAGCAGTGGCGTCCCTAGGCGGGTGTGGGGAGTGCGCGCCGGGTGACACCTATCACACGTGGTGACACCAGACCCTCTCCACGAGCTCCACGAAAAGGAAAGTTTTAAAGCAAGCCAACGATCCCCGCAAGATGGATCGGATCTGCGGACTGAGCATAATGGATCGGAGTCCAATCCATTATGCTCCCCAATCTGCAGATCCGATCCATCTTGCAGGGATCGTCAGCTTACAACCTATACGGGGTTAACTGATCTAGGTAAGGCTGTGCAAGATCTTGGACTTGTCTGTGACCAGAAAATGCAGCCGCGATAGCAGCAACCTCCTCCATCTAACACAGGGGCGGACTGACAACTCATGGGGCCCCCGGGCAATAGGGGATCATGGGGCCCCTGTGTCCTTGCCCAAACTCAAAAAAGCCTATGAAAAAGGTACCAA
The DNA here is from genome assembly GCF_062004578.1 of Staurois parvus. Taxonomy (NCBI): domain Eukaryota; kingdom Metazoa; phylum Chordata; class Amphibia; order Anura; family Ranidae; genus Staurois; species Staurois parvus. Next base: position 3,399,547 of record NW_028318193.1, read on the forward strand.
GGGCATCTCATAGGGCCCACTACTGACCTCGGGCCCTCAATAGGGGATCATGGGGCCCCTGTGTTCTTGCCCAAACTCAAAAAAGCCTATGAAAAAGGTACCAAGGGCATCTCATGGGGCCCCCTACTGACCCCGGGCCCTCAATAGGGGATCATGGGGCCCCTGTGTCCTTGCCCAAACTCAAAAAAGCCTATGAAAAAGGTACCAGGGGCATCTCATGGGGCCCCCTACTGATCCTGGACCCTCGGGCAGTGCCCGAGTTTCCAAATGGTCAGTCCGCCCCTGATCTGACATCACTTCTCTAGCATGTGCAGACTGGACCAGTGTTAACAGATCAGTTAACCCCATATAGGTGCATTCCGATCCATTATGCTCAATCCGCAGATCCGATCCATCCTGCGGGGATTGTCGGAGGGGTGACACCAAGTGTTACCGCACCAGGTGACACCAACCCTAGGGACGCCCCTGGTGAGGAGGCACTAGAAAGGAGCTTCAATTGATGGTTTGTGGCTCTTGCTGAGACTTTTATGCTGAGAGGCTATGGTGTCCGTTTAAGAAAGAGAGAAAAGCTGAGATCCCGAGAATCACAGCTGATATCTCAGGTGTGTCAGTTTATGAAGCTGAGGTGAGGAGCGGAGAACATTTTCTTCACTCATCACACGACACACCCTTCTGCCATTCACTTTTACAGAGATGGCCAGTTTATGAAGGTGAGATCTGAAGATCTCACTGGCCATCTCTTTAAAATATCTCCGTCCCAGATTCTCCAGCCCAGAGCTGGAGAATCTTGGTGAGAAGCTGCTGTGAAGTGAGGAAGAAGGCTTCTTTCTTCCTAATATCAGCACCAGCGGGGTTAAACATTGATATAAATTATAACCATATATGTTTATGGATGTATATTGGTGTTTTATATATAGTGTACAGTATGTATATATATATATACACACACACATAATAGTTATAATGTATTGTCGTTTAGGATGCATTAACACCTGAGCAATGTAGGATTGTTGACAGAATTGAACAATTCTTGCCGCAATTCCAAATTGTGCTAAAATTGTGTTAAAATACACAGTGCGCTTTTGGGCGCCATTCATTGTTAATGGCACCCCAAATGCTGTTAGCAGACATGCATATTGCCGCATATTTTATCATTTGACAAATACGCTATCAACACACCAAAAAGCGTATTTAAAAAACACACAACACTCCATACCCAAAAAAGGTTTAGTTCGGCTTTTTGGGGCCTTTTTAATGCATATTTTGGTGACGTTTTTAACAAACGTTTGGCTGCTTTTTTCAACACATTTTTTAAAAAAATGTGAGTTGAAATTTTTATGTGCATGTTGGTGCTTTTTTAACATGTGTTTTGGCTAATTTTTTACCTCCATGTTTGTGTGTGTTCTGGAAACACATGCAAAATGCATGTCATGTTTTCGGTGCCATTATTTGTTAATGGCACCCAAAAGTGGCTAGAAGTTGTGCAGTTTGCCAAAATATGCATAGAAACCAAATAAAAATACACTTTAAAGAAGTGCCAAAACATGTGCTAAGAAAAGTGCCAAAATCTGTGTTACAAACCACACCAAAATGCATGTTACAATAACCTGTGCCAAAATGTGACTTAAAGTGCCTAGGGCTAGGTTCACACCTATGCGGGTTGCATTTGAGCTGTTTCTGCATTGCGTTTTGCATTGCGTTTTTGCACTTGCATTTTTTACATGTTTTTGATGCATTTTGGGGTTTTACATTTTTTATTCTTGTTGCTAGGCAGATTTAAAACGCAAAATAGGATCAAAAATGCGGCAAAACGCAGCAAAATTGCAATACATGCTTTTCTGCAGCATTTCCATTGAAGTTTATTGAACCAAAAATGCAACTTTTTGCATTCAAAAAAGTCCCTGACCCTTTCCAAAAAACGCAACAAGTGAAAACGCACAGGTGTAAACATGTCCCATAGGAAATCATGTTAAATGGACTGTAGTGCATTTCTGCAAAACGCTGCAGAAAATGCTTAGGTGTGAACCTAGGATAAATGTGTGTTTAGCAAAGCGCCAAAATGCACATTAAAAAAACTCACATCAAAATGCATATTAAAAAATACAGCATGCAAAATGACCATAAATAATGCTAAAATGCGCAATAAAAAGGAGCCAAAATACACATTTAACCACATGCCACTGTATAAATACGGCGGCACGGCTGGGCAAAACCACATTTTAAAACGTGTGTTTTGTAAACAGGTGGGGGGGGGGGGCGCCGCTGCCCTACCTGTCCCGCCGATCACAGCCGCGGATGTCAGTTGCCAGGTCACAGCCGGTTGTTACCGGCTATCTCCCGGCGATCGGCGGCAATCGCTGACAGAGAGCACAGCTGCAGTAGCTGTGCTTTCTGTCAGTTCCCTGACAGCTCCAGGACACGCTGATCGGGACAGAAGAGTTTCTCTCTACTGATCAGAGGTGTTCCCTGCAGTACACACCCCCGCCCCCTAGTAAAACACTCCCCTCACACAGTTAACCCTTTCCCTGAAAAATAAACTTAACCCCTTCCTCCCCAGTGCCATTAGTACAGTGTCAGTGGGTTTTTTTTTTGCACTGATCACTGTATTGGTGTCACTGGGGATGTCAGTGACCCCAAGTCAGTACCCCCCAATGTCAGAATGTCCGCCGCAGTCCCGCCATAAGTCGCTGATTGCCGCCATAAGTCACTGATCGCCGCCATAAGTCGCTGATCGCCGCCATTATTAGTATAAAAAAAAACCTAAAAATCCCAGTATCTTTCCCGCCATTTGTAAACGCTATAACTTTCACGTAAACCAATTAATTTACACATATTGGGTTTTTTTTTTTAGCAAAGACATGTCGCAGAATGTATTTTGGCAGACATTTATGACTAAATTTGATTTTTAAATTTTTTTTACTGGACATGTTTTATAGCAAAAAGTCCAAAATATTGTTTTTTTTTTCTCAAAATTGCCAGCCTTTTTTTTTTATAGCGCAAAAAATAAAAACCGCACAGGCGATCAAATGCCACCGAAAGAAAGCTCAATTTGTGGGAAAAAAAATTTAATTTATGTACCGTATTGCATGACCGCGCAATTGTCCGTTAAACTAGCGCAGCGCTGTATAGCAAAAAAATGGCATAAATTGCAGTATCTATACCATAGTTTGTAGACGCTATAACTTTCACACAAAACAATCAATATACACTTATTGGGATTTTTTTTACCAAAAACATGTAGCAGAATACATTTTGGCCTAAATTTATAACCAACTTTGAGTTTACTATATATTTTTTATAGCTAAAAGTAAAAAATATTGTTTTTCTTCAAACTGTTTGGCCTTTTTTTGTTTATAGTGTGAAAAATAAAAAGCGCACAGGTGATCAAATACGACCGAAAGAAAGCTCTATTTGTGTGAAAAAAAGGACGTAAATTTCGTTTGGGTGCAGCATTGCATGACCGCGCAATTATCAGTTGAATTAGTGCAGCGCCGAGTAGCAAAAAGAGGCCTGGTCATTAAGGGGGGTAAATCCTCTTGAGGGCAAGTGGTTAAAGAATGTGCCAAAATGTACGTTAAAAAATATCAGTGGTAAGTGCTTATTATTTTCATGTAATGGTCTTTTTAACTTTGGTTTCACTGTTTAAACTCAGGTGATCTGTAATCACACAATTATTTCACAAGATCACATGCAGCCCTCCCCCTTCTACATAGATCTCAGCTGTTCTCAGAGGAAACACTTCTCTCTTCTCTTGAGAACAAATGTTCTCTGCTTCATAAACAGGGGAACAGAGGAGAAGATTTTTCACTGAGAACTACAGAGAACTGAAATGAGATAAATTATCTCTGTTTAATAAACGTACACCATCTTAATGCAGTGCAGAAGTTATTAGAGGAGAAGTACAGTCAAAGTTCTTTTGGCTGTACTTCTGTGGATCACAGGAGTGTAGTTCGTTCTGCACTCGGGCGACCCATTTTCAGCCAACAGAGGGCTAAAGTCCGCTGTCAGCTGACGTCACTCAGCCGGTGCATACTGGGGAATGATCGCAACTTTAAAGTTGGGATCCACCCAGATGTCTGGATCGGCACCTGGCTCAGCCCCTCAGCGATCCGCATGTGTGAACCCTTACCTTCAAACCAGTCCATTCAGTTTCAAATAGAAAGGAAAGTCAAAACATTAGTGTAAATATATCTAAAATCATCAATACCTTTTGTATGAGTGATGACATGTTCTCAACTGCATAAGGGGCTAAGAGAACTAGGGGTGGAGAAACAGCAGTACACTGATCTACCCAGTGAATGGCTGTGCAGTAGGGTTGAGCACAGATCTGATCATTGGAGGACAGGTCAACTATGAACCCAGCACAGCCAGAAAACTACCCACACTGAGATGATGTGCTGTCATGCCTAGTGTGGTCAGTTTTTAATAGGAAAGAAGAGGGACTGGCAGGAACACCATGTATTTCACGCAAAGGATGCAATACAAAAAGAACAGGATATTTTAAACACAATTACATGGTACAGCAGACACATATCAGGAATTTGACATGTTGGGGTAACATATTATTTTACTGATAACAGTCCAGAGACAAAGAGCATAGGATATTATCAGCTCACAAGATTTTTGACTTGAATAACAGCTTTTTTTTTTTTGCACTTGTCGAACACATATAATAAAACACTTTCAGTGGTATATTTAACAGGTCAAAAGGGATCAAATAAAATAAATGCATTGTAAGACTTTACATTAGGGATGCAACCATACCAGTAATGATAACGGTACTCCTGATACCTGAAACCAATACCTTGCAGTGCAATTTGGTCAATATAAAATGTATGGATGCAAATTGCACCACAAAGAATAGCATGTGATTTGAACATGAATACGGTGCGATTTCTGTCCAAATTGCATGCAGTTTCCCCACTGCTTCTGTGTGAACCCAGGCTTGTCATAGCCTGAGTTCACTCAGGAGCGGTGCAGGACACCTCCCTGCACCAAACCCATGCTGTCACCGAAGGAAAAGCTTGGGAATTGAAATCTCAGCGGCTTTCTCTTCTCTCAGTGCAGGGATTACAGAACGGCTTTTGATTGGTCAGCACTGTCACAGTGCTAACCAATCAGAAGTCATCTAGCCCGTACTGTCATCCTTGCAAGAAGAGGAGATTAAGCTGCTTCACAGGTCTGGGGATTTGAAATCTTTCCTCTCCTTGCAGGGATGACAGTATGGACTAGGCGGCTTCTGATTGGTCAGCACCAGGGGCGGACTGACAACTCATGGGGCCCCCGGGCAATAGGGGATCATGGGACCCCTGTGTCCTTGCCCAAACTCAAAAAAGCCTATGAAAAAGGTACCAGGGGCATCTCATGGGGCCCCCTACTGACCCCGGGCTCTCGGGCAGTGCCCAAGTTTCCAAATGGTCAGTCCGCCCCTGGTCAGCACTGTGACGGTGCTGACCAGTCAAAAGCTGTAATGTCATCCCTGCACTGAGAGAAGAAAAAGCCAAAGGGATTTCAAATCCTCAGCTCCTCCTGCTGTGGCATCTCTTTTGCAATAATCCCCAGCTTTCCTTCTGTGATAGCATGGAATTGGTGCAGAGAGGTTTCCTGAACCGCTCCTGTGTGAATTCAGGCTATGACAAGCCTGGGTTTGCACAGGAGCAGTGGGGAAACTACATGCGATTTGGACAGGAATTGCACCGCATTCCTGTTCAAATCGCATGCTATTCTTTGCGATGCAATTTGCGTCCACACATTTTGTGCATCAGGTTGTGTGGTTTGATGGAGACATGTAGGCTGAGGCCGCTCTTTATTGTTTATTCACCTGGGCTAGTTGGAAGTAGAGGTGATCCTTTCCTCTTCACACTTCAGTCCTATAATATCTATGAATGCACAGCAGCCCTTGGGGTTCCATCTCTCTGAAGGAAGAGAGAATGGTTCACTCAGCTTTGGGAATGAGGTGAAGCTGTGATCACTTCAGTCATCTACTCATGTTACCAAAAAAAAGTTTTGTTTTTATTTTTTTATTTCCTTTGCTTTTGACTGAGTATTCAAAGTGAAGGCAGTGTCACCATATTTATGAAGCTAAGGCTGTGTTCACATTGGTACGCTGCAGTTTGGGTGAAGTGTGATTGTATGCGCATTTTACACACAGTTTTAGGTCTATTTTTACATCTTCTGAAAGCGCATCAAAGATGTAGAATGCAGGACTTTGATGCGTTTTCATGAAAACAAACAGTCCAATAGAAAGCCATAAAACAGCATGTAAAACACACATGCAGTCATGCTGCTTCCAAACCGCAGCACGCCGGTGTGACCACAGGCTAAGTTAAACCGGAGTTCCAGTGAAACTGTAAAATAAAAAGTCAGCAGCTACAAAAACTGTAGCTGCTGACTTTTAAAAAACAGACAATCACCTGTCCCACAATCCCGTGGTATCTTGCCCACAGCCCATTTCACTGGTCGTCTGCAATTCCCGGCGCTGGCATCTTCAGTGTGGGAACAGCTTGCGGCTTCACAGCCGGGTGCCCACTGCGCATGCGTGAGTAGCACTGCACTTTCTGAATGGTCCCATCATTTTCTGGGACCTGTCATGTGTCCCAGAAGTCTACGGGGAGGGAGTGGGGGAGGACAACTTCTACTTCCGATCGCCTGTCTATTTCAGGTACCTGCTACCCAAAGATGCCAATCCATAACGGGGAGTGGGGGACCAGTCCTTAAAGCAGAACTTCCCCTTTTGGGTGCAGCTCTGCTTTACCATTCACTTTAGTAAATTAGGCCCGCTGGCTGCAGCTCTCTGCATTCGTGAGTTAGGAGTCTAGTAGCAGAATTAAACCTTTAAATATAAGTAAACGCAAAACTTTCTTTTTTTTAGTTTTGGATAGAGTGGAGGAGGATTAGAATCCCTGTCATGGTTTTATTGCTGTCTGTGCCCTCACTAATGAGCTTCACTCTCTCTTTTTGTCCTGTTTAACATTATTAACCCCTTCACGCCTAGCGGTAAAACAAAACTTAATGCCTAAGGACAATTTTGTAACGTTGACATGTGTTAGTAAAACCGTACATATCATTACAACTTAGGTGAATTATACCTTGTTTGTTACAGGACAAATTGGGCTTTCATTTAGTAGTAAATGGTAATGGATATCTCCTGATTTGTTTTTTATTATCTAAGGAAAACTTGCCAAAATAGTAAAAAAAAAATCATTTTTTTAAATTTAGCTGTGTGTTTCTCGTTACCACCCAGGGGCGGACTGACAACTCATGGGGACCCCAGGCAATAGGGGATCATGGGGCCCCTGTGTCCTTGGCCAAACTCAAAAAAGCCTATGAAAAAGGTACCAGGGGCATCTCATGGGGCCCCCTACTGACCCCGGGCCCTCGGGCAGTGCCCGAGTTTCCAAATGGTCAATCCGCCCCTGTTACCACCATAGCCTACTACCAAAGAACAACCCAAAATAAATTTTCCAGCTCTTGACGATCGCAGCGATACCATATATGTGTATGTTATTTGTTGTTTGTACCCATACTACAGCCCAGAAACAATAGTGCGCATTTTGTTTTTTGGGTTTTTTTTATTTTTTACTTAAAACACACTGACACCAATTAATACAAAACCTGGCTTTTGACCCTGACCTTGACCCAAACACTTACCCTGGCACTGAACTAGATTAAACCTTGTTTTATGTATTTTTTCTTTATTTTGTCTTTTATTTTTTTTAATATTTATTTATTTATTTATTTTTAATTTTTTTTAAACAAACATTTTTTTTAATCCATGCCAGGAGTTAGAGAGATACAATGTATCTCTCTCCTCTATTTAGAGCAGTGGTTCTCAACCTTTCTAATGCCGCGACCCCTTAATACAGTTCCTCATGTTGTGGTGACCCCCAACCATAAAATTATTTTCGTTGCTACTTCATAACTGTAATTTTGCAGTGGGAGGACTAGCGCCCCATCACTGATGTCAGTGGGATGAATAGTGTCCCATCGTTGGTATCAGTGGGAGGAATAGTGCCCCATCATTGGTGTCAGTGGGAGGAATAGTGTCCCATCATTGGTGTCAGTGGGAGGAATAGTGCCCCATCATTGGTGTCAGTGGGAGGAATAGTGCCCCATCATTGGTGTCAGTGGGAGGAATAGTGCTCCATCATTGGTGTCAGTGGGAGGAATAGTGCCCCATCATTGGTGTCAGTGGGAGGAATAGTGCCCCATCATTGGTGTCAGTGGGAGGAATAGTGCTCCATCATTGGCGTCAGTGGGAGGAATAGTGCCCAATCATTGGCGTCAGTGGGAGGAATAGTGCCCAATCATTGGCGTCAGTGGGAGGAATAGTGCCCAATCATTGGCGTCAGTGGGAGGAATAGTGCCCCATCATTGGCGTCAGTGGGAGGAATAGTGTCCCATCATTGGCGTCAGTGGGAGGAATAGTGTCCCATCATTGGTGTCAGTGGGAGGAATAGTGTCCCATCATTGGTGTCAGTGGGAGGAATAGTGCCCCATCATTGGTGTCAGTGGGGGGAATAGTGCCCCATCATTGGTATCAGTGGGGGGAATAGTGCCCCATCATTGGTATCAGTGGGAGGAATAGTGCCCCATCATTGGTATGAGTGGGAGGAATAGTACCCCATCATTGGTATCAGTGGGAGGAATAGTGCCCCATCATTGGTGTCAGTGGGAGGAATAGTGCCCCATCATTAGTATCAGTGGGAGGAATAGTGCCCCATCATTGGTGTCAGTGGAAGGAATAGTGCCCCATCATTAGTATCAGTGGGAGGAATAGTGCCCCATCATTGGTGTCAGTGGAAGGAATAGTGCCCCATCATTGGTATGAGTGGGAGGAATAGTGCCCCATCATTGGTATCAGTGGGAGGAATAGTGCCCCATCATTGGTATGAGTGGGAGGAATAGTGCCCCATCATTGGTATCAGTGGGAGGAATAGTGCCCCATCATTGGTGTCAGTGGGAGGAATAGTGCCCCATCATTGGTGTCAGTGGGAGGAATAGTGCCCCATCATTGGTGTCAGTGGGAGGAATAGTGCCCCATCATTAGTATCAGTGGGAGGAATAGTGCCCCATCATTGGTGTCAGTGGAAGGAATAGTGCCCCATCATTGGTATGAGTGGGAGGAATAGTGCCCCATCATTGGTGTCAGTGGAAGGAATAGTGCCCCATCATTGGTATGAGTGGGAGGAATAGTGCCCCATCATTGGTGTCAGTGGGAGGAATAGTGCCCCATCATTGGTATCAGTGGGAGGAATAGTGCCCCATCATTGGTATCAGTGGGAGGAATAGTGCCCCATCATTGGTATCAGTGGGAGGAATAGTGCCCCATCATTGGCGTTAGAGGGAGGAATAGTGCCCCATCGTTGGTGTCAGTGGGGGGAGGAATAGTGCCCCATCGTTGGTGTCAGTGGGGGGAGGAATAGTGCCCCATCGTTGGTGTCAGTGGGGGGAGGAATAGTGCCCCATCGTTGGTGTCAGTGGGGGGAGGAATAGTGCCCCATCGTTGGTGTCAGTGGGGGGAGGAATAGTGCCCCATCGTTGGTATTAGTGACACAAATGATGGGGCACTATCCCTTCCACTGACACCAATGATACTTACCTTGCTGACTCCTGCTCCAGCCTGGCCTCGCTCTCTCCCTCTCCCATCTACAGCCTGCATACCTGGCTGCAGCAGCAAAATTTGCACTTACCTGTCAGCTGTCTTCCTTCTCTGGCCTCTCTCTTCACTCGTTCCTCCAGCTCCCTCAATCTTCTTCGATCTCCGCGTGCTGCCGCTCGGCTCCTCCTCTCCAAGCTCCACCTTCTCGCTGGTGATTGGCCGCCTGTGTGCCTCTCCTGAGCTACAGTTCCGGTGGCCAATCAGCGGCGAGGAGGCGGTGACAGGGGCAGCATATCATCCCGCCCACACATCGCCGGAGACAGCAGCGGTGTCTCGGTTCCTAAGACCATCGGAAATATGTGTTTTCCGATGGTCTTAGGCGACCCCTGGGAAATGGTCGTTCGACCCCCAGGTTGAGAACCGCTGATTTAGAGAGAAAAAAAAAACAAGGTGGGGGCGGGCTACACAGTGACTGATCACTGATCACTGTGATAGCCAATTGGAGGCTATCACAGTGATCATGTGACTTGGAATCAGCAGTCCCAGGTCCCTATCGTTAGAATGGGACCCTGGGCTCTCAGTGACAATCTAGTCTTTGTGCTGGGAGCGCACCTTCTGCTCCCAGCAGAAAGACAGGTACGCAAATATGCAGCCCCATGGAAAAAAAACTCAGTTCTGTGAGGCTGCATATTTGTGTGACGTCGGTGCAAAGGGTATAATGAAAGAAAACCCCAAATTTTGGTTTTGTCACCAGTACAGGAAAAGGGGGGCAATCTTCCAATGGGGACACTAGTTCTGGTGACTCCAAGCACAACCAAGGAATCCCTCACTTTGGAGGGATTTTCTCTTACTTCTCTTACTATGGGACAGGGATTGAAGGTAAATCTCCCCAATGGGACACAGGTGGCAAAAAAAAAAACAGGCAGGGTATAACTTTCCCTTACTCTATCCAACATGAAAAAAGTCCCACACTGCACGGACTCTCTCTCTGCTTGATGGACAGGGCAGGGAGAGAGGAAGAAGCCAGAAGGAATGCTGAATGACTGCTGACCTATAAGGTTTGTAACTCAGCCCCAAGCATCTGGGGAGGGGAGGACTGCCCCACTCACTGCATGGACCAGGACACAGACAGTGTGGGGCACCTAGGAAGTTCATCCAAGACCTGCAGTCTGAGCAGGGTGGCTGTGTAGTGCTGTGTGTGCACCTGGCAGCCTTTATGTGCTGGGCAAGTGCCTCTGTGTGTCCTGGAGTGCAGACTTTTGAGTGGCCAGGTACAGGGCTTAGAACTTTGAGTACTGTGCTCAGAGAGCTGCTGAGTGTCTTTTTCAGGGAGCTGAACTGGCTGCTAAATGGCAACTTTTCTGCTGAGCCATATGGCTATTATATTGCAACTGGGTGAGTTTGCTGAGGTAACCTAAAGGCCACATGTTGATCTTCCTGTGCTACTGGTCCAGAGTTGCCATTGTTCCAGTATCCTGCTGTTCCGGTGTGCTGCTGTTTCAGAGTCCTGCGATTCCAATATCTTGTTGTTCCAGACTGGCCTACTGGCCACCATAGTTTTCACAAGGAGTTCTGCCAAGAGGGGATTGTGTTTCTCCTTACGCAGTGGATTACAAATTCCCCCATTGAGGAAAGAGCGCTCCACTGCAAGGAGTTACACAGGGCATATTTACCATAATCAGGCCTGTTGTTTCTTTATAGTGTTAAGGTTTATATTATTGTGACAGGGGTTTCGATGACGTTCTTTTACACCTGCCTGGTGCGTTTTCGGTCAGGCTATTTTCACGGAGGCCACAGGGAACAAACAGGTGTGATCGTGGTTATCTGTGTCATTTGCTGAACTGTATTCGTGTTGTGGTCATTGTAAATTGTCTAACCCCAAATTCCTTTTCCATGGCTTTTGCCTTCTTCAGTAAAGCCCAGTAAAATGTTTAGCCATGTTGGTGGTCACTTGGGTCCAGGTACATGGTGGGTCATTACTACTGCAGGGCAGAAGGACCCAGTACAACTAACGGTTGTACTGCTACGCATAAGATTGAGAGAAAAGTGTTTTCCTTTCTGACTAGTTTCCTTCTAAGATTTAAAAACTTTTACAAATAAAAGTGTTTAAACTAAATATCTTTCAGAAATAAATAGATATAAATTCAAAACATAAAATAAAGTGACAAGGAGTGAAGTGTCACATCTCCATGTGAACTTTGGTCAAGAAGGAATGAACATTTAAATACAAAGTTGTCAGTGAAATATCAGAGCGCCGCACAAGTGCACTCGGCAAAGCTGACATAATACAACATAATATTGAGAATGGCAGGAAAACCTCTATTATTTGAGTTCATTCTATCTGCTGTGAGGCAGTGTGGCGCCTGGAGCCTGTCTCTATTTAACTCACTTCCCTGGATTTCCGAGTCACCACCACAGCCTCAGCTAAAAGCCAAATATTTCACTCCAGAGACATGCTACACTTCCTGATAAAGGATGCACTTGCATGTCTCTTGGTGACCTTAAACACTAATAAAGGAGACATAATATGACCTAGACGGGTTTGAAAGCCAATCATAATGTGAATGATTGGCCTGGAGGCTTGCTGGCTGTGCTTGGATGCCATGTGCTTGTCTTGAAATCTTCATAATATTGTTGTGTTTTTTTTATTGTTATTATTCTTGCTATTTGGAGAGGCCATTATGAGAACTAATTCAGGCTGTTCATTTGCCAGCAGCGAAGGTTAATAACTTTGAACTGGGAAATCAAACTGCGCAATATGGTAATCACTGAGAAGCGATTGGTGTTTAGCTGAGAACACAATCTATATATGCCATGTAGCAGAATGGAATTACACTCTCTAGCTCATAAATCACCAACAAGGTGTCCCCAGTCATGGCAATATTTTGAGCCATGCTTTCAGTTTTTACACAGCAGCTCGCTTCATTGTCCCATCATTTTGCCACAATTTGCAGAAGTCAGCCCCACAGGTGCACTGGGATTCTACAGTAATTGACTATAAGTATTTAGATATAACATGTCACTGTTTGAGTAACAGCTGTTGTTGCATACAGAAGTATAAGTAGCCATGAAAGTTATATTAAAGTTATATTAAAGGAGTGATGATCTAACACCAGCAGTTTTGATCTGTACAATAGAAAGAAAGAAAAGGAAAGTTAGATGCATTTCCATACTTTAACTCAGCTGTTAAGATCGCCATGGACTTTGACAACCATCTATATGATTTGCAATACTTTGTGTACTTCACACAACAAACATAAAGGCTGGAGCTGTGTTCCTTCAGAGAATGGAGGGTTTGAATAGCATGAGTTAGGTGGTGTCTAAGACTTAAGTAAGATTACCATTGGTAAGACGTAAAGAGATAGAGAGGGACTCAGGAATCACGTTATTCTGCCCACCCATCCTTACAGCAGTAGTTGAGCACTTTATAAAGCGTTTATTTTGTACATGCCATGGCAGCCAGGGGAAGGGGAGTCCAGTGGTCTCAGTTTACTTTTAATCACTTAGTAATACATTAACCTCTCTGTATTTAGGGATCCACAAGGGTAGTTTGCCCTTCTTTTTCTTGCAGATCTCACATCACAGCTGGTGGCACCTCTTTGCGGGCTGAGGTGTCAGTTGGCCAATGGCATTAGTTTAGAGTTGATTACTAGAGTCAGCACAATTTTATGTTAACCATTTACTGAGATTCAAGGTTAGGTTCTGTCTTAGGCCCTCAACAGTCAGTGGTAGGAAGCTCAGCTAAGACCCTGGGTCTAAGGCATGCCATAAATGATGCAATTTTCTTTCCTGGAACCTGCAGGAAAGGAATTCCCACAATCCCCCCATCAACATTGTTAGTGCTGATTGGGGAATCCTTCTCTCTGAGCTATTGCGGGGAGCTGTCCCTGCCGGGAGAATATAGTGATTACTACTAGTGGCTATACCTGCTGGCAAAACTTGCATGCTTGGGTACAAAATACTTATTGTACCCAAGTCAATCGATGGGTCGACTTGGGTACAATCAGTCTGCCCATAGAAGGATCAAATGTCAGCCGGCCCCTGCTGAACCAGCCGAGATTCGAACTATCTATGGCTGGCTTAACCTTTGTGGCTGGGGGCTTACTTGGCTCCTGATTAAATTTGCAATAAAGTAAAGTTAGAGATATACCACTCAGCACTACAAAGGGATTCTGGTTTTGGTTATATTTAATTGTTTACCTACAGTACACTTACAGTACGTTTATTATAACTTATCCTTATGATGTTTATTGCTTGAATGATACTGTTTCAAGTTGTGGCCAAAACATTAAATCAGCCTTTCTTAACCTTTTCAACATAGAGGAACCCTAAAAAACCTTCCAGTGTCAGGGAACCCCTGCTGAAAATTACTATATCTATAATATATCAGGATACATTAGTATGATGGTCAGTGTGCAGAATGCTCCTTACACTTGTGGTCATTGGGAAGAATTTCCCCCTTCAGATAGCTAAAAAGACTATTGGTTTCATTGGGAACTTATCTGAGAGGCAAAAATTGCTCATTGCTCAAGGAACCCCTAGCAACCTCCGGAGGAACCCTGTGGTTCCATGGAACCTTGGTTGAGAAACCCTGTATTAAATTATCAACCCAGTTAACAGCAATGAAGTTGTAGGTTGTTTTTTCACATTAATAGTGATGTTTCACTTTTGGTTATAAAAAATATCCTCAAACTCAAAGTTAGTCATACATTTAGGTCAAAATGTATTCTGCTTCATGTCTTTGGTAAAAAAAAATTCCAATACATGCATATTAATTGGTTTGCGTGAAAGTTACAGGGTCCACAAACTATGGTATATATATTGGAATTTCCACAGCTATTGCTTTCTGACTGCCTATCACATCCCTCCTGAGGTGCTAAAATGCCAGGGCAGTACACCCCCCCCCCCCCAAATGACCTTTTTTTGGAAAGTAGACACCCCAAGCATTTTGCAGAGGCATTTTGAGTATTATTTTTTTGCCAAAAATTTTTCGAAAATGACAATTTTCTTTTTTTACAAAAAGTTGTCACTTGAATGATATATTGCTCATGCATGCCATTTGTATATGTGGAATAACACCCCAAAACACATTCTTCTACTTCTCCTGAGTATGGGGATACTACATGTGAGAGACTTTTTGGCAGCCTAGCTACATACAGGTCCCCAAAATCCAATGACCATCAGGCTTTCAAAGGGCATATTTCCTCATATCACTTCCCCACTACCTATCAGAGTTTTGGAGGCTCTAAAATGCCAGGATAGTACAACCCTCCCCCCCCAAATGACCCCTTTTTGGAAAGTAGACACCCCAAGGAATCTGATAAGAGGCATAGCGAGTATTTTACATATATCATTTTTGTCACAGAATTTTGAAAATGAAAAGAAAAAATACATTTTTGTTTTCTTTCTTCGTTTTCCAAAAACATGTGGCAACAAATTAGATCTGCAAAATACTCACCATGCCTTTTAGCAAATACCTATATTCCAAAAAGGGGTCATTTAGAGGGGTTGCTTCTACTATCCTGGTATTTCAGGGCCAACATTAGAAGCTTATGCCACACATCGCCCGCTTTTGAAGACCAAGCCTTTTCTGACACTTTTTGTTCACATGAAAAAACAGTTTTTTTCCTAGAAAATTACTTTGAACCCCCAAACATTATATTTTTAAAGCAGAGGTGCTAGAGAATAAAACGGTGGGTGTTCAGATTTTTTACTTCACAGAGTATTTGCGCAGTGATTTTTCAAACGCAAATCTTTTGTGAAAAATACACTTTTTAGAATTTTAATGCACAAAAACACAATATATTGCCCAACTGTTTCATAACTTATAAAAGATGATATTACACAGAGTACATGGATACCAAATAGGACATGCTTTAAAATTTTGCATGCCAGTGCAATGGGGACAAAGTACTTACATTTTTAATATCGATAGGTGACACGTTAAATGTCTTTATAGGTCACCAATTTATATCTACACAGGATCTCTAGTGCTATCATTACTGCCCTCTGATGTGCGTGGTAATACCTCATTATGCATGGTGCAATGTCTGTTTACAAGCACACGGGACAAACGCTTGCATTCACCTTTGCGCACAAGCACGGGAAGGGGAGAGGGGCAGGGGTGATTTTTGTTTTTACACTGTCCCTTTATTTTTTAATCACTTTTATTGTGATCACAGGGAATGTAAATATCCCCTGTGATAGCAATAGGCAGTGACAGGTATTCTTTTCTGAGAAATTTGGGGTTTATTAAACTCTAGATATCTCCTCTTAGACAATAGAGAGGATTGGAGTCATTCTGCTCTTTGATCAGCTCTATGGCCAGCCAGTGGAACTGCCTGCTGCATTCTCGGATTCCCCTCTGGGACAGAAGAGTCCAGGAAAACTGTGGAAGGTGGAAGGAGGGGGGGGGGGAATGTCCCTTCCCGCTGCTTGTAAAAATGATTCAGCAACTAATTGGCCACTAGGATTGCTTTTACATGAAGTCCAGTTGCCAAGAACAATAACAGAATGATGCATGAAGCTGCAGGCATTTTCCCGGTATAACCACTCAAAGTCCAGTGGTGTACCATTACATTGCTGGTCCATGTTGGGCATATATGTAACAGCAGAGAACATAGGTATATGATGGAATTGGGTCTGTGGACCAATATTACCACAATTCATTCTTTTCAGTAATGCTCATGTTGAGGGTTAGGCACAAAAAAGTTTTAAATTCAGAAACCGTGATAGATTTCCATGCAAATTATCAGGCAACAGCTGAATTTGGGTGGGCGGCGATGTATTGTTGTGCGTATAAATTGCCTTGGCCCACAATCAATTGGGTAGAAATCTTCCGGAAAAAACAGCGGAGAGGCTAAATGCTAGTGCTAGCAGCAAATGGGGACCATCCTGCTAACACTACGTTTTTGGGGATATTATAAAAAGCAGGCGCTAGTATAGTTCTGTTCATGATCATTATATTGATCCGTACAAACACTATACTAGTAATGAGTGTGATAGTGTGCGGGCAACCTAACGCTAGCTGACCCTGACGCTATCTGATGTCGCTAGTGGCAGGAATACAGGGATCAGTGAAAAATTCTATATACTGACACTGTACTATCATCAAAAAGCGACAAACTGCTGAGACAGCAACAGCAAGGACACATCAGGAATGTACTAGCAGGCAGACCAGCTTTCTATATGTTAGATATTCTGTATATAGCCCTACGGAACAGACAGCACACAGTCCACATGTGTTTATCTGCTGCTTCTGTGGAAACAGGAAACAGGAATGTTATACAGGAAGAAGACATAGAGTATAGTCATAGATGCAGCTACAAACCTATAAACACTGCCATCTACTGGTTGAAGAATATATCTCTACTGAATACTGTTGGTGTAGTTGTCGCACAAAAATACATGAACAATGTATTCCAGCACTGACTGTTTATTATACATGATGATACAAATTTTTTTTACTGAAGTAAAAAACATAAAGTGCTGTATTCTGCCCTGTGATCATTCCTGTTTTCCTAAAGACATGTAAGTTAGCCCAATGTGGACATGACCATTTGTACAAAGATCTTTTATCAGAAAGACTGTTCAGCATCCAGATCATACACTTGCAAATAGCCACTGTCTAATGTTTTGGCTGACCAGCCATGTGCACTGTTCATAGCCTATCCAGCTTGTACTACAGTCAGGTCCATAAATATTGAGACATCAACACAATTCTAACATTTTTGGCTCTATACACCACCACAATGGATTTGAAATGAAATGAACAAGATGTGCTTTAACTGCAGACTGTCAGCTTTAATTTGAGGGTATTTACATCCAAATCAGGTGAACGGTGTGGGAATTACAACAGTTTGCATATGTGCCTCCCACTTGTTAAGGGACCAAAAGTAATGGGACAGAATAATAATCATAAATCAAACTTTCACTTTTTAATACTTGGTTGCAAATCCTTTGCAGTCAATTACAGCCTGAAGTCTGGAACGCATAGACATCACCAGACGCTGGGTGTCATCCCTGGTGATGCTCTGCCAGGCCTCTACTGCAACTGTCTTCAGTTCCTGCTTTTTCTTGGGGCATTTTCCCTTCAGTTTTGTCTTCAGCAAGTGAAATGTATGCTCAATCGGATTCAGGTCAGGTGATTGGCTTGGCCATTGCATAACATTGCACTTCTTTCCCTTAAAAAACTCTTTGGTTGCTTTTGCAGTATGCTTTGGGTCATTGTCCATCTGCACTGTGAAGCGGCGTCCAGTGAGTTCCGAAGCATTTGGCTGAATATGAGCAGATAATATTGCCCGAAACACTTCAGAATTCATCCTGCTGCTTTTGTCAGCAGTCACATCATCAATAAATACAAGAGAACCAGTTCCATTGGCAGCTATACATGCCCACGCCAGGACACTACCACCACCATGCTTCACTAATGAGGTGGTATGCTTAGGATCATGAGGAGTTCCTTTCCTTCTCCATACTCTTCTCTTCCCATCACTCTGGTACAAGTTGATCTTGGTCTCATCTGTCCATAGGATGTTGTTCCAGAACTGTGAAGGCTTTTTTACATGTCGTTTGGCAAACTCTAATCTGGCCTTCCTGTTTTTGAGGCTCACTAATGGTTTACATCTTGTGGTGAACCCTCTGTATTCACTCTGGTGAAGTCTTCTCTTGATTGTTGACTTTGACACATATACACCTACCTCCTGGGGAGTGTTCTTGATCTGGCCAACTGTTGTGAAGGGTGTTTTCTTCACCAGGGAAAGAATTTTTCGGTCATCCACCACAGTTGTTTTCCGTGGTCTTCCGGGTCTTTTGGTGTTGCTGAGCTCACCGGTGCGCTCCTTCTTTTTAAAAATGTTCCAAACAGTTGTTTTGGCCACGCCTAATGTTTTTGCTATCTCTCTGATGGGTTTGTTTTGTTTTTTCAGCCTAATGATGGCTTGCTTCACTGATAGTGACAGCTCTTTGGATATCATCTTGAGAGTTGACAGCAACAGATTCCAAATGCAAATAGCACACTTGAAATGAACTCTGGACCTTTTATCTGCTCATTGTAATTGGGATAATGAGGGAATAACACACACCTGGCCATGGAACAGCTGAGAAGCCAATTGTCCCATTACTTTTGGTCCCTTTACAAGTGGGAGGCACATATGCAAACTGTTGTAATTCCTACACCGTTCACCTGATTTGGATGTAAATACCCTCAAATTAAAGCTGACCGTCTGCAGTTAAAGCACATCTTGTTCTTTTCATTTCAAATCCATTGTGGTGATGTATAGAGCCACAAATGTTAGAATTGTGTCGATGTCCCAATATTTATGGACCTGACTGTATATGCCTAAAATATATGTCTACGTGGAACATGGAAAGGATTTTGTGATGGACGAATCATTTCCTGAGAATCAAAGCTGATTATCTAGAAGAACATTTACTAGGGTTTAACAGCAATTACAGTACAGTATGAGAGATAAACGTTCCCTAGGGGCCTGTTAACTACAAGCTAGTCGGAACTTTCTTAGACATTCTGCCACATAGCAACCAACCAGTTTCAAATTCTCAAACTGTTATTTTCCAGTAGAGTACTAACCAGTCATAACAATACAGAATGTCTGAGACAGTTATGACCACGGATTAGACATTAATCTCCACAACTGTTCCTCAGAGCGACAATTAAGCTGTCTGTGTGAGCAGTCACTGAAACAGATTGACACGATATATATCTGTCTCTCAAAACGTGTTGAAGGAACACAGACAAAGGGGTATGTACACTCACCGGCCACCTTATTAGGTACACCTGTTCAGTTGTTTTGTAACACAAATTGCTAATCAGCCAATCACATGGCAGCAACTAAATGCATTTAGGCTTTTAGATGTGGTGAAAACGATTTATTGAAGTCCAAACTGAGCATAAGAATGGGGAAGAAAGTGGATTTAAGTGACTTTGAATGTGGCGTGGTTGTTGGTTGTTAGTGCCAGACAGGTTGGTCTGAGTATTTCAAAAACTGCTGATCTACTGGGATTTTCACGCACAACAATTTCTAGGGTTTACAGAGTGTCACGTACCTCGTTAGGGAGCCAAATGTGTAGAGGAAGGCCTCTCGTACAGCTCCGGCTCAGGGGCCACTGAAGGTGGAACAACAACCACGATGGTGGGGAATGAGTGCCTGATCAGTCCAGTAGTCTGCAGAAGAATAGCTCACCACTTGCTGAGTGGATGCCAGGGGTGAAGTAGCGGGCTGTAGGCAGACGTCACTGCGGAGCTTTCACAGCATTCTATGAATGGCACACGTGCCAAGCCAACCTAGCATAGATCCTGGAAGACTTCAAAGATCACTGTAATAACGGCCACTACTACAGTGGTTCTCTGCTTCCACAGGGATCAGCCAGGTATGAATATGTATACATACATTGATCCAAGCTGGACCAATATAACTACACAAATAAAACCATATCTGGAATTCTGCTTTAACCACTTGCCCTCCAGAGGATTTACCCCCCTTCCTGACCAGGCCATTTTTTGCGATACAGCGCTGTGTTACTTTAACTGACAACTGCGTGGTCATGCAACGCTGCATCCAAATGAAGTTTATGTCCTTTTTTCCCACAAATATAGATTTCTTTAGGTGGTATTTGATCACCTGTGTGTTTTTTCATTTGTGCGTTATAAACAAAAAAAACTGACAATTTTGAAAAAAAAACAATATTTTTGACTTTTTGCTATAAAACATATCAAAAACAAAAATTAAAAAAATCAAATTTCGTCATAAATTTAGGCCAAAATGTATTCTGCTACATATCTTTGCTAAAAACAAAATCCCAATACGTGTATAGTAATTGGTCTACGTGAAAGTTATAGCGTCTACAAATGGCGTTATATATACTGGAATTGTTTTTGTTTTATATACTAGTAATGGCGGTGATCAACAACTTATAGAGGGACTGTGGGACTGCGGGGGGCATTCTGACACTGGGTGGAAACTGACTAACTGCCACTGACATCCCCATTGACACTAATACATCTGAGGCAATCAAAGGGTTAAATGTGCTGTGTTTTACATTATGTGGTGTGTGTGTTTTACTATGGAGACATGCTGCTTTGTATTTCTCTGCAGAGAAATACAAAGCAGCATGTCTTTGCTGGCAGGAGAGAGACCTACAGTATGTTGTTTACACACAGGTCCCCTGTCAGCTTTCCCGACGATCGTGATTGACATCCCTAGCCGCCAATGGCAGTGCGGGTAGGGCGGAGCCTGCGCACTCCTTACCCAGAAATACAAATCACACATACAGTATATATATATATATATATATATATATATATATATATATATGTGATTTTGTGTAGCCCTGCTGCCCTGTAGCAGTATTTCTGCTATAGGGCGGCGGGCAAGCGGTTAAGGCTTCATGAACACAGAGCATTTAGCTCATGTGGGTCATATCTTGGGATTTTAGTGTGCCCCAGGAGACCGAGGTGTACCATCCACCATCCCTGCCAGTGGACTGTTAAAATCAATGACAGGCTGGAATATGCAACAACTGAATACTGTACCAAGTGATATTCCCGTTTAGAGCTGTATGCATTTGAGACTTATGCCCAGAACACAGAATACCTGACATTCAGGCAGTACCGGGACAGGTTCGTCTAGCACACAGGGCAAGGCTGCAGAATTGCACCCCTCCCCCACTGTTAATGCATATCCTAGAATGGGTTTACTGCCCTGTGTCATTCTCTGCCCCCTTGCTTCACTGTGCCTAGGGTAGCTTTCCCTCCTGCCCACCCCTTTTCCTGGCCCTGCTTCCAGGCACTCATTCCTGAATATGTGCAGCTCTGAACAAGAGTACCACTTGGTGTAGCATCCAGCCGCTAGGTATTTCAGCCTGTCATAGATTTTGACAGGCTGCTGCCAACAGGGCTGGAAACTGCGCCTATGTCTCCAGGGGGCAGAAAAAAACCCCCAGAGATTTGATGCACATGGGATAAATGCCCAGTGAACGTGAGTCCTTAACATACCTATGTGAACAGTGCATTAATCCATATTAATCACATTATAGTTTGCCAGGCCAGACCACCAAAGGTCATTGTGGACTACTGTCCCTCACACGTTGGTACATAGCTAAACGTTGCTTCAGTGTGCCTTGATTGGTGCTTACTGATATTTCTGCTTCATGTCTGTCACGTTATGGCTAAACCTCTCTGCAGTTCCCTTTCTTGAAAATAATGAAATTTACAGATGGAAAGGATCATGTATATGCTTGCATTCTCGTACAGTAATTCAACTGTATTTTCTTACGCTAACTTGTAAATTAGCATGACACGCTCCTTGTTAATATCCAGCCCTGTCTGGGCTTCTTGTCAGAAGATTGTGATGTGAACAGATCTGAGCCTGCAGAATCGTCAAGATCTTGGTGATTCACACAACAGATGAAAGAAGCGACATTTGCAAACACAAACATACTTCCATTTCAAACTGATAGACAAGACAAGTGTGATTTTAAGATTTAGTTTTAAAGGAAACCTGTACTGAAAGAAATAGGGAGACAGCCATTTCTGATCTCCTTCTGAAATTGCTTGTTGTCGGGTAGTCTGTTTTTTAAACTAACTAACCCACAAAAAGCATGCAACCTTAAAGGAAGTCCCACTTTATGACCTCCCCCTTCTACTTTTTGCACCTTTTTTGGTGGTTGTGGTGGGGGGAGCGGGTACCTAGTGTTGACAGGTACCCGCTCCCACTTCTGGTCGATTCATCATTGGCAATTCCACTGGAAGTTCTCCCTTGCCCACAACCTTCTGGGACACATCATTAGGTCCCAGAACCATTCACAAAGTGCAGCTTGGCTCGTGCATGCACAGTGAGAAGACCACTGTGAAGCCAAAAGGAATCACAGCCAGCTTTTCACAGTATACAGTACTAGGGTCAATTTAGACAGGATCCAATTAACCTACCAACATGTCTTTGGAGTGTAGAAGAAAACTGGAGTACCCAGAGGAAACCTATGCAGGCACAGGGAGAACATGCAAACTCCAAGCAGGTGGTGCCATGGTTGGGATTTGAACCAACGACCCTGGTATGCCAGGCAGAAGTGCTAATCATTTAACCATTATGCTGACCTGTGTGTCCCCCTACACTTTGTGCATCAATAGAAACACACAGCTGGATAGCCTAGGATGGTAAGGCACTCTTCTGCTCCTCCCTCTCCCTTTTCCAAGCTAACAGACTGACTGGAGACTGCATTGCCCACTGTTAACTCTTTCCTGTGACGATGGGAAATTCAGGGAAACAGCAATGAGATAGCTGGAGGCAGCATTGAAAGTTGTAAACTGGGGTAAGAATTTTAAGAAATGGTTTACAGGAGAATGTTTATTTTATTGTGCTCAATGTGTTAAATTTAAAAATGCTTGGAGTTTAATACTACTTTAAATATTCTGAAGCAGAGAACAGGTGAAACCGCCAAATTGCTGCCAGCACAGGCGTTTTTTTGATAGCACAGTGTGATCGATTATATCCATCGTGGATCAAGGTACAAGACATTTTCCTGATGTGGAATGGTCAGGTTATTATTTTGGGTACACATAATGTAAACTAGCTATTTAACAACGGTACATACTTTTAGTCTGCAGCATTTCCTTGCTGGGGTCTGTGACATATGCAGCTTTACCATTACAGAGATCTCTGATTACATCAAGCTACTGTGTGTACACCATCATGATCTGGTACAAAGTTTGTACATATCACAGACACTCTGGGAATCACAAACATCTCATTGTACTTTCACCTTCTCAACATAGACCACAATGTTGTAATTCCCAAATTATACAGACTTCCTGTCTGTAACATTAACTAAAGCATATGGCTTTTCCAAAACTGGTGACTTTGATTCATTTGTTTCAAGACATCAAACATTAAATATACAGTTTCACGTTGTAAATAAAATTTCCAATGTGTTTGTAAAGCAGAAATTCAGAGTTCATAAAGTTAGATGTTCTTAGAAATAAAAGATGCTCTGTGGAATAAACCACTTTGGATTCATAGTGGAGTTTGTTGTCCTCAGTTGATATAAGGCAACATGCACTCTTGTTGGAATGTACTACTATAACTATGCTAAGCAATAACCTATAGAAACAAATAAAGCATTAGGTTACAATAGTTTTCCAATTTTACCTGATATTTGATAGGCCGCTCCGTTTCACAACATAGCACTTTTCTTTCTACTTATATTAAAGTGACACTAAACTTTGGTTAAAAAAAAAAAAAATATATATATATATATATATATATATATACATATATACAGTATATTTATATAGTGTTTTTGCATTCAAGTATGTATTCCTAACTAAAAAAAGTACCTTGTATTGCTCTCAGCCTTCTACAGATCTCCATAAACAAAAGAGGGGGGGGGGGGGATTGCGCTTGGTATAATAATATAAAGCTGCTAGCACATCAAATAACACAATTGACCAAAACATAGTAATAAACAGTGTAGCACTACATGTGAAAGACAAAATAATACAAAGTGCAAAATAAATAAACTGACCAAAACATTGTTAATGTTATAATGAAAAATCATATACAGTGAATAAAAAATAAATAGTAATGTCCTAATTATAACCACACCACTGTGGTATTTAAAGTTCCAATCCCAAATACAGTTACCGTGATGATTTCAAACAGTCAGCAATGGTACTTAGTAATGCTTGGACAGTGATCCTCCACCATTACACACCATGCACGCTTACCAGAGCGAGAGGACCCACATACAATAAGTGTGGAATCAAAACCAGCATGAGTGAATCCAAGCCACTGATCAACAGATCAGACCCAATCAGATGGACATCCACCACTTTCTCCTCCTCAGATCCGAGACCTCTTACAGATCTGCAAATTCTTTTATTTAGCTACTGTGATCTGACTTCCTGTTAGACGGTGCCTACCTTCATTCTCCATGGTCCTACTATATACAGAGACCTAGCCATCTTTTCGCTCGATCTCGAGATGGAGTAGGCATTATACACAAATTACACATAGTGCACATTCTAAACAAATGGAAGTGAGAGGGTATAGGAGAGGGTCAAGAATTCACAGAGGATTTTATGAAAAATAAATTTCAGGCAAATAAAGTTATTGTTGTTGTTTTTTTTTATTATTATAACAAAACAGGTTTATACTTATCTGCTCTGTGCAATGGAATTGAACAGAGCAGCCCTGAACCTCCTCTTCTCAGGTGCCCCAACGAAATTCCTGGCTCATCCTCTTCTCGATGTGCCACCATACAAGGCAGTTCCTATGGTGGCACACCTGTGGGCTCGATTCTGAGCCATGCTACCTATGTTCATAGTGTCCATAGATACAGACAGCGTGGCTCAGCCCTGTCCCCCACTCCCTCACCGCCGGATTTGCAAAGCCTATAAGACCAGGACGTGAGAGGAGAGAGCCAATGCAGATGGGCACAGTGCTGGATTGAGTGAGGGCTCAGATAAGTAAAGGGGGGGGATACTTTTACCTAAACATTTTTTACCTTAATGCAAGGAATGCATTAAGGTAAAATATGTTTAAGTTTTACAACCACTTTAAGTAGTGGATTGGTATGGATTATTTAAGAAGAGTAAGGACATCAATTAGTGTCACTTTAAGCCTTGGGGGAATGAAAAGGTGTTACTTTCTAGCTTATTGTATCTTAGTGCCTCCAGTGGGAGGAGGTGAGTACCCAGCTTTACCAATCTGTTTTGGCCATTACAAAGTGAACTCACCTCTCCTAATCAAATGTAGAGAAGAAAAATCTATCAAATTAATTTAGGGTGCCTCACTGCCTGCATAGACATGCATGCTTGTGTGATACCGGCTTTAATGAATTTGGACTGCTTAAAGATAATTCCATAACCCCAGGGAATGCACAGAGAAAGATCTCTGTGACATGGGATTAGTCCTCATTTCTATGAATAGCCTGCTTAATTGTCAAAAGTCAAAAGGTGGGCTGCTTTTGAGAATAGATATTGTCTCCCCACTCGTTGTTCTCGGAGAAATACTGTATGTGCTAGATTCATGGTTTCTATACACTTCCAAGGGAAGACAGATTTGCACACACAATCTTACCCTTAATTCTATCTCTTCATACCAAAGAACTGGTGAAGCTGTAATAACCATGAACTCTTTAGCATGGCCAAATGTTCTTGTTAAGGGGGGTGGAAAAAGGAGGGCCAGCCACTGGGACAGGGCAAATGGTTGGGTGGAGCAACTATCAACCCATAGCTATCATTAGCTTAGTCTAACAAGACTACATCAGATTGAGGATATCATTGGGATTTGTAGTAGATCATGGAGGCTGATATAACCCTTATTCATAGCTTTATATTGCTGAAAGCAGCAGCCCTGATTATCATATTCAGCATTTTGATTTTATGTCCAGAGTTTGAAGCTTAGGCCCTCACTCTATACATAATTGAGTCCAACTGCTCTCCTGTATTGCATTGTCATACCCATGAGGAGAGTGATTTTTCCTAGTAATGGCAGTGGTAGGAGATTTGAGCTGGGAAGAGAGATTTTGACACAAGAAACCTCAAGTGATCCAACATTTATGCAGAACAAAAATGGCAGTTTAGTATGGACTGACCCAGGGGCGGACTGACAACTCATGGGGCCCCCGGGCAATAGGGGATCATGGGGCCCCTGTGTCCTTGCCCAAATTTAAAAAAGTCTATGAAAAAGGTACCAGGGGCATCTCATGGGGCCCCCTACTGACCCCGGGCCCTCGGGCAGTGCCCGAGTTTCCAAATGGCATAACCATTTAACACAACAAACAGAATACTACAGTTATTTTATATATATAAATATATATACATATATAATTTTTATTATGTATGTAGCAGTATGCACTTCCCTGTGCTTTGTCGGTGATCTGATTGCTATCTCTGCAGGAAGTGGTGGCTTTAATCCAGTAATATTTGAAAGTTCAGTGATTACTACTAAATTGTTTAATACTAAATTAACATGGTATCTGGAAACTGTCTTCCAAACAGGCCAAATCGGGAGATGAAGAGCAATGAAGTAGTTAAGAGTTTTCATAGAGACTAAACGAAAGAAAAACAGGCTAAGAACAGAAGGACTAGAAAATGAGGCTACGGCTGTTGTTTTCATTGTGTGCACTCTAATCAGGGAGAGTAAGAACAATAATGCATGTAATGCTGATTTTGGAACGTGTCCATGCAGCTTTTCCCAGGCTAGGCAGCCTTGGGAACCACTGATAGTGTGGCACACCAGGGGCATAGCCTCAATCACCAGGCATAGGGCAGGGCAGCCTTTTCTGTGGGTAAAATATGTGAGGGATGACAAGAATCTTCCCAGCATGAGAAGTGCAAAGAAACTGAGCACATTCTAAATATCATGCTATAATAGTAGAAACATCCTTCGGGTCACAACGCAAGTCCTTGTGATTTTATAGCGTTTTCTCAGGAGGAAGTGTATAATGATGTCATTTCTTGGGGACATAAATATCAGTCATCTACTGCATGTGTGAAAATAGCATGCAAAACAGATGCTTTTTCCAATAAACGTCACATATATTAGATCTGTAGTTAGCACCAAAATAACCTGACAGCAGTTTTTTTTCTCTTTTTAATATACAAAAATGTAAACACATGTTTTACATAAAAGTTTGGAAGAATATATTAACCTCCTGGGTTTTAATGCAGATGTCCAGCTATGGGTCACAGAATTGTAGTTAATGTGAAAACAGAAAGGGGAAAATTTGGTGGCCTAGCGTACCTATCTTTTCTTCATTTATTCAATCATGTGCAGGGCAATCTTTCTTTTTTTTTTTAATTCTCTTGCAAATGATTAGGTTTTAATTTGGCCATCACTAGTAGAATGCTTCAAAATTTTTCATTTTAAGAACATTTCTTTCTAATCATTAGTGAAGTCAGAATGACATTTGTTTTTGTCCACAGTGATGAGAAAATTGGAAGGAGCAAAATGAACAATGTTTCTTGAACAGTGAAAGGAGGGACAAGAAAATTCGAATGAGCAGAGTAAAAAATGTTTTTGTGAACAAATTTCTAACAGTTTATGTGGTTTTTGTTTGGTAAAGGACATTTGTTCCTAAATTGTATGTTAAATCAAATGAAATTTTGATGTACTTTATTATGTAATGAGTATATCTCATATATTAGTTTCACCTTTTAAGCTGCATTACTGAAATAAATGAACTTTTGCACGATATTCTAATTTTTCGAGTTTCACCTGTATATTATAAATACATACATATAGAGAGAGAGAGAGAAAGAGAGAGAGAGAAGGAAATAAGTATTTGATCCCCTGCTGATTTTGAATGTTTGCCCACTCACAAAGAAATGATCAGTATAAAAATCGAATGGTACATGTATTGTGACACTGAGAGACAGAATAATAACAAAAAATTCAAAAGAAATGCATGTCTAACAAATAATGCACTGATTTGCATGTAAATGAGGGAAATAAGTATTTGATCCCCTTCACAAAACATGACTTAGTACTTGGTGGCAAATCCCTTGTTGGCAATCACAGAGGTCAAACGTTTCCTGTAGTTGGCCACCAGGTCTGCACACATCTCAGGAGGGATTTTGGCCCACTCCTCTTGCCAGATCCTCTCCAAGTCATTAAGGTTTGGTGGCTGATGTTTGACAACTCGAACTTTCAGCACCCTCCACAGTTTTTAAATCGGATTAAGGTCTGGAGACTGGCTGGGCCACTCCAGGATCTTAATGTCCTTTTTTATTAGCCACTCCTTTGTTGCCTTGGCCGTGTGTTTTGGGTCATTGTCATGCTTGGACACCCATCCACGAGCCATTTTCAATGCCCTGGCTGAGGGAAGAAGGTTCTCACCCAAGATTTGACGGCACATTGCCCTGCCCATCGTCCCTTTGATGCGGTACAGTTATCCTGTCCCCTTAGCAGAAAAATACCCCCAAAGCAGAATGTTTCCACCACCATGTTTGACAGTTGGGATGGTGTTCTTGGGGTCATAGGCAGCATTCCTCCTCCTCCAAACACGGCGAGTTGAGTTGATGCCAAAGAGCTCGATTTTAGTCTCATCTGACCACAACACTTTCAACCAGTCCTCCTCTGCATCATTCAGATGTTCAGTGACAAACTTCAGATGGGCCTGGACATGTGCTTTCTTGAGCAGAGGGACCTTGCAGGCACTGCAGGATTTCAATCCTTGTCGGCGTAGTGTGTTACCAATTTTTTTCTTGGTGCCAGTGGTCCCAGCTGCCTGAGGATCATTGACAAGATCCTCACGTGTAGTTCTGGGATGACTCCTTGCTGTTCTCCTGATCATTGGCACTCCACGAGGTGAGATCTTGCATGGTGCACCAGATCTAGGGAGACTGACAGTTGTTTTGTGTTTTTTCCATTTGCAAATGATTGCACCAACTGTTGTCACCTTCTCACCAAGCTGCTTGGCGAAAGTTTGGTAGCCCAGTCCAGCCCTGTGTAGATTTACAATCGTGTCCCTGACATCCTTGGACAGCTCTTTGGTCTTTGCCATGGTGGAGAGTTTGGAATCCGATTGTTCGATTGCTCCTGTGGACAGATGTCTTTTATACAGGTAACAAAATGAGATTAGCAGCACTTCCTTTTGTTACCTGTATGAAAGACACCTGGCAGCCAGAAATTCTGCTGAATGATAGGGGATCAAATACTAATGAACATGCAAATCAGTGCATAATTTGTTAGACATGCATTTCTTTTGAATTTTTTGTTGCTATTCTGTCTCTGTGTTACAATACACCTACCATTCTATTTTTTTGACCGATCATTTCTTTTTGAGTGGGCAAACATTCAAAATCAGCAGATGATCAAATACTTATTTCCTTCACTGTATATACAGTTGTTTTCAAAATAATAGCAGTCAGACATCACTAACCTGATCAATCACTGTTTTTGGTAGAAATGATATTTCTACATGGCAAATAATTTACTAGCAGGTGTAGTAGAGTAATAGAAATCCAACAGACCCAACAGTCATGACATGCATGCTGCTGATTCTGTGTAATTCAATCACTAATTGAAAGGGGCATGCTCAAAATAATAGCAGTGTGGAGTTCTATTAGTGAGGTCATTCATTCTTTGAAAAACAAACATTCAAAATCAGCAGGGAATCAAATACTTATTTCCTTCACTGTATATATATATATATATATATATATATATATATACAGACAAGTTCTGCATACTCCAGGCAGTGAAACACTTCACCTTTGTTCTCTTTGTGTACTTAGGCAGCATTAATTAGATGGTCACCTCTTCTGTTCACTGCTCACAGAGTTGGATAACAATTTTGGAGATCTTTTGAGTTTATTAATCTATTGCTGGAGAATATGAAAGAAAGCAAGATTTAATACATCATTCGTATAAATAAATATATATCAGAAGCAATCAGATTTTTTTTTTAAAGCAAATAAAATACTCTTCCATTAGTTTCAATATGTGAAGCTGTCAAAATCTTCTGACTGGTTTACAATTTTCTATTAACACATTTTGTCAAAACATTCAAAACCAATGCAGTCTCTTAATGATTTGCTCTTAAGCTATCCAGACATCTTTTTTTTAATTCAGAATAGCATATCTGAATACTTTACAGCTTTTCCTTAATGTCTTTTTTTTTTGGCTGTGTGGGAGGCATACAAGGTGAGTTTAGTCAAATTAGCACCAAATAGGAAAGCTTGCATGGCCACCTTGGAGTCCTCCAGTAACTTTTATTAGAACCATTAAAAAAAAATGTGCAGCACAGGCTGGGCTCTTTAAATTCTGCCCAGCAGTGCTAAAGGGCATTATTTTCTCATCTCTCTTGCTATGAACAGTTGCAGGGAGAGAAGAAGATGGACTGTGCCCTCACTGCCTGTTGCTATAGATGAAGAGTTCCTACCCCTGAAGCCCTGGGGGAAAGAGGACTTCTGTTTAGCTGCCTGGGCCTGGCTTATTCCTAATTGGCTGCTGACCATTTTAGCCCTGCCCACCACAAAGAAGAGGGCAGATATCCATCTGGGTGATGGAAAGAGAGCCTCTGAGGACCCAGGGTAGAGCTGGCAGCAAGGAAAGTGTGGAGAAGTGACCCACAAGTGCTGTAGGGGCAGCTGTGTGTGTCCAAGTGAATGTGGTTAAAATCTGGGCAGAAAGCATCGGGAGCTTGCTGTGGATGTCTTGTGTAGGACAAAGTGCAAGAGCCCAGCATAGGAGGCGAGAGCTAGACATGTGCAATTCGTTTCGGTCCTAATATAAATTCGGATGAATTTTTGGTTATTCAGAGATTCCAATGTATCTGAATATCTGAATGAAATAGTAACGAATTTCGTTGAAATGTTTTTAGTTTCGTTCCATGTATTCATTTTCTAATGAATTCTAAATTATCAGCGGGAACCCCGCTGTCAGTTGATAAATCATTGGTTGTTAAGGATGTAGCAGCCCGCTTGCCAGCCCTCTCCAGCTATTTTTTAAATAGAATTCGAATCAGTTGATCAATTTTTGACCGACTTGAGTTATAATCATTTCAAAAACTGTAAATTAGTTAGAAAATTAATAAACAAAAGAAACTAAATTAAATGAATTCCAAAAACGAATCGAAATTGGTAACATAACGAATATACCCAAAATGAAATGAAACAAATGTATCTGTTCTGCACATGTCTAGAGAGAGCTGCTGTGATATTGGGAGCTACAGAGACCAGGAAGTGTGCTTTGCCGATCACCACCCCTCGTCCACTGAGCTTCTGTCAGATCCAGAGATGCAGCTGGCTCTATGATCTTCTGCCATTCCAGCTGCTGTAACTGTGTAAAGTGGATGGCTGTGTCTACCGCTCACCCCCCTCCCAGGATCTGTGTGCCATGGATCTTTGTAAACTCACCCACTCTCTGTTCTTCCCTCTCCCTCTTGGCAAAAAGCTTGAGATAATCAAAGAAAGAGGGACAATGGAAACAAGAGAGAGAACTTGTTGGGCAGAGATTTGTAGATTCCTCAGAAGGAGAGCCCAATGCAAGTGCATGGAGGAAAGATAGCTTCCAAACTACAGGAGACACAATTCACTGTACTGAGAGGAGAGCTTTACTGTTTTCCTGGGTGAACTGAAAGAAGTTAAGGCAGTCCATGGAAGAAAGTGAGAAGGACAGACCTGCTTTCAGGGACTGTGCCTCAGGTCTGAGAAACAGTGGGGGTCTTTTTACCAGAGGAAGCCAAGTTGAGAGGGCCTGCTATGGGATGTCCCTCTAATGCATGAGAGAAAGAGTGCTGCATAGAGAGGTCTTGCTGCTGGTGGCTAAGTGCATACATCAAAGGGAGAACAGACCTACTGCGAAGGTTGCCAGAGACTGCACATGTGCAATTCAGCACTGAGAGACTGAACCTCCAGGAGCCAACGGCTGGATACACTAACCACCAAGTGTGTAGATCCAGAAATGTTACCTGGCAGGAGTCGTGAGAGGAGTTACAGTATTACCCCTTGATACACTCCAGTTCCACATAGACTACTCTTCATTTAAAGTGTTACTAAACCCACAATTGTAAAATCAGTCTGTATATCCATTAAAGCATGCTTGTTGTACTCACTTTGGAACATAAGGGGTTAATCCTCCACATTGCTTAGAAAGGATGTTTGATCCTTTCTTCCTTGATCCTCCCCTTTTGCCAGTGTCTCCCAAATATATCCTAATAGAAGAGAGGCTAGGTGTAGCTGGCCAGCTAAGACCAGTCCTAGGTTGTTAATATGGTTCACATATATGTGTATACCAAACCTGCCAATAACCTCAGTATAGTATATATGTGCATATGTTAAATCCAAAAGCAAAATCATTGCTGTAATTTATGTCTTTGATTGTTATATGACATTTATATATTTATTGTGTTAGCAGAAGCAGAAAAGGAAAATATGCCTTTAAGAGTTAGTTAAAGATGAGCCAATCACAGCCAGCCTCATACTGTACAGACCCTTAACCAATCCCAGCCAGTTTCACATCTATGCCTGTGTAAAACTCCCTGCTAGGATTTTCTAGAGACACATGCTCACCAGACAGAAGAGGAAACAGACAGTTCCAATCAGAAGAGCTTTATGGAGGCAGAGAAGGCCAAATAGGTATTTAATGCACTTGTGTGTTCCTCTATTGTTTGGCAGTGCAGGTGGATCTGTGTGTTGAAACTGTTGTGTGTGTTTTACTTGTAGTTCCACCGAACGAACTTACAAATTTACGAATCGAATCGAATATAGCAAATCGAATTTACTGAATCTAACGAATTTATCAATCTATTGAATCAACCCAATGTAATACAAGTTAAACCATTGTAATATGAAAGAAATAAGCCATTGTAACTTTGTAAGCAGTTATATGAAGAAGATTGAAGTTATTAAAGAAGTTAACTAAAGTATTCGGTGTGCTCTTTAAACCTACTGCATCCATAGAGCGGCATTGGAGGAATTACAGAGTAAAGTCAGTCTAATCAAACAAAAGAAACAGCAATTGCATAATTTTTCTAATGCCACAGCGCACTAGGCACCAAAGGGTGCTGCGCCTGCCACAGTGGAACTATTACCCTCAGAGGTCAAGCAACAGCGCTCCTCAACTTGCACAGTAAAGAGTACACTAGAGAAATAGAGCGCCAGCATATACCGCCACGCGGAGACACCTCAGCGGAACAGTACAGGCCATAGCACGTGCGCATTAGTCAGACTGCAACCGACTCTTAAAGTGGCATAACGGCAAAGGCAAGACAGTCAGAGAAAGAGCGCCAAACCTCCTGCACCCCTAGAGAGAGAAAGAGATGCATGGGGGGAGGGCCAGAGTCCAGAGCTAGAGTGCTCGCACCGCTATCCATCAAGAGACCACGTGTTGCATCCAGAGAGTTCACGATACTAATCGCAAGTCACCGCAGAGCATCGCAAGTCACCGCAGAGCATCGCAAGTCACCGCAGAGCATCGCAAGTCACCGCATCAAGAAAAGAAAAGTCTCTTTTAAGACTGACGTTTGTTTCTGCAACCTTCAGATCACGATATCCTGCTCTTCAATTAAGGTCAGAGCTTTCCTTTATTACTCACTTATGCACATAGGTTTCTGCAAGAGACATTTTTGTGCTCAAGAGAATACAGACTTTTAATAAAAGAGAGACATTTATAATATATGATTCTGAAGTATTTAAAGTGAAAGTCATTTATTGCCTGTGTTTTGATGCTATTACATGTAAAGTGAAAGTCATTTATTCTTGCATTTGTTAGTATTGCATTTAAAGTGACAGGTCCTTATTATTCATATTAATTGTTATAGCATTCAGAAATGGCTGAGCCTAGCATTGCCACCCCACTGTTAGCGGATGCAATGATAGATATGGTAGAAGGTGAAGAGCAAGAGAACCTGTCTGAATCTGAAAGGTGCAATGAAACGGTAGTCTCGCCCCAAACAAATATAGCTGAAACAGGTGAACTAAGACGTTCATCACGGGACAGAAAACCGACCCAAAAGGTGCTAGAAAATTTGGAGCAAGAAGCAGCACTGAAAGGAAAAAAGTTCGCCCGAATGTATGAGAGGTGGAAAGTATACACCATAGACATTCGCAGAAAGCTAAAACAAGAAAGCATAAAGGAGAATTTGAGTGAAATGATAGAGATAGTAGAAGATTCTGAGTCAGAGTTTATGACAGCATATATCAACTTGCGGTCGTCCTTGACACCCTCCCAGGATATTGTAAGGAACATGGATACATGTACCGCAGTCACTAGTGATTTAGTGAAGCTTATGAGAGAACTATCATCTGCAGCAAAGTATGATGAAGTCAAGGCACGAAAGGGAATGAATGAGCTCTTCATGAAAGACTATGCTAGGTCCTTAGGAGGAACCACAATCTCAAGTGTGACTTCCATCACTAGCAGAAGTGCCAGCCACATAACAGAGTTCTCAAGTACGTCAGCCAAAAGAAAGGAATTAGCTGAACAACTCGCTGCTAAAAGAGCAGAAGTTGAGATGGAATCTGTCATTGAGGCTCAGCATGTACGGATGGCTGAAATGGAAGCTCAGTACCATAAAATGGATGCTCAGCGCCATAGAATGGAAGCTGAAATGGAAGCTCAGCGCCATAAAATGGAAAGTCTGGAAAGGCAGAAGGAAGTTAAGATTATAGAAGCCAGACTCAGAGTGCACGAAGAGGATACGAATCAGGGTAGTCATAGATCCAAATCAGTGCTAAGTGGAGAAGCTGACTCCTACGTTCTTTCATACGCCCAGGAAAATGGAAGGAAATCTCCAGCATGTAGTGAAGAAATAAGTCATAGTCCTTTCATCCCTGCTCAGAGAGAAAAGAAGAGAGGCTCACCTGATTCAGAACAAAGTGGAAAAAGAGAATCAGATAATTCAACTCCCATATGTCATGGCAGTGGTCACGAGGATGTTACAACTGTTGACCCGGCGAAACCTCAGAGAATATTTCTCACTAGACTTCCTGTTCCAGAACCTACTATATTCTCTGGAGACGTACTGAAGTTTATCGAATGGAAGGCAAGTTTTGAAATGATCATTGAACATAATTGCTCCCGTCCAGTGGACAAGTTATTCTACCTCCAGCGGTATACTGGCGGAGAAGCAAAAAGGGTTCTTGAAGGTAACTTCTATAGGAAAGATGAAGAAGCCTACAAGCAAGCTTGGGAAAAATTAAATGCAAGATATGGTCATCCCTTCTTAGTACAAAGAGCTTTCAGAGAGAAGTTGATAAACTGGCCTAAAATAGGTCCTAAAGAACACTTCAAGCTCCAAGAGTATGGCGACTTCCTGCAAGCATGCAGCAATGCTATCCCACATGTTCAAGGACTAGAAGTATTGAACGACTATCTAGAAAACCACAGGATGCTAGCCAAGCTACCAGAACAAGTGGCTTCTGGATGGAATCGCTATGTGACTAAACAGTTAGATCAAGGCAAAAACTTCCCAAGTTTCAAAGAGTTCTCTGAATTTGTCAATGAGGAAGCACGAATAGCGTGTAATCCAGTAACAGCATCTCATGTCTTAAAACCCTTAGAAGAAAGGCCTACAAGACAGATAAGACGTGCAACAGCAACTAGCTTTGCAACCAACACAGCTACTAAAGGTCCAGATGCCCATGAGAGCAAGTTCAACATCACTACTAGGTTCAGTAAAGAGTTTGAACCGACAAGTCTTCAGACTACCTTCAAGTGTATGTTCTGTGAAGAGAATCACTCCATACATAAGTGCCAAAGATTGAAGGAAAGGTCTCCAGACGAAAAGAAGAAGTTTGTGTTTGATAATCAGCTGTGTTTTGGATGTTTAAGAAAAGGCCATATTACTAAAGAATGCAAGAAAAAGGCCACTTGCAGCATTTGTAAAGGACGTCATCCTACCCCACTACATGAAGAACATCCAAGAAAGAGAAACCCTTAATGCCCAAGGACACTGAGGAAGAAAATAAAGCGACAGTATTCTCTTGCAGAGTGAGAGAAAGAGAAATCAATGGCACGTCAATGGTTGTACCAGTGTGTATTTCAAATCCTAAAAGGAAGAACAGGAAGGTATACGCCTATGCGCTACTGGATGCCCAGAGTGACGTCACCTTCATTGATCAAGAAATCTGCAAGAAATTACAAGTGGCCACAGAACCAGTGAAACTCAAACTCACCACAATGACGGGAAGAGACACATTGGTGAACAGTCAAAGAGTCAAAGGACTGAGAGTTAGAGGACTCCACTCAAACTGCATATTAGATCTACCTCCAGCTTATACAAGAGACGACATACCTCTGGATCGAGATCGCATACCTACCTGTGAAACAGCCAACAAATGGGAACACCTATCTGTCATATCTCATGAAATGTCCCCGCTGAAGGAATTTGGTGTTGGACTCTTGATAGGCTACCTCTGTCCCGAGGCCTTGGTGCCACGAAAGATAATCGCAGGAGGAAAGGGTGAACCCTACGCAGTCCAAACTGATCTAGGATGGGGTGTTGTTGGAGGAAAACAACAGATTTCAGATTCTGGACAGGTGACAGGATTGTGTCATAGAATATCTGTCCAAGAGTTACCAACTGTAAGTCCAGCAAAAGTACTCAAAATCCTAGAATCCGACTTTGCAGAGGTAAGTTGTAATGAAAAGAGTGTATCCCAAGAGGACATAAAGTTTGTACAAGTGCTAGAAGATAATATTCAGCAAAATCAACAAGGTCATCTTGAAATGCCCCTACCTTTTAGAGAACGACCTCATCTGCCAAATAACAGAGATCTTGCCCTGGCAAGATTGAAAAGCTTAAAGAAAAGGATGGGAAGAGATCCAAAACTCAAAGACGATTATTTGAATTTCATGAAAGAAATCCTCAAAGAAGGGCATGCAGAGAAAGTTGATGGTCAGCCTAAAAATGGAGAAGTGTGGTACATCCCACATGAAGGTGTCTATCACCCAAAGAAACCAGATAAGATCAGAGTAGTTTTTGATTGCTCAGCAAGGTACAATGATGTTGCATTGAAT
Organism: Staurois parvus; assembly: GCF_062004578.1. Lineage (NCBI taxonomy): Eukaryota > Metazoa > Chordata > Amphibia > Anura > Ranidae > Staurois > Staurois parvus. The sequence continues at coordinate 3,436,633 of NW_028318193.1, forward strand.
GATCATCTACTTAAGGGACCAGATCTTACAAACACTGTACCTGGAGTACTCTGTAGATTCAGAAAGTATCCCATAGCAGTCATGTGCGACATTGAAAAGATGTTCCACCAATTTCATGTGAAGGAAGAAGATAGAGACTTCCTGAGGTTCCTATGGTGGGAAGACGGAGATACAGATACAGAGCCAGCAGAATACAGAATGAAAGTACACTTGTTTGGAGCAGCATCATCCCCAGGTTGTGCCAATTATGGTATGAAGTATCTGGCCAATCAGAATGAAAAGGATTGTCCATCAGCAGCAAATTTTTTGAAGAAAAACCTTTATGTAGATGATGGTCTTATAAGCCTAGAATCCTCAAAATCGGCAATTCAGTTGGTGAGAGAGAGCCAAGAGTTATGCGCAAAAGGAAACCTGCGTCTTCACAAATTCATCTCAAACGACAGAGAGGTACTAGAATCCATCAGTGACTCCGAACGTGCATCAACAATAAAGAATGTGGATCTTAACTATGATCCTCTTCCAGTTCAGAGTGTACTCGGACTGGGATGGAATGTAGAAAACGACAATTTTTTCTTTGAAATATCCATGGAAGAGAATGTTCCAACTAGACGTACCATTCTTTCCACAGTAGCCTCAATATATGATCCGTTGGGATTCTTATCACCAGTAATCCTCAGAGCAAAAGAAATACTGCAAGAATTATGCAGACAGAAGTTGGGATGGGACGAACCCATACCTGCAGGCTTGAGGCCAAGGTGGGAGAGTTGGATAAGAGACTTGCAAAATTTGAAAGAAATTCGGATACCCAGATGTTTTGTACCTCCTGATTTCGGAAAGTACAAGAAAATAGAACTTCATCACTTTTCAGATGCCAGTAGTCATGGTTATGGTCAGTGCTCCTACATCAGAGCAATAGGAGAAGAAAAGATACACTGTGCCCTAGTTATGGGAAAGGCCAGAGTAGCACCCAACAATATTCAGACAATACCAAGACTCGAACTAACGGCAGTCGTCGTTTCAGCATCAGTAAGTCAGTTTCTGAGAGAAGAATTGGAACTGAAAATAGATGAAGAGCATTTTTGGACAGACTCACAAGTTGTCCTAGGTTACATAAACAATGAAGCTCGAAGATTCCACACCTTTGTCGCTAACAGAGTTCAAAAAATTTGGAAAACAACGAATCCAGAACATTGGCACTATGTTGACACAAAGCAAAACCCGGCAGATCATGCTTCAAGAGGCCTAAATGTAACAGAATTGAAGAATTCAAACTGGTTCACTGGTCCAGAGTTCCTTTGGGAAAGGGAAATCAAACCCAGTGAATGTTATACAGAACTGTCTATGGGTGATCCAGAAGTAAAGGTAGTTCAAACATTGAGCACTGCCGCCAAGTGTCAAGATGACATACTTGAATGACTAGCCAGATGTTCAAAGTGGAATACAGTCATAAACATAGTAGCTCGAATTCAACGCTTAGCAAAAGGAAAGAATCTTTGAATGTAGAGGAAAGAGTGAAAGCTGAAGAAACGGTTATAAGACTTATTCATCAAAGATTCTACAGTGAAGAATTGAAGAGACTTAGTCAAGAACCTAAGAGACTTCCAAACAACCACCCATTGTACAAGCTTAATCTTATTCTATAGGATGGTATACTGAAGGTGGGAGGGAGGCTGGAAAATGCATCGCTACCTAACAGAGTTAAGCATCCAGCAATTCTACCCAAAAATTCTACCTTCACAAGATTGATTATCAATCACTACCACAACAAATCCTTGCATCAAGGAAGAAGCTTTACTCAAAGCTGTTTGAGAGAAGGTGGTTATTGGATAGTGAAAGGAAGCAAAGTTATAGCGAAGTACATAAGTAAATGTGTAATCTGTAGAAAGACACGTAGACCTACAGAAGAACAAAGAATGGCTGATCTACCAGCTGATCGTGTAAACCCATCTCCACCATTTCTTTATAGCGGAATGGATTGCTTCGGCCCACTTATCACCAAACAAAACCGCAAGGAGTACAAGAGATACGGACTGATATTTACGTGTCTAAGCTCCAGAGCAATTCACCTGGAAATGTTGGAAGATATGTCAACCGACGCCTTTATCAACGCCTTAAGATGTTTCATAGCCATTAGAGGTACTGTCAGAGAACTTAGATCTGACCAAGGATCTAATTTTGTTGGAGCAAAGAACGAATTGAACAAGGCTCTAAAAGAGATTGATAAAGAAAAAGTAACTGAGTACTTGTTAGAGAAACAGTGTGATTTTCACATGAATGCTCCACATGCAAGCCATACAGGCGGAGTCTGGGAGAGGCAAATCAGAACTGTAAGAAACGTACTAAGTTCAGTTTTGAAAAAGAACGCCGGAAGATTAGATGATGCTTCACTTAGGACACTATTCTATGAAGTAATGTTTATTGTTAACAGTCGTCCACTTACAGTCAACAACATCAACGACCCAACAAGTTTGGAACCTCTAACTCCCCACCATCTACTTCACCTTAAGTCTGATTACATACAGCCACCACCTGGCAACTTCACCAAAGAGGATTTATACACAAGGAAAAGATGGCGAAGAGTTCAATATCTATCAGAGCAGTTTTGGAATAGATGGAGCAAGGAGTACTTAGCTCATCTCATACTAAGAAGTAAATGGCAAACGCCTAGAAGAAATGTTCATGTTGACGACATAGTGTTAGTAAAGGAAGATGACTTACCTAGAAGTCAATGGAAATTGGCCAAAGTCCTAGAAGCTCGAAAGGACGAAGAAGGACTAGTAAGAAGAGTTTTGTTACAAATGGGAGACTCAAAACTGGACAAAAAGGGAAAACGTCTCACAACTGCACTCAAGTTGGAACGTCCAATACAAAAGTTAGTTGTTCTGCTTGAGAGTAACAAAGACACTGGAGAGTTGAGAAACTGATTGAAAATTCCTCTAATTCATGTTCGAATCCTATTGCTGAGAACATAGAATTATAGGTAATTTTGGTGGGAGTGTAGCTGGCCAGCTAAGACCAGTCCTAGGTTGTTAATATGGTTCACATATACAGTTGCAAGAAAAAGTATGTGAACCCCTTGGGATTACGTGGAGTTTTGCATGAATTGGGCATAAAATGTGCTCTGAACGTCATCTAAGTCACAACAATAGAAGAACACAGTCTGCTGAACATAATACTACACAAACATTAGATGTTGCCATGGTTTAATTGCACATAACATGTAAACATTCACAGTGCAGGGAGGAAAAAGTATGTGAACCTTTGGACTTAATAACTGGTTGACCCTCTTTGGCAGCAATAACCTCAACCAAACGTTTCCTGTACTTGCAGATCAGACCTGCACAACGATTTGGAGTAATTTTGGACCACTCCTCTTCACAAAACTGTTTCAGTGTAGCAATGTTCTTGGGATGTCTGGTGTGAATCGCTCTCTTAAGGTCATGCCACAGCACTTCAATCGGGTTGAGGTCAGGACTCTGACTGGGCCATTCCAGAAGGCGTATTCTGTGCTGTTCCAGCCATTGTTTTGTTGAATTACTTGAATGCTTTGGGTCATTGTCCTGTTGCATCACCCATCCTCTGCAGAGCTTCAGTTGGCGGACAGATGGTAGTACGTTTTCCTGCAAAATGTCTTGATAAACTCTGGAATTCATTTTCCCATCAATGACAACAATCCGTCCAGGCCCTGAGGCAGCAAAGCAGCCCCAAACCATGATGCTCCCTCCGCCATGTTTTACAGTGGGGATGAGGTTTTGATGTTGGTGTGCTGTGCCTTTTTTTCTCCACACATAGTGTTGTGTGTTCTTCCCAAACAACTCAATCTTGGTTTCATCTGTCCACAGTATATTTTGCCAGTAGTGCTGTGGAACATCCAGGTGCTCTTTTGAAAACTTCAAATGTGCTGCAATATTCTTTTTGGACAGCAATGGCTTCCTCCGTGGTGTCCTCCCATGTACTCCATTCTTGTTTAATGTTTTCCTTATTGTAGATGTGTCAACAAAAATGTTAGCATGTGCCAGAGATTTCTGTAGGTCTTTAGCTGACACTCTGGGATTCTTCTTTACCTCATGCAGCATTCTGCGCTGTGCTCTTGCAGTCATTTTTACAGGACGACCATGCCTAGGGAGAGTAGCAACAGTGCTAAACTTTCTCCATTTGTAGACAGTCTGTCTTACCATGGACACATGAACATCAAGGCTTTTGGAGATACTTTTGTAAACCTTTCCAGCTTCATGCAAGTCAACAATTCTTGATCGTAGGTCTTCTGAGAGCTCTTTTCTGCGAGGCATGGTTCACATCAGACAGTGCTTCTTGAAACCAGTAAACCCAAAACAGGTGTGTGTTTTTCAAGGGCAGGACAGCTGTCAGCAACACATCCAATATCATCACACTGATTGGAGTCAAGGTTGGCTCACTCCTGGCTCCAATTAGCTCTGGGAGAAATCATTAAGCTAGGGCCTCACATACTTTTTCCTCCCTGCACTGTGAATGTTTACATGTTATGTGCAATTAAACCATGGCAACATCTAATGTTTGTGTAGTATTATGTTCAGCAGACTGTGTTCTTCTATTGTTGTGACTTAGATGACATTCAGAGCACATTTTATGCCCAATTCATGCAAAACTCCACGTAATCCCAAGGGGTTCACATACTTTTTCTTGCAACTGTATGTGTATACCAAACCTGCCAATAACCTCAGTATAGTATATATGTGCATATGTTAAAGCCAAAAGCAAAATCATTGCTGTAATTTATGTCTTTGATTGTTATATGACATTTATATATTCATTGTGCTAGCAGAAGCAGAAAAGGAAAATATGTCTTTAAGAGTTAGTTAAAGATGAGCCAATCACAGCCAGCCTCATACTGTACAGACCCTTAACCAATCCCAGCCAGTTTCACATCTATGCCTGTGTAAAACTCCCTGCTAGGATTTTCTAGAGACACATGCTCACCAGACAGAAGAGGAAACAGACAGTTCCAATCAGAAGAGCTTTATGGAGGCAGAGAAGGCCAAATAGGTATTTAATGCACTTATGTGTTCCTCTATTGTTTGGCAGTGCAGGTGAATCTGTGTGTTGAAACTGTTGTGTGTGTTTTACTTGTAGTTCCACCGAACGAACTTACAAATTTACGAATCGAATATAGCAAATCGAATTTACTGAATCTAACGAATTTATCAATCTATTGAATCAACCCAATGTAATACAAGTTAAACCATTGTAATATGAAAGAAATAAGCCATTGTAAGCAGTTATATGAAGAAGATTGAAGTTATTAAAGAAGTTAACTAAAGTATTCGGTGTGCTCTTTAAACCTACTGCATCCATAGAGCGGCATTGGAGGAATTACAGAGTAAAGTCAGTCTAATCAAACAAAAGAAACAGCAATTGCATAATTTTTCTAATGCCACAGCGCACTAGGCACCAAAGGGTGCTGCGCCTGCCACACTAGGGACAAGCTGCACATGCTCAGTTTGGTGTGTAATGCTGGGGAGTTTTTTATTTTTTCTTGAGAGAGTGCATGTGATCAGCACAGGGCCAATTAACACTCTCCAGACAGAGGTCAGAAGTTCTGCATCCTGCTACAGGAGAATGAAAACTCCTACAAGCTGTAACCAGTGCTCAGCTGAACACTGATAGAAGTCATAAGGCTGCCCTAACTGCTGATGAGAAAAGGTATTTAGCAGTGTATATTTACTAAAATAGTGGCATTTCCATGTTCTGTGTACTGTGGGAGATCAGAGAGTGAGTGCAGTGTCTTGGGTTTAGTAACACTTTAAAGTAGAACTATAGGCAAAACTTTTTCTTTCATTTTGAATAGAGTAAGGTAAGGGTATAATCTCATCAGTTTATTTTTTGCCATCTGTGTCTAATTGGGGAGATTTAACTTCACTTACAGTCCAATGGCTAAAACAGGAAATCAAGGAAAATCCTTGCAAATTAAGGGAATTCCTTGGAGACCTCATTGAAAAATGTCCCCTCTGTTACTTTTCTGTGGTTTTCTTTTACTTTCACTTTCTATGATAATGGTAAACAGGACAAATAGAGAGGGTGAATCTCCTTAACGGGGCTATAGACTACATGAAAACCTAATAGGTGTTTTAAGCCATTTCCACTCTGTCCAAAACTGAAAAAAGTTTTGCCTTTAGTTATACTTTAATAGCCCTGCAGCTATACATCACTTAATCCTAAAGGAACAGAATCTTGTGAACCAACGACAGAAGGGCCCCATCGCAAGCTGACAAACACTAGAATTAAGGTGCCAGGTACTTTGCCACCACCTTTAAGGGTTACTCCACTTAGGATCACTCCAGATACATCTGGAATGTCTTTGCGAAGTGCACACAATACCATTATTATTGAGTTATTTTGGATCTTATTTTGCTTCATAATAGTATCTCAGATAAGGTCTGGGCTAATATTCACACAAGTTAGGTACTTTCTCCTGTGTTAGGCCAGAATCCACTTTATTGATTCTGCAAAATTGAATTGTTTATTACTTGATACCAGGTTTTGCATTGTTTACTTGCTTTGACATAATACACATACTTATCGTATCATCTGGTAGTCTTTGTCTGATTTCTGTGTATTATTACACATCTATGACTTACTAATACTTACGATATCTAGGTGTGAGTGGTTCTTCAACTCTAACTGGGAGTGTCAGTGCGGACTGAGCAGTTTTGAGAGTCATGGCAGAACAGAGGACCCGTTATCATCAGCGTCTCCTTTGGGGGTGAGCGCTACACCAGGACCACATGGCTGTGAAGTGAGCCTTCTAAGAGCCCTGGACTGGAAGACTATTATTTTGAGAGAGCTGCTTCTGCAAGCTCTCTTGCCACAGACTGTGTGCTTGTCTGGAGAAAGCTATAAGGGATTCTGCTGCTGAGGTTTGTGAGTGATACTACTGTTCCACAGACTGTTTCACTGTGTTACTGTTCCAGAGACTGTACTACCACTACAATGTTCCAGCCATTCCATTGTGTCTACTGTTCAAAACGTCCCATTGTTCCTGTTTACTACTTCCTAGAGGTGCTATAGCATCTGCATAGGTTGGAGAGGTAGGTCCAGAGCTGTGGGCTACATTTTGCCTGACTTCACTATTCAGGGCCTGTAATCCTGTCCTATTCCAGGGCCACCCTGAGTGGGAGAACATTCCTAGACTGGATGGTAGCCATAGGAACTCCACCATAATTCTGGATTGTTAAAAAACTGCCTTGCCACTTTATTTGTAATTCAACTGTTGTTGAACCGTGCTGCTAGATGGGACTGGAGCTCCTAACTATCTTGGGATTACAAACACTTCAACTGGGGAGTAAGCACACCACCTTAAATGATAAGTTCACCAGTGGGAACATGTTATGTTTTTAGGGTGGAACATGTAACATGTTCCTGATCCTGCAGCCACCACCCACTGCCCCCCTCCCTGTGACAGCAGTACAGGGAGAAGTTCCCTGTACTAGCTGTCAGATTTCAAATACAGCACAGCTGTGCGGGGCTCCACCCACACAGCTACGTCATTCATTCACAGTTTTCTGTGAATGACTGGACTACAAGTCCCAACAACCTTAGCTGCTGTCAGCTTGTAGTCCTCAATGAACTGTCAAAGTGCTGTGGAGTGCCATAGTTCATTGAATCTTCCTGTTAGCAAGTATCAGCTTGACCGTACAGGATGTACAAGCAAGCAGATACACTAACAATGTGCAGGAGACCTGCATGGCATTGGCGATCTGCTGATTGCTGGTGCAATGCTTTACAGGCTCCTAACACAAAAAACTGTGCAATTATTTTTTTTTGTGGAAAGGTGAACATATCCTTTAAGGGCTCCAACATCAGCAGGACTGTATTTAGTAGATCACTGGCCAGTGGTAGAAGGTTCTGTGATTTGGCAGTTGCAATACCCTTCTGTTGCTACTGTCACTGATTCTGTGCTCACTGCTGAACCAGCATCAGTCCTTTACTTCAGCATGATGTTTTCTTAGGGGCAAGGGAACACTCGTACTTGGTTAGTTGTAATTCTGTATTGGTACTACTGTTACTCATTGCTTAGCCAATCTTTCCTTTTCAAGATTTAATTTGTTAATAAAGTTAATTTAAAATGCACTATAGGTGTGTCTGTGTTCTCGGGTCTAGGTAAGGGCTGGTCATCAAGGGTGCAGGGTAGAAGGGACTCAACACAATTCAGCGCCACAAATGAAAAACTTATGTTAGAACTAAACATGACTTTAGATTCAACAGACTGTAATGGAAAATTTAAAGTGGTTTAAACACAAATTCTATACAAAGGTGAATCAGCCAGTCTCGTGCAAATAGGCGAACTAAATTTCAGTTTAATCCTATACGTTTTAAAGACGGCAGCAACTAGTTATCCTGAAAACATTCCAGCCTAGTGCATTACCAGTGGCACTGTTTATTATAAAAGAAAGAGATTAACAAACATACTCACAAACATAAATGAGTGTTAGGCTCATAGCATACAACAGAAGAAACTGCAACCAAAGCCACTGCCTGAGCCCCCAGATAGATGCAGATGACCCCCAAAGTGGTGTAGCAGCAACTTAAAACAGCAGGGTACAAGGATTATGATACATTTCAGGAGAAGGGGAACCCATGAACCACCTGACACAGCAGTGGTACAACTGCAGGCCAACTACCCTATTCTAAACCAAGCACTGATGATGTCAAACATTTTTTTTTATTCTACGCTCACTCTCACTCTTTATTCTAGCCTATTACAGACACAGAATCCCCAGTCAGGTTCGGATTACATTTTTAACAGCTTTACTTTAATATACTTAGAAATCTTTTCTGCACAAAGAGACATTTCCCACATGGTGGCTTAAGCTAAGTTTCAATAGGGCAAACATCTTCCAGAATCGCTAGTACTTAGGTGGTCAGTTACTCTAATAAAAAGGTGGAAACTGTGTCCTGTTCCACTGTAGACTCTCCTGAACTAAGGGCAAAGTTCTTAACGGCATGGGTTGTAAGAGCTTTTAAGCCTCTCTCTTGGGGTTCTTCTGCTTCCCCGCAAAGAGGAAGCCCTCACTTATGCCTCACATCATGGCTCTTGGTCTCACACTCTTCCAATGAAAAAGCCTTGTTAGAAAGCAGACCTGCTCCCTGGAAGGGGCAGCTACATGGACCAAACTCCCATCTTCACATAATGGTGACAGTCCCATATAGTGAAGCATTCTGTGATGCAGCTCAAAGGAAACATTGTATTCATTCATAAAATACAAGGCTTTGTATGAATAGCCGAGCAGACTGTGGGTAGGGCTTAAGCACCCTAGTGGGAGACACTAGAAATACACTCACTTATTGCCTAGGTTCTAGGCAAGAGTTTGCTATCATGCAAAATTAGTATTAGAGCACACCTCTAAACTGAGAAGCAAGCCACAATGAGCAAAAATTAACCCTCCTACAACCTGAGGCTATTGGCTGTACTGTTAAGACTTAGCACTCCCAACACTACTACAGTTAGAAAACACCAACTCCGAGGTGCATAGCATTTAGGATCCAATGCCACAGAGCCTTCCTCCATATCCACCAACCCAGCAATACCTGTGACCTCACTCTCAGTGACATATCCACAGTTGCTAATGGATACAGGAAATTAAATTCACTATGCTTGCTCTCTTTCTCAGGGGTTCCTCTACACCTTTCATGGGACTCCTAGGCTAGGTTCCTAGGTACTCTGTGCCGCAGGTTCAGTCCGGATTTTGGAAGAAGGCCCTGGAAGCAGTGGGTGGATCTGAGGAGTAGGTGGCTGGACTCTTGAGGGATCCTAGCCAATCCCCAACAAGCTAGGGCACCCATAAAAGTGTTGGAGCTAGCTCAGTTACAGGAGTGTTCTGGTGGAAGATAGGGATGTAGATGTGAGGCTGAAGGAAGGAGGCTGTGAGGAGGCCCAGTGGGATTGGGCCTACCTGCAGGCTTAGAGATGGAAAGGAGAAAAGCTCAAAGCTCACCGGACCCCTGAGAGAGAAGCACCTGTATGGCAGGGAAGGAGTGGCCCAGCTGATAGGCCTGGTAGCAGCCACCAACCCACAAGCTGTACAGGAGAGGATCTGAATCTACACCCCCCTGGGCAGCTAGGGGAAGGAGAACTCTGGTGGAAAACCAGATTAGCCACCTGCCAGTGTCTGTTCATCTCTTAAAGTGACAGGAACTGGATTCCCTGTTCAGGGATACCTCCAGATTGCTGGGTGAAGAGGAGAAGTTCATCTAGAGTCTGGGGTGGTACACTAAGGAGACGTTGGTTAGCTCTCCAACAGAGACTGTGCTGCAGAGAATGCTTGAATAGTTCCAGGAAGTTGTCCTCAGTTCATCAGTACCCTTGGGCATCCTGTACACCCGTAACCCTATCCCATTTCAAATCACTTAAATAAAACAACAAAACCAAAGCTCAAGGACTGATTTCTGACTCTGGGTGCAAGAGTCTTTTGTAAAGATGTGTGATGCCTGTCTGTGCAGGACTATAGGAGGACCCAAATCATCTAGCAATTCCTAAGGGGATAGAGCTACAGTAGCCTACACTAAACAGCAAACTACATGCTGGACTAAAATATACTGTATCTCCTCTAACCTACAGTCCCCTTGTTAGAAGCCCTGTTCTTTAGATACACCATGCAATTCACCACTTAGAGAGACTTCAGACCAGGCAATTAACAGTTAATGGTAACTTTACTGAAGACAGGCAGATTTAAAGGAACCGTTCTAATAAAGCAACTTCTCTAATGATTCCTGTACAAAGGTGCTCTAGTGTCCATAGGATGAGTCCATGATTAGCAATAATCCTCAAGAGGTAGCACAAAATCCTTATAGTCATAATTGGAATCTATAAGTCCATGAGAGTCTCCAGGCACCAGACCCCACTGGGGAACCATGACTGGGCTCCCACCACCTCCCCCCTTCCCAAGGGTGTGCTCACTCCGGCAGATTAACAGCTACATTTTTGGCAGCATTTTTCCAGGCAGCTCTCCAGCAGGACTCTCTGGGCATTTCAATGAGCCTTTTTTATTTGGATCTCTGGAAAATTGGCAGGAAAATCTAGCCAATCAATTCCTCAGATCCACCCCACATTTAAATTGTAACAATTAGAGTTGCAGAACAGCCAGCTTGACCCAGATAGCTGCAGTCAGTACAGCAGAAAAACTTTAATTCCTTGTAGGCACCTGCGTACAAGGACTCAGCCCAAATCAATTTTGTTCCAGGAGCAGTATAGAGGTTCCCGTTCCACTGCTTGAACACAGCGCTGTATACTGTATGTAGCTGATACAGCATACAACAGTGGGCGTATTTGTTAGTAAAAGAAACCGTTTAGGCCGGCATGGCACAAACCAACTGTTTAAAGTCATAGTAAATCTGGAGACTTGTAGTTGCTGCAAGTATAAAACACCTGTCTCATTCCCATATGACACAAGCTAGGTATCCATCTACACTATCATGTTTTCTATAGGGTTCCGCAAAATGGTGTTAGCTCTATATGTGAGTTAACTAGTCTCTCCAGAATGAGCTGATTTGCTGATCTGCAGCTATTTAAGATTAAGTGTGTTTTTCATATGATATCACACTCCCACCTTTCTAAGTTGAGAAAGAGGGACACCTATAAGTACTGAGGAGGAAAGACAGATAGAGTGATTTAGTTCCAAAAGGACAGCCCCTCCACATAAATGTCAGTTGTGAACTATTACAACAGATACATATCAGAATAGAAAAGGGTCTTACTGTCCTTTTGCTATAGGATACTTTATGCTTGGGGTATCTGGCTAATATAATTGGGGTGCAGATCAGAAGCAAAACTGCTGGCAGAGTGGATTTTTCATTTCTTACTTTATATTGGGGTTGATTTGCAGAATCAATAGAAGCAAGCAGACTGTTGATAGTACTTGCTGATATATATATATAAAAGATAAAAAAATAAATTATATATATATATATATAAATTTTATCTTTTTTTATATGGATTTCACAGCTTTTATAAAGTCACTGTATATGGGCAGAATACAAACATTAGGACTTGTGCAGGAGCAATTGCCCAAATATACATTCAAAAATTGCATAGGTAGCAACCAGGGGCGGACTGACCATTTGGAAACTCGGGCACTGCCCGAGGGCCTGGGGTCAGTAGGGGGCCCCATGAGATGCCTTTGGTACCTTTTTCATAGGCTTTTTTGAGTTTGGGCAAGGACACAGGGGCCCCATGATCTCCTATTGCCCGGGGGCCCCATGAGTTGTCAGTCCACCCCTGGTAGCAACTGAAACAACAAAGAAACAAAAACAAAGTTGCAAGGCTCAAACACTAGATAGAGTCATATACTGTACAAGGATCAATAACTAGTCACCCAAGGTTATGGTAGTAAACAGTTAGGAATCAGATGGGGTGGCAGCTGCAGAAGTATTTAACCAAAAGGACCAGACTCTGTTGAAATTAGCCGGGCAGCTCCTATTACGGTAAGCATCTTGGTACAATGGGAAAACTGAGTTAACCAACTGCATCCAAAAAGAGATCAAGGGTGGAGAGGATTTCGTCCAATGAAGGGCAATAGTCTTTCGGGTGTTAAAAAGGAGGAGGCTTAAAGAATTCTTGTTGCTATCTTGGGTGCCAGCTCTTCAATTAAGGTGATAACATCTAAAACCTTTTGCTAATACATAACAATTGCAGGACATGACCAAAATACATGTATGAAGTCCCCCATTGGGTTTGAACATCCCCAGCAGGTTGGGGATATAGAATAATCCATCCTATAGAATCTGTGCGGGTAATGTATGCTCTATGAATAATTTTAAACTGAATCAGTTGATCCCTGATAGACATCAAATGATTAAAGGGGAAGTCCCATATCTCAGACCAGTCCTCATCATCCATCTGAGGGACATCAGTATTCCACTTCTGTTTAAGTGAGGTCAATTCAGGTAAAGCTGCAATTGCAAGGTAGCAATGGAGCTCAGAAGTGGACTACTCCAAGTCAGGCCCTCGTAAGATAGACTCCGACACTGGGTAGGAGTGTTCTAATTGAAGACCGTGGAATTGGGCACCAAAGGCATGGGCAATTTGAAGGTATCGGAACCCATATTGGGGGGGAGGTTGAATTTAACACTAAGAGAGGAGAATGGTAACAACCTATGATGCTCAACAATATGTTCTATCTTTTTTATTTTGTATTTAGTCCATGTAGAGGAATCTGGAAGAGTGTAGAAGCGGGCGAGGGAAGGGTTGAGCCATAGAGGAGGTACTTGCTGATATTTACAGTCAGTTTCTACACTGTTAAGTATAAGACTGTTACTGTCTTAAAGTCAAACTTGACAAGTTTTTATTGGCTTCAGAACTGCTGCTCTCCTCATACAGTTTTATAGGAATAAGACATCATCTGAAGCCATGCAAATGCACCTGCAATGAATTCTTAATGATCTCAGACGTGTATCAAACTTACGTCAAAAGTATGCTGCCCTGCTCATCAAAGTCTATCTGCTGAAGCCCTTATAAAATGCATCTGCAATTGATATAATGGCGTGACTTTTCTCCTATTCATACAGCTGTTTCTCTTGACATAGAAGTAAAGTTCAATAAGAACACAATCTCTGCCCCGCTCTAGCTCCTTAAATTGGCCATACACCAGTGGAATTCTATTTGAATGTTTTTGTTTTGTTTTTCCAAAACATTGTTTCAATCTTGTAATGGTTAGTGAGGTTAAATATACTTTCATTTACAACCAATTTTCAACAAACAAAATTCTAACTGTATATTTTTTGTTCAGTTAAATCTGTATATACTGTTATGAACCTGTTTACATTTTCTGGGCTTCCATTAATATAGAAGGTCTGGACAAAAGTTCTAAGGGCTTTAAACTAAATTAGTGGACTGTCTACTGTTAGTCAGCGGCAGAACTACCAGGGTCGCAAAGGTCGCACTGGCAACCAGGTCCTGGGGTTCTTCCACTGTGGTGGGGCCCGCATGTTGCGCCACTGTGGGGAGGGGCCACCCGCCTATTCTAGTTAGAGGCATTGAGTTGGGTCGGGAGAAAGTGCACTGTGGCATAGGGAGGCTGAGCACTCACTGTTACTGATATACCAGGCAGCCCACCTATCCTGGAAACTGGAGGAGAAAGTCAGCTGACCTGTAGACAGCCAGTAGAGTGAGGGGGGAGGAGCTCTCTGCTCTGTGAGGAGACCTCAAGTCAGGAGAGGCATCACTGGAGGCACATGAAGGAAGCCAGACACTAAACAAGGAAAAGGAGGAGGAATCAACTGACACTGATCCCTTCACACCACCACCACTGCTGCTTCTGACTGATCCCATGCCCCCCTCCTCCTTCAGGCAGTGGTGGTGGGATAGAGATGACATTAGTTGCAGTGGTGGTGGTGAGGATAAGGATTACATCAGTGGCAGTGGTGGTGAGGAGATAGGGATGACATCAGTGGCAGTGGTGATGGGGGGATAGGGAAAATGTCAGTGGCAATGGTGGGATAGGGATGACATAAGTGGCAGTGGTGGTGGTGAGGTTAGGGATGACAACAGTGACAGTGGTGGGGTAGGGATGACATCAGTGGCTGTGGTGGTGATGGGGATATAGATGACATCAGTGGTGGTGGTGGTGGGGATAGGGATGACATCAGTGGCAGTGGTGGTGGGATAGGGATGACATCAGTAGCAGTGGTGATGGGGGGATAGGGCTGACATCAGTGGCAGTGGTGGTGGGGGAAGTGGGACTACATCAGTGGCAGTGGTGATTGGGGATAGGGGTGACATCAGTAGCAGTGATGGGTTAGGTATGACATCAGTGGCAGTGGTGGTGATAGGCATAGGGATAGCATCAGTGGTGGTGGCAGGGATAGGGATGACATCAGTGGCAGTGATGGGTTAGGGGTGACATCAGTGGCATCAGTGGCAGTGGTGGTGATTGGGATAGGGATGACATCAGTGGTGCTGGTAGGGATAGGGATGACATCAGTGACAGTGGTGGTGATGGGGATAGGGATGACATCAGTGGTGGTGGTGGGTATAGGGATGACATCAGTGGCAGTGATTTGTTAGGGATGACATCAGTGGCAGTGGTGGTGATGGGGATAGGGATGACATCATTGGTGGTGTCAGGGATAGGGATGACATCAGTGGCAGTGGTGATGGGGGATAGGGATAATATCAGAGATGGTGGCGGGGATAGGGATGACATCAGTGGCAGTGGTGGTGGTGGGATAGGTAAGACGTCAGTGGCAGTGGTGATGGGGGAAAGGGATGACATCAGAGATGGTGGCGGGGATAGGGATGACATCAGTGGCAGTGGTGGTGGTGGGATAGGTAAGACGTCAGTGGCAGTGGTGACGGGGGGATACTTGTGGTGATCAGTGGTATACATGTAACCTGCACTAAGCTGAGATAGGTTTGTGTATCATTAAGAAGTTGTTTACTGAAGTGGTAATTTTGAGCCCAGTAAAGCAGCGGCCTTGTCCTTTCCAAAAAATAAGTTTGGCATGAGTATAATTTTGCAAATGGCAAAGAAATCCCATACAAATGGGAATGAAAGGTGCTGTGAAGGAGTTTGGTGCAGTTTTGTTTTTCAGAAGTCAAGTGTCTGACTATCCATAAACCCTGTATGGGACAATAGCGTTTATGCAGACTAGACTACTGGAGGAGGATGTGTGAGGACTCTTTGACTGAACCTGGAGACTGCTGGGCATCATGCCTACAGAGGAACAAGTGCAAAGAGTCCCTGAGTGCTGCAAAAGGAGCGGGGACGCTCTGAAAGTGGGTGACCATGAAGGCTCCCAGTGATAACCATTGTCTTGGCTTGGAATGTTAATCTGTGCTCCCCTAGAATACTCTGTAGTTTAATGAACAAAGAGTGAGAAAGTTCGTCCCACTTGAGCTGCCAGCTATCCACCCCCGTCTCCATTACATGCTGAAAAAACTAGACTTGCAGCTTCCGGTTGCTAAGCAACGGATGCTACAGGTCTCTGCTGACAATATTTGTATAGACAACAAGTGTTAAAAGCTCCCAAAGAAAGTACTATTACACCAGCAGTTGTAAAGGTAATACACAGCTTAACTATATAACATTCACAAGTATATAAGCAATTATACGTGCAGCACATACAATACAACACTGAACTGGCCTTCTTTGCAGTTCTTTTCTGTTATCCTATTGACAGGAATGACAGGGTCAGAGACTTTCTTTGGCGCTGTCTAGGTCACTGTTTCGTTCCGTGACTATCACACAGTGATTAAGTTACACAAGGCTGACGGAAGTCTTGGGAAATGAAAGATCCCATAGGCAGCAGGTTTAGGATACTGCAGTGATCAGTGCCACAGCATGAGTGGCAGGGTGAAAAGGCCCCAGAGCGTTGGAATCCCATCCATATTTTCACAGCTGTGTCAGGCAGCAGCTCTCTTGTAAATGAATCCTGAGAACGCCTCTACCTACTGTATTGTAGGGAACTCCTTTGTAAATAAACAGCTGACAGAGCTTTATGAACCAATGACACAACCACAACAGCATGTTAGAAGTGTGGATGAGGCAGTAATCCTGCCTCTGCTGAGAGATGAAGGGTAATTCTAATTATTCATGCTTACATGGAGGCAGACTTAAAAATCTCAGCATACAGAGCTCGCTGCATTTCACACACTGCCTCGGCCTATAGAAAGATTGATGGCATTTTTGACGACTTGAAACAAAACTAAAGGAACAAAATTGCTAGGAGGCATAGATTTTGGTAGATAATACTTTGTATTTTCGTGTATGTCGTGTATCAGGATGATGTATCTACAGCATGCATGATCAGGAGTTACATCATTAGTGGCTGTCCAATGGCCAAAGAAAGAAGATGCTGAATGTGGAAGCAGCAGCAAAGAGGAGAGCAAATTAAAAGGTAAGTTTGCTATAATGTGTACTTTGCATTTTCACTGGAGAGAGTTTTGTTATAGATTGTAAGCTCCAAGGAGCAGGGCCCTCCTAACCCTCTTGTATTGAACTGTATTGTTGCTGTATTGTTTCCCTTTATATTGTAAAGTGCTGAGCAAACTGTTGGCGCTATATAAATCCTGTATAATAATAATAGACATCTCGGGGTGGCCATCACTCACAGCAGATGGGTACAGCACATCACAGGGACTACACTTTCAGTACTGGCAAACCAACCTTCTCTTTTGGTCACAGAGGGACCTCAGCAAGACTTATATTTGTTCCTGATTCTACCTGTAGCCTCTCAAGTCTACAGAAAACCACTTTTCACCCACATCAGAGGACATCATGGGGGAGAGGTGGTTTTCTTCTGAAAAGTCATAAAATCTGGTCAGCTATGACCCCAAGTTCTCCTTTCCTTGCTCATTGACCCATCTGTCTCTCCATGGGCTCCTTCAACCCCTTTTCTGCAGTTGCCACATTACCTCATTTAGGTTCCCTTCATGGTGTGAAAGGAGTAACTGAAGTTCACACAACTGGGTTTAATAAAAATATAAACTGTGTTTACTGGAAAGTCTCTTTTCTACAAAAATTATACAAAATTTACAAAAATAGTAATATTCTTCATAATTTAGTTTTTTAAGCCAAGTTTACATATTTGCAGTGCATTAACACAAAGTTTGCTCATGTGTGTTACTTTGCATGTAAAAGTGAGTTGTGTTAGGGGAGTCCATTCATTTGAACGCTCTCCTTAGTGCACTAAAACACACCAAAAAAGATGCATGTGCTTTTTTTTTAAAAGGCAGCACATCACAATGCATGGTATTGAGTTACCATGTGCAGTTGTACTCTTTAAATCAGGGGTGTCCAAACTTTTTTCAAAGAGGGCCAGATTGGATGAAGTGAACATGGTGGAGGGCCGAACATTTTTCCAAACATTCTTTGAACCATTACAATTAAATGCAAATAAATTATTTTATGCCAAGTTACCGTATTTTTCGCCGTATAAGACGCACCTGACCATAAGACGCACCTAGGTTTTAGAGGCAGAAAACAGGAAAAAAAAAATTCTGAACTAATGGACTACAGACACAGCACAGGAGATGACCAGAGACTGCGGACAGCACAGGGATGACCAGAGACTGCGGACAGCACAGGGATGACCAGAGACTGCGGACAGCACAGGGATGACCAGAGACTGCAGACAGCACAGGGATGACCAGAGACTGCGGACAGCACAGGGATGACCAGAGACTGCGGACAGCACAGGGATGACCAGAGACTGCGGACAGCACAGGGATGACCAGAGACTGCGGACAGTACAGATGACTGCTGACCTTTGGGGAGGTGGGGAGCGGGTACCTGAATTTGACAGGTACCCGCACTTACTTCCGCAGTTGTTCTTTGATCTTACCTGTTCCTCGATCCAGCCGCGCGCTGTCTTCCCGGCTTCTGTAATGGCGCTCGGCATGACAGCCGGGTGCCCAGTGCGCATGAGCGAGAAGCACTTGCGCTTTGTGATTGGTCCGGCGGCTTCTGGGATCTGTCATGTGTGCCAGGTACCGCCTTACCATTCACAAAAAGCACCCGGCTGTCATGCCCAGCGCCCACACTACAGAAGCCGGGAAGACAGCGCGCCGCTGGATAGAGGAACAGGTAAGGTCCCGCTGCAGAGCTGAGCGGGCGGCCCGGTATTCTGACACGGCCGCGGTGGAAATACCGGACCGGCCGCTCCATATTCGCTCCATAAGACACACTGACACACTGACATGGAGGGCCGTATTAAACCGACCCTCGGGCCGTAAATGGCCCGCGGGCCGGACTTTGGACATGCCTGCTTTAAATGCACATTTTTTCGTGATGCACTAAGGCACACATTTCTGCAGAGCAAAGGTGTGATCCTAGCCTTCGACATTACACGTGCATTGAAAACAATTGCAACAAGAACACTTTCCATTCTTTCTCACTCTGCACAGAAGACCTGAAATACTACTTCCTTGACATGACTTAAGGAGGAGCACTCAAGGGGGAGGATAGGTAATAATGCCAAACTCCCCCCAGGTTGGACACCAAACCCAGTCTTCCATAAAACTTTGCATGTGCAATCTCTACTGGGGGATCAAAAAGACAAGCCCTCATGCTCCAGATCTCTGCTCTCCACTCAAATAGGCTACATCAACTCCCTGCCTTGGATGTTGGCACGCTGCTTTTTAACTGGGAGAACAGGCCACATTAAAGACCTCCTAAAATAGACATTTTTGTATGCTCACATCATTGTAGACCAGGGATCTTGAAACTAAAAGCAAAGGGCCAGATTACTGTCCTTCAAACTTTAGAGGGACCAGACTGGCCATCAAGAGAAGAAAATGTCCTGGCATCAGTGTGAGTAAACAATGCCCGTAATTGGTATTAGGGGGAGGAATAGTGTCTCATCATTGGTGTCAGTGGGAGGAATAGTGTCTCATCATTGGTGTCAGTGGGAGGAATAGTGTTTCATCATTGGTGTTAATAGGAGGAATGGTACCCCATCGTTGGTGTCAGTGGGAGGAACTGTGCCCCACTGTTGCTGACAGTGGGTGGAATAATGCCCCAAGGGCCAGATAAAAGCAAGCAAAGCCACTGTTCTAGACCATCCTGCTGTTTTTTAATGTCTATGGCCACATTTATATTGCATCTTCATGATTTTTTCTTCCTAGCTAAAAATAAAGATGATGTGTCCTAAACAAACATACAGATGTAACTGGACTGCTGAACTATGCTGAACTGGACTGTGTCTATCATGCTTTAGGCTCCATGCACACTAGTGTACTTTTAAGCTCCTTGAAGCTATTATGAGCATTTTCTATGCTCCTAGAAGCTAAATAGTGTTATACTATGTGCCCATGCACACTATTTTAGGATAGTAGTGGTTTTCAAGCTTCAACATTTAGTAGCAGAAAAAAATTGTTTTTGTAGAGTTTTTGGGAGCATTGTTTCTGTCAGAAAAAATAAAATGCTGAACCCTCTTAAACGCTCATAAATGCTGGTAAACGCTGGTAAAATGCTCCTAACAGTTTTTTCTAGCTTTCTTTTTTTTTCTACATGCACTGTAAAAACACTAATAAAACACTAACGCTCTTAAACTCTCCTAAATCAGCGTCTTTCATCCAGGTTTTTTTTTCTAGCATTTTTTGAGCTTGTAATGGAGCCTTACTTTTACAAAGAGCTGGGGTAACACTTTCAGATAGCTTGTTCTGAATTTACTCATTTTATACACATTCCACTGTTCATACATCATGATGCATCTTGAAATTGGTATGTACTCGTAATTTTCATATATACTGTTTGTAAATGTATGCAGTTGAGGCCTCTGTTTTAATTAAAAAGATCCATTTTATTGGTAGGGCTGTAGAATCCTCTTGTTTAATGAGCATTTCTATTGTTACACCCATTTCAAGGATCTCATTTTTTGCAATAAACCATGCAATTATGCATATATATTGGCATTATTTAAAGTTTTTGTTGCCTCCTGTTTGGGCCAAAGGCCCCACTAATGGTGTTTCTAGAATACTATATACTCTCCCCATTTCCTGCCTTAATTATTGTAATCCATTAACCAAACTGACACCACTTTAATACACTTAGAACACAGCTTTAAGATTGATTTATGCTAATAATTATTGCTCTAATGATGCAATTCTTTGCCAATGACTACTTTGGAAGTCTCTTGTCTGTATAGTACAGTTTGGCCTTCCAGTGGGTATAGTTTTTCAGTTATCTTGCCAGATACTCCAATACTTTCACTGCATTTTACCTATAGTTTGCCGGATTTTGATCCATAGACTTACCATTACATGCAAATAAGATGCTTTTTGTTAGGTGCTCTTTACAGCACTGAACTTCTGGTGCTATAGGGGTTAATAGCTCCGTATCTGAGAAAGGTCCTGAAGGGCACCCACTCTTTTCTGTCCTCTCCTTCATTGACAAAAGTCCTTTCATTGTTTGCATGGAACGTAACACATTCTATGAATCCAACTGATCCTGTCGCTCATCCAGCTAATCTAATTGTACAATCTAGCTCATCCCCGGCATCTCTAAACTGATGTAAGAATGATGTACTGTAAGTTACATCTGAATTGGCCAACCAATGTTGGTGCTGGTGGACAGAGCTGCAAGGGACAGCTTAATTGTGTCATTGATTGAGGAGCAAACAGGCACGTGATTACAGTTCCACTTTAATTGTAATATACTGAGAACTTTTTCATAATTCATATACACAGTCAGGGCTGTTCCTAACTATTATATTACATTACACTGGCCGGAAACAATAAGGACCTAATTGGTTTACCAGAAAATATATACAGGGAAAATATAGCTGATTTGTATGCATTTCCTTTGTTCATTATTAAGGCCATGACAAAAAAATATTCTTTTTCTTTTTTAGTTTAGTTAAAAGTGTTTTAGTTTAGTTAAAAGTGAAATATAGTTCCCTCTACTATTTGCACATAAAAATGCAACATATAAATTATAAAAGTGGTGTTCTAGACTTCTTTTTATGATTTTGAGGCTATCATTACCTCCTTTTTACTAAAAAAGCCTGTTGTGTGTAGAACTCAGATTTTCACACTCACACACAACTTTTTGAATCAGATAAGCGACTAACTAGAGCCATGTAGAGTGGCCATGAGAAAGAGACTAAGAGCAAACAGCTTCTGTTGTGCTCCCCTCCTTAGAAAATCACAATATCAAAACAGAAACAAGGATGTGCCTTCATGTTCCTTTAAACCAAAAAAATGCAACAGACAAAAAATGTTTTCTTTTTTTACACTTATGGAGTCCATATATTCCCAATATATCATCCCTCTAGTTAGCCAGAGTTAACTAGATATGTTTTTAGATAGAGGCTGAGTAGCAGCCTGGGATGAGTCAGCCTGGTTAACTTTAGGTCAGGGCTGAGGGCTCTGCAGGTCAGTTCCCTGATACCTCCCCCTGCTCTAGAAGCTTGAGAAGTTTCTAGAAGGCAGTGGGTGGGAGGTGAGGAGGGACTGATCTGCATACTCAAGGGACTCAGACCAATCTCCAAGCAGGAGGCTTGACATGGGGTCAGGACAGCCCTTACGTATGAGAGAGCTTGATCAGGAAATGTTGGGTGGAAGATGAAGTGAAAGCTGGAGTGTGAAACCTGGGAGGGGGCCTAGGAGAGGGGCCTACTTGCAGACAGGAGCTGAAAAGGAGGATCTCTCAGCCTCAACTGTTTCCTGAGAAAGGACAGCCTGGGAAGCAGGGAAGGAGCCAGCCCGGCATAAGGCTTGAAGGCAGCCACCAACCGACAAGTTTGCAGGAGAAGACTGAGTGAGTAACACCACGCCCCATGGGCCAGATAAGGGATGAGGGCAATCTGGTGGGAAACCTGACTAGTTCTTCATACGGGAATGTTAATTTCAAAGTGACAGTTTCTGTATCCTCTTGCTCAGGGATTCTCTGAGGCAGCTGAGTGAAGAGGAGATTTTATCTGAGGTGGTACACCAGGAGGGCTGGAGAACTCTCCAAGAATAAACTTTTTGTCTGTGGACTTGTGCAAAGCTGCTAAGGAGTTTTCCTCAAGTTGCAGTTTCCTTGGGCATCCCATACACCCCTCAACCCTATCCAAGTTCAACACCCCTTAAAAAAAAAGAAAAAACAAGCTCAAGGACTGTCTCCAGTGTGCAAGGTCTGAAGAAAATGTGTGTTGCCTGGCTGTGTAGGACTATTGGAGGACCCAAAACTCAGCGACTCGTAAGGGGGCAGTGCTACACCTTTATCCTTCTTTATGTTGTAAACATGAAATACCTTGTGATACACCCAGCAGACTCAGCTTCCTGGATAATCACAACAACAACAACAACCATAGTTGCTAATTGATTTTGCATTATACCACACAATGAGTTCCCACCCTCAGTGTACAGGACACCATACTGGTGTCCTTTTTACTCGGAGTTGCAGGAGCAAACATTTACCCATTGGTCATGTGAATACAAAGAAAAACAGAATTTTTTAAAAATATTTTATTTATTTGTTTATATAATAGAATGTGGGATCTTGTGAACAGCTTACTTTTAAGTATAGCAAGGTATTTTTTTGCACTAAAAAGTAATACTATTTGGCAATGCTGCCATGTGCTCCGTTGATTAATGGGAAGCCTGTATTTTAATAACAAGTCCACTTTAACCTCAGGTGGCACCAGGTGCTAATACATCTGATAAGGTATTTCTGTATGTTCTTGTCTTGTGGCTGTGCCCCCATTTTGATGCCTTCGTTAATTCAAAACAAACCAATATCTTTTCAAGCCGCTGTATCCCAGATCTCCCAAAGGTCTATAATTTTGGCTTAACATGCATTAAAATAACTCAGCATGTCTCTTAACGCCTTGACTATCAAGATAACCACAACAGAGGCGGCCTCCTGGCTCTCATCTCACTGATGGCTATTGTTCTCTCTCGCACACTGGCCATACTCCATTTCAAATTGTAAAAGAGTATCTGACGTGACTAGAACTTGAAATGGAAATGCCATGTGCTTGAAATTACCGTTAGCTAAATTGACTTGCCACTGTCTTTTATAAAAGTTTATATGTTTTTCCATCATATATATCTGAGGCATTCCAAATATCAGCTGGCATTTTCTTTTAACCATAATAATCATGCATATTATATTCATTTGTATCAAGGTTTAGCAGCTGTTGTGTGTTAGTGTATGCATGATCTTATATGATAGAGCTTTTGTTCACTTAACCCTTTTGTTGTAAAAGCATGTCACTAATGAACTACAATATGTCCTTTAAACATAAAGAAATTTAGAAAATTGTATTTTTGTATAAAAAAATATCTTTTAGTGATATTAGAATATAATTACGTTCTATTTTTAATGTGGTTTAAAAGTTCATGTAGTGAAGTTTAAAGTGAACTAAAAGAACCACCTCTCCAGTGCCTCAAAGGGGTCAATACCAGGAAGAAACCAGGGAATCAGATATGTTAGTGGCCTTGGAGTCAAGTCTTGGTGATGCAGCCCTCCTCTGACTGGGAGGTCAAACCAAAAACTGGAAAAAGAAGCACACAGGTGGCGCAAACACCTAGCGCATTACCCAAGGTTTATTAAAAATTTAAAAACAGAAAACACACTCACAAAATGAGGTGCATATAAAAGCCTATAAAACCACTGGGATGGCCCAACTGGATGGCAGTGTCCGACTTGTGGTGGGATCGGCCTGCTGATGCGTTTCAGGGACATGTCCCCTTCCTCAGAGCTCACCACCAGTCGGACTCTCTGCCATCATGTTGGGCCATCCCAGTGGTTTTATAGGCTTTTATATGCACCTCATTTTGTGAGTATGTTTTCTGTCTTTCAATTTTTAATAAACCTTGGATAATGCGCTAGGTGTTTGCGCCACCTGTGTGCTTCTTTTTCCAGTTTTTGGTTTGATCTCTCAGTCAACGGAGGGCTGCATCACCAAGACTGGGATGGCCCAACGGGATGACAGTGTCCGACTGGTGGTGAGCTCTGAGGAAGGAGACACGTCCCTGAAATGCATCAGCAGGCCGATCTCACCACAAGTCGGACACTGCCATCCAGTTGGGCCATCCCAGTGGTTTTATAGGCTTTTATATGCACCTCATTTTGTGAGTATGCTTTCTGTTTTTACATTTTTAATAAACCTTGGATAATGTGCTAGGTGTTTGCACCATTTGTGTGCTTCTTTTTCCAGTTGTTGAAGTTTAAAGTCAACCTGTCCTTGCTATAAAAGTTTCTGCATTTCTCAGCTGTACTTAAAATTCTATCCTCTTGCTCCCCCACCACTCCATTCAGGTGCCAGGAGTAAAGGGAAACACCCAGTACTTCTGGGTATGGGGAACATGTGGCTTACGCTTCCTCGCAAGTGACAGCGCAAATGCTTGGTGCATGTCTGCTCTAGCAACTGATGCTGTCACACAATGTTAGGAAGAGAGCATTAGTCTTGTGTAAGATCCAGGTCTTTATTTGGAATTACACAAGTTTCCAGGGTTGATTTGCTAAAGGCAAATAGACTGTGCTCTTTGCAAAGTGCAGTTACACTCTGCAAGTGCAGTTGTTCCACAGCTTAGTAAATGAGCAAAAGCTCTGCTGATCTCCATCATCCAATCATGTGCAAGCAAAACTGCTGTTTTTTTTTTTATTTCCTTGCATGTGATTGGGTATTCTTTGCAAAGTGAAGATTCACCTTATTTACTAAGCTCTGTGCAACTGCACTTGCAAAGTGCACAGTCTACTTGCCTTTAGTAACTCAACCCATTTCTCTCTTCCAGTGGTAAAATGATGCAAATTGGCTGAGATTATATTAATTTGCGCATGATTTTTTTGGTAGGAAATCAGTGGGTGGAGCTTGGATCTCCTCTTCTACAATTCCAATAAAGATCAAGTCGGACAAAGTGCTTCATGTAGTTTGTACTCTGGTGGACTCAAATAATATATGAAATGGCTGCTCTTCTTTAAAGTATAACTAATGGTATTTTTTAAGATTTTGGATAGAGCGTAGAGGAATTAGAACCCCTGCCAGGTTTTTATCTCTGTATTTGTCCCTGTTCGGGGGATTTCTACTCTCTATTTGCCCTGGTGACCTTTACAACCAAAAATGAAAGTGACAAAATCCCAAATTTTGAGTTGTCACCAGAAAAGAATGTGGGGGGGATCTTTCAGTGGGCACACTGGTACTTGTGACCCTGGTGACGACCTGGGATTTCCTTCACTTTGGAGTGATTTCCTCTCACTCCCTGCTGTGGCTACAGGACAGGAAGTTAAGGGAAATCCTCCAATGTGACACAAATGGCACAAAAAATTAAAAGGGGTTATAAACCTTCCTTCCAAAACAAATAAATTGGCTTGTGTTTCACTTTAATATTATCATTATCAGTAGCATTAAAGAAAGAAAGTCAGCATAAAAGCCTGGCAGATAACAGTTTCAGAAATGGCAGGGTCCATATTTTCTCATGACAGATTTCCATTGGTCTAGAGTTACCCTTAGATAGTATTGTTTTCAGGGATTAAGTGACAATCTAATGCGCACTCACTGGCCACTTTATTAGGTACACCTTGCTAGTGCCAAGAAAATATCCCCCACACCATTACACCACCACCAGCCTGAACCGTTGATATAAGGCAGAATGGATCAATCCTTCCATGTTGTTTACATCAAATTCTGACCCTACCATCTGAACGTCGCAGCAACTAGTCTGCCCATTCTCCTCTGACATCAACAAGCCATTTCCATCCACACAACTGCCACTCACTGGATATTTTCTCTTTTTCAGACCATTCTCTGTAAACCCTAGAGATGGTTGTGTGTGAAAACCCC
The DNA here is from genome assembly GCF_062004578.1 of Staurois parvus. Lineage (NCBI taxonomy): Eukaryota > Metazoa > Chordata > Amphibia > Anura > Ranidae > Staurois > Staurois parvus. Next base: position 3,462,877 of record NW_028318193.1, read on the forward strand.
TGTAGATCAGCAAATTTTTAAATACTCTGACCAGCCTGTCTGGCACCAACAACCATGCCATGTTAAAAGTCACTTAAATCCCCTTTCTTCCCCATTCTGATGCTCACTTTGAACTTCAGCAAGTTGTCTTCACCACGTCTACATGCCTAAATGCATTAAGTTGCTGCCATGTGATTGGCTGATTAGCAATTTGTGCTACCATCCAATTGAACAGCTGTACCTAATTTAGCGGTTGGTGAGTGTATATGAATTTACCAGTAGGTGCCACCCAATTGAAAGCATTGTTTTCAACAATGTTTTTCTCTATTGTTTTTCCTATGATAAAAAGACTTCCAGGGTATGTACAGCTTGCCTGCTCCTTATCTCTCCATATGCTAAATGTAGACATTGCAATGTATAGATACCCAGACATAGACACAAATGCCTCAAGGTAATGGGATTGTGCCTTTAAATCCAACTAGCCTCTAATGTGTATGGCCAATACAGTGTATGTATGTATAGCACAAACTTCTTTTTTTTTTTAATAGAGTACTGGAACAGTTGTCCTTAATGGAAGATCTTGCTCTGGTAACAACTCTACAATGTTGGATTTTTGTATAATGCTTTTTGCGTGGTGTCATCTAAAGCTTTTACAGTGGATTAAAGTAAATAGATCCTAGACCATGTTGTAGACACCTCTGCCTTGACAGCATTAAAGGGCCTTTTCACTGTTAAGATGTTGTTTATCTATATTCCTAAGACATTCTGCAAGAATGGGAAATCAAGAACCAAACATGAGGCCATGTCAAAACTAAATTAACACAGAATCAACGGTTAGGTCTACCCCAAATTCTTATTTTTGATTATTTTGGGTGCAGATGGATTGACTGATGCTTGGTCTTCTTACATACCTGAGTTTGTGGCACAACACACCTGCTTAAGCCAATAGGCCAGGGGTGGCAAACTAGCGGCCCTCCAGCTGCGAAACTACAAGTCCCATCATGCCTCTGCTTTTGGGAGTCATGCTTGTAACTGTCAATCTTGCAATGCCTCATGGGATTTGTAGTTTGGCAACAGCTGGAGGGCCACCAGTTTGACACCTGTGCAGTAGGCGTTTCATCCTCACTTTGGATACTTATATAATTTATATAAATTATAATGTTTTTTCACAGAAAAATGCAACCGGAGATATTAGACTACTTTGGGTTGCATGGTAATAAATAGGGATGGATAGAACGTTAGGAATTCCACCAGGAAAAGTACAACATATATATATACCTTTTCAGCAAATGTCCAAGAATATTAGTAGTTCCTCATTTCTATATGTATGTAAACTATACTAAAGATTCAGTGCAAGAAAAAAAAAACAACATTCCTGCCTACCCCATAAAACAATCAAGAAAAAAAACAGTAACAGCAATGGTTAAAGAAGATCCATGCCAACTCTGTGACATATGGTAAAAATTAATATATCACTTTGTTTTACCTTCATCTTTACAGAACTGGGACTCTAATAGATAAAGTATTGCAAAGAATGTGCTGGCAGACAATGCTTTGTAATGTACTCAACTGTGGCCCACTCTGTCAGAACTATTTGGAGATATCATATGGAAACTCTTCTTATTGGATGGAAACATAAAGCCGCAATTTAGAAGCAACTTGATCAGCATTTATTTCACATTTCATGCAGATGCACAAGAAGAACTGGATCATATATTACCCAAAAACAGCTCCAGATTTAGGAAAGATCTCTTGTTGCCTAGAATGACACACATTTCATCACACCGCAATGCATACATCGTGCTTCAAATTGCTGTAGGAGTAGAAGGCATTTTTGGCTTACAGAAGTAAGCCAAGACCAGAAACCCCCCACCAATTGTATACCATTATGCTGCATTCAAATACCAGTACATAAGACCACCAAATCATTTGCAGATTGGACCACATGCACCGACAGATGCAGCAAACCACATTAGCCATAGTGACCGCTCAATGTCCATTTTTATTCTTGGGCAATATATTCACAATGGGTAATTCTGCCATGACAATATGCTCATGTATGGCCACCTATAGTCCAGTGAATGCATGGATTTGTAATAACAGTTGCAATTTTAGCTGGAATGCCTTAAAATTTGGGTTTTGGTGAAACTAGTCAAATACAGTCAGGTCCATAAATATTGGGACATCGACACAATTTTAACATTTTTGGCTCTCTACACCACCACAATGGATTTGAAATGAAACGAACAAGATGTGCTTTAACTGCAGACTATCAGCTTTAATTTGAGGGTATTTACATCCAAATCAGGTGAACGGTGTAGGAATTACAACAGTTTGCATATGTGCCTCCCACTTGTTAAGGGACCAAAAGTAATGGGACAATTGGCTTTTCAGCTGTTCCATGGCCAGGTGTGTGTTATTCCCTCATTATCCCAATTACAATGAGCAGATAAAAGGTCCAGAGTTCATTTCAAGTGTGCTATTTGCATTTGGAATCTGTTGCTGTCAACTCTCAAGATGAGATCCAAAGAGCTGTCACTATCAGTGAAGCAAGCCATCATTAAGCTGAAAAAACAAAACAAAACCATCAGAGAGATAGCAAAAACATTTCAGCATGGCCAAAACAACTGTTTGGAACATTCTTAAAAAGAAGGAATGCACCGGTGAGCTCAGCAACACCAAAAGACCCAGAAGACCATGGAAAACAACTGTGGTGGATGACCGAAGAATTCTTTCCCTGGTGAAGAAAACACCCTTCACAACAGTTGGCCAGATCAAGAACACTCTCCAGGAGGTAGGTGTATGTGTGTCAAAGTCAACAATCAAGAGAAGACTTCTCCAGAGTGAATACAGAGGGTTCACCTCAAGATGTAAACCATTGGTGAGCCTCAAAAACAAGAAGGCCAGATTAGAGTTTGCCAAACGACATGTAAAAAAGCCTTCACAGTTCTGGAACAACATCCTATGGACAGATGAGACCAAGATCAACTTGTACCAGAGTGATGGGAAGAGAAGAGTATGGAGAAGGAAAGGAACTGCTCATGATCCTAAGCATACCACCTCATCAGTGAAGCATGGTGGTGGTAGTGTTATGGCGTGGGCATGTATGGCTGCCAATGGAACTGGTTCTCTTGTATTTATTGATGATGTGACTGCTGACAAAAGCAGCAGGATGAATTCTGAAGTGTGTCGAGCAATATTATCTGCTCATATTCAGCCAAATGCTTCAAAACTCATTGGACGCCGCTTCACAGTGCAGATGGACAATGACCCAAAGCATACTGCAAAAGCAACCAAAGAGTTTTTTAAGGGAAAGAAGTGGAATGTTATGCAATGGCCAAGTCAATCATCTGACCTGAATCCGATTGAGCATGCATTTCACTTGCTGAAGACAAAACTGAAGGGAAAATGCCCCAAGAACAAGCAGGAACTAAAGACAGTTGCAGTAGAGGCCTGGCAGAGCATCACCAGGGATGAAATCCAGCATCTGGTGATGTCTATGCGTTCCAGACGTCAGGCTGTAATTGACTGCAAAGGATTTGCAACCAAGTATTAAAAAGTGAAAGTTTGATTTATGATTATTATTCTGTCCCATTACTTTTGGTCCCTTAACAAGTGGGAGGCACATATGCAAACTGTTGTTCACCTGATTTGGATGTAAATACCCTCAGATTAAAGCTGACAGTCTGCAGTTAAAGCACATCTTGTTTGTTTCATTTCAAATCCATTGTGGTGGTGTATAGAGCCAAAAATGTTAGAATTGTGTCGATGTCCCAATATTTATGGACCTGACTGTATATCCATTAAAAATAAAGTATTTTATAAATGAATAGTACATTAACCCTTTAAAGACCATAAGATTACGGAACGCCAAAAGAATCAATTTTTTGTTTTTAAAGTTCGTACACTTCAGTTGCTGTAACTAAGCCATTTCATAAAATAATTGGCAAAAAGCTAGATCCATTTGTTGATAAGAACTAATATGTTGACTCAAACCAAAAAAAAAAAGTATTTTAAGTTCTTAATCAGATGATACAGGCAATTAAAAACATGGGACAAATACATCCCTTGGTCCTCAAAGGGTTAATACACATTTTAATTAAAGAAACTGCAGTGGAGTCTTCCAGCTAACAGGTGGGAAATGATTGCAGTGCAACTTATGAAAGGCAGTGTTCAAGTTCATCAAGTCAATAAATAGCAATAGTGGTTGAAAAAAAAGATAATATCATTATTTTCATACACAATACTCTGCTCTGCTTCAATTTATTTAGTTGATATTTATAAGTGGTGGGTGATATGGACCTCAGTGTGATTTAGAACCACTTTTCTACTACACATGACCACCACTCCTCGTTTACATTTGTGTTGACCTCTGAAGTGTGTATTGGTTCGCTTTTTAGAGGGCAGCGAAGAGGCATTATATCACTTCCTCTTTGCCTGTTTTAACCCTGCATCCGCATGCCTCAACCGCTGCCCTTTCAGCTTAAGGGGAGAAGTAAAACATGTGGTTCAGCCCCCCTACCAAAAGTGTAGACTAGGCTTACCTATGTGCCACATCTGGTAGTAAATAGAGACATGCTTCTTGGTAATGCTCATGCCTGCTGAAAGATAAGGGTGATGGGCATAATTTTAGAAAGTAGAGAGATTTTAAGGTTGCCAGACATCACCCTGAAGAGGCACAAAGCTACAGCTATCAGATGCTGAATTTGATTTATGCACTGACAGATTGACAAATTTTACTTCTCATAAATTCAAGCCACAGTCTAACTCCAAATGATTTTCTTTAAATGCTGCCTTGCAGAAAAGTTAGAATTTCTATCACACGTTTATTTTCAAAGACATAGGCTGGCTGGCCTTTCACAATGGGGTTTTGGTAGTGGCCTCTTGTTGCTGACATAGGCAACGCTGCCCTATGTTTGCAGCACATCACTACATTTATATTACGGTTGTGTGCACCAAAACACCACTTATTCATCTCCCCTATTGCCATAGTCGTCAATAAATTTATGAAATCCCCTTTATAAAAAATGAGGTCAGGCAGGCCAAAAGTGAGAAGCAGAGATTCTGTACTATAAGGGAGCAGGCTCTGTCCCTGGCCTAATGAAGCACATACAGACAAGGACGGCAATGCAATCACGGTACTACCTGGTCAGGTCTGGTATAGATTTTAAGGGGGAACTCCACACAAAAAGCAAAAAATGTATGGGATCCCACCCAAAATCAATACCAGATCTAAAGTTTGAAGAATGGCTAGTGCTCCCCTCAATTCCTCCCAAACCATACATCTTCCCTCTATGCCACATTGACCAAATATGCTCATATCCAAATTTGACCAGTAGCTTCACCTGGGAGATCATGTCCCTTTGTTTAAATTCCTCTGTATGGACCTGGTAGCTGCCCTTCTCAATGAGTGAGTAACAGGAATAGACTCGGTAGCGTTAGCTGTGTAAAGTCACGTTAAAAACGCAAGTTTTTCTGCATTTTTGCATTAGCGTTTAGATGCGGTTTTCAGCATTTGCAGGGTTTTTTTAGCGTTTTTTTAAACACACATAAAAATGTACCCAAAAAATTTTCTAAAACATACGCCCAAAAACACCGCATTGATGCTTTTTACTGTATTTTTCAGTGTTAGAGTGTTTTTACAGCTAAAAATCTCCTCTAGAAACACACTAGTTCTGGGTTTTTTTCCAGCTAAAAAACACCTCTGCCAAAAAACGCTGATTAAAGCCTAAGTGTGCATGGACACATATGATAACACGCCGGAGAGTTTACTGGCTGTAGATAAAAATGGCAAAACCCAAAAACAGCAGCTGTAAAATTCTTCAATGTGCACGAGCACTTACGAGTATCTGCACAACTGGACCACACAAAAGTCTATTGATTTACATTACGGAACATCTTTTTGTGTTTTTTTTTATTTGTCAATAAAAATTTGTCAAAAAGTGTATGTCTTTATTTACTACTTAATTTTTTTTGTGAAAGAGTAGGGGTTTTATGTACCCCTTCTCATTCATTTGGGGGGGGCAGTATCTGAGGACCTCTTATTTTTTGATGAAAGGTACCAAATTCCAGTAGGCCTCTCACCTGAAGACCCCCACAAAACAACAGGAATGTGAAGAAGAGGCCTTTATTCTCATCAACATGGAGACGAGATGGTTGCCTTGGGGGGTTGCATGCCTGTCCTCCTACTTTCTTGGTCAACCATGAAGGGTATGCCCCTTAAGGCCAGTTTCACACTAGCCGACTGGTTGTGGGTTCAGGAATTGTACCTGTTTCCGCTCCCGCAACCACGTGTGCGATTGCAGATGCGGGAACCGCAGATAAACCGCGTGGTCAAAAAGACAAAGCGGTTTCCCTGTGGTAACGTTTTCAAAAAGGTGCATGCACTTTTTTCCTGTGGGAAACACATCACAGCAGCCAACTCAAATTAATGGGCTGCTGTGCCCGAGCAAACGTAGACCACAATAGTGTGAGCCAGGGCTAAAATCCTAAGGATCTGGTATGGAATTTAGAGGGCATCCCATACAGTTTTTTTTCTTTTTGCATGGGATCCCCCTGGGCATGCATAGCAGATTTTCATCAAGGATAAGCATCTGGTATGTGGTTTCAGTGGAAACCCCACATATTTTTTTGTGGGGTCCCCCATTACCATCTATACTAGACCCTTATTTAGGAAAGTAGATGAAAGAAATCTCTTGCCTCTTTATTTACAAACAGAACAAAACAGCTGGTGACTGTCATTTTTCTTTGTAAATAAAAGCTTTGCTGTAGTAGATTGTATATATCAAACAGATTAGTTACATTGCAGGCAGTTTAAGAGCCTCCCCCAGGCATTGCATTTAAGTTGTGTTTTTGTAATGTTGCCATTAAGCATTATTAAAATCGCTTTTCGCCTCCAAACTGAAATTCTTACAATTTTTATGCTTTCGTAAATGTTCCCCAGATCAGTGCCCAGCCCCCCATGTCATTTTGAAAATCCCTTCCTTAGTAGCTTACAAAATGGGTATTACTGGATTTGAACACTCAGCTACTATTGACTTCAATACGGCTAAGATTCAGCAGCTGAACTTCTGTGAAGTTTGGTGAGCTAGCCCCAAACCAACCCCAAGTACATTTGGCACATTACTATATACCTTGTCCCTAACCAAAAATTTTAAATTGAGTTCCTTGCAAGATATAAGGCAGGGCCGGAACCGGGGGATGGGGGCTGGGATGAGCTAAGTCCCTCCAGATTTCAGTAGTTTCCCCCCCACAGCCAACTGCCACTCTCCTCCACCCTGTGCCTGGCCGCTGAACCATACTTCAGACAGCTGTAATTTCCCTGTTCTTGCAGCTTTAAAGCAATATTAAGAGTACTGCCCAGCTAAGTCGATCATCGAGTCAAAATGGAAAAAACAAAAAGACAAGGATCAAACGGGAATCAGCTGCGAATGCACTAAAAGGAACCCTAACCCTTACACATAATACAAACAGAAAAACAGTGCAGCGCTGAAAAGTGACAAAAACTTAAATATCCATAAATTATAAAGATGAATTATAATAAATCATTATTTGTGATATATTCAATATAAATGAGCAATGCGCTATGGATGGCGCAGTGAAAGGAAAATTGTCCGACTAAAAAAGTCTTTAAACAAGGAGTTTTCATAGGATGGTGAAAGCATGACACAGAAGGGTCCGTGTACAATGTTGAAAATGGGTCCTGTTATGCAGGTGATATCAAAATACTAAAGGCGATGTCCCATGTAGTTCTATCCATGCGGGAGGTAATAAAAATGCGCACTCACCAGATGTGCATAATGAAAGTGTGTTAAAAGATATACTTCAACCAGGAATCAGCAGGAAGCCCCCTTAAACAAGCCAGACAGCGTGGGAAAAATGATCCCTCCTCTGGGTATGAGACTCCTCCGTAACTGCAAATCCGCTGGGGTCTTGGGGATCATGAGCTCAGAAAAGAGCCAAACAGGAAGGTGCTCATAGTGTAGTAATTTCCAAATGTATTGATAAAAAAGTATAAATAAAACACTTCCACGTACTCCAGTACAGCAAATCACAGCATCAGAAGCTTCTGTGTCATGCTTTCACCATCCTTTGAACACTCCTTGTTTAAAGACTTTTTAGTCACACAATTTTCCTTTCACTGCGCCATCCATAGCGTATCACTCATTTATATTGAATATATCATGAATAATGATTTATTATAATTCATCTTTATAATATATAGATATTTAAGTTTTTGTCACTTTTCAGCGCTGCACTATTTTTCTGTTTGGATCATCGAGTCAGCATGGGCCCAATGGGGTGGGGGAGGCTGCCTGTATATCTCCCCTGCCATCTAATAAAGTTAGGCTGTCCCTTGGGGATCTTCACTATCTCCAGAGGCCGGGTGTTGGTACGTGGGGCTGGGGCTGTGGCTGTCTCCTCCACTCCCACCACAGACTCCTTCATTCAGGCTGATCTCGTAGCTGAAGATGGTAAAAGAAGAGGAGTGGACACAACAGCCCAGGGAGTCTTCTGTCATCATCCATGCTGTAAGTGACTGAGTACAGTGTCACTACAGCCCTAGCCTGCCACTATACCTCCCTAGCCTGCCACAACTTGCCACTATTCTACCCTAGCCTGCCTCTATACTGCCCTAGTCTGCCACTAAAATGCCATTATACTGCCCTAGTCTTCCACTGTACTGTCCTAGCCTGCCACTATACTGCCCTAGCCTGCCGCTATATTGCCGTAGTGTGCCACTATACTTTCCTAGCCTGCCACTATACTGCCCTATCCATGCCCATGTGACCCATGTCCTTCCCCTGGCTGACCCCTGTCCTCCGCCTTGCTGACCCCTGTCCTCAGCTCCACTGACCACTGTCTTCAGATCTGCTGACCCCTATCCTCTGCCCTGATGATCCCTGTTCTTTGCCTTAAGGACCCCTGTACACTGCCCTACAAGTTAATGGCCTCTGTGCACTGCCCTACAAATTGCTGGCCCTATCCTCTACCCTGTTGACCCCCTTTATACAGCCCTGTTGACCTCCCATCCTGTGTCCCTCCCAACATTTTAACTGCACCCCCACATTAGACAGGCTAGATCTGGCCCTGCTATAAGGAGTTCTCTTGGCATTATCTGCACATGGTTCTCTGATGTAAAACAGCTTTATGATTTGGCCTCATCTGCATCCTTGTCTCTTCTAAAATGTGGAGGGTATTACTGCATGACAGTTACAAAGAGTCAGAAGAATACTTTTGAAACTGTTCATAGTTAATTGAATTGCAGCAAAGAAATAAAAAAAAAATGGCACTGGACTGGCAGAGGCGATGCTAACAAGGAATGCCACGTTGTAGGTGTGATTAGAGAGAGGAATGTTACTAATGGGTTAAAAAGGCTGCTTCTGAGATGTGGATGTAGTGCTAACCCTGCAGGGACAGACCACTAAATGCAATATTGGGATGGAATTGCTATGGCTATGAATAGCTACATTAGATTGCGGGTATGGGAACTTTGAATGGGTTGGCTTTGTTGCGAACCCATGCTCAACTAAACCCGGAGTTCAATGGCTACATTAGATTGTGGGTCTGTGAACCTCAAATGGGTTGGTTTTGCCATGAACCTATGCTCGACTCAAACATGGAGTTCATTTCTAATACATACTATCTACTGATTTTTAACCCTGTTATGGGAGAAATGCTGAGGCTGACATTGCTGATTCCCTTGCTGTCATGCTTACTCTATTTCTTCAATACTTTAACAATTACTGAACTGGCCTGACTACCTTCTCTCCCCAAAGCCTTTTTCTTAGCTTTTGGGATGACTGGTCCCTATAACCAATACGAAAGGCCAGGAGGTGGAAGCTGATGGAGTCAAGCTTCAACTCTGCAGGAATAAGCTAGATCTGCATATAACTTAAGATTCCTATACATTCAGAGCTACAGGTCATTTAAAAATCTGGTTTCCATTGAAGATAAACTCTGCTTTTGCATCTTTTTGATTACAGTATATGCTCAGTATGAATTGGCAAGGTTGAGTCAGGTTTACATAGAGGTTAAAACAGAGAAGCAGCTACTAGATGTCCTCAATTTTCTGGATTGAATTATTCACAGTGTCATTCAGCCTGGGAGACTGAAGACATCCTGCGAGTGCAGAGGATTAGGCATCCTTCCACTGAGGGTACATCAATTTGGCACCCTGCATTAAAATATAATGGTGCGTAAAGCAGTACTGACATAACCACATAATGCCCTCTGCCTCATTGAGCAAAAAAAATTGGGCAAAAAGAAAAAAAAAGACAGGGTGGCTTCCGGGGGTTGAAGGCACAGGGGGTAGAAGGCGCGGAGTCCACACTTGGGTGTAAGGAAACTGATATGCATGTTGATGCACTTCATCAATTCCAAATTTTGCTGAAGAAAAGACTCTTCAGAATCTCTGTCTCCACTTGACCTCCTCTTGACTCTTGCTTCTGTATACAGCAAGCATGCTCATTCTTTATCTACAAGTGATTCCAAATATATTTTAAAACTTGTGGCTGCTCAAGAAGTAACTGTGCACAATGTGATGCCTGACGAGGTCCACTGGTACAAAACTGCGACAAAATGTTGCATGGTGTGTTCATGATGACTGTCATTGACAACTGCCAGATTCAGCAGATGATTTTTTATATAAGACTTTATCAGGCCTGGATTTAACTACCAAAGTTATATACTTGTTAGGATGATTTAATGTAGACCTTTCACAAGTCCAGACAATTCAAAATGAACACTTGAAGAACAGTGCTTCAGCAGAAGTTACCTTCAGCAAACAATGCAAGTCATGGCAATGTATCTAGAGATATCGGTAGCTGATACTATGAGCAAATTTAGACTCTATGGGTTTATTTACTAAAGCTGGAGAGTGCAAAGTCAGGCGTGCTTCTACATAGAAACCAATCGGCTTCCAGGTTTTATTGCCAAAGCTTAAATGAACGAGCTGAGGTTAGAAGCTGATTGGTTTTTAACCTCCCTGGCGGTATTCCCGAGTGTAGCTTAGGGTTAATTTTCAGTACCAGAAGCAGTAACCCTGAGCTACACTCGGGATTACACTGCAGCGTTGCTCTGGGATTCCTCCAGCACTTACCTTGTCCTGCACTCCAGCGATGTCCCCCCTGCAGCTTCCGGGTTCCGTTCCCTGCGAACATCGGGATGTACGGGGGATGGAACTGGCAGGAAATTCAAAAATTAAAAAATGTGGCATACACGCAATACACAAAAATCTCATAGTATACAGTAACATTTCTGTATCAAACCATTTCACATACATTTTGTTCCTAGTGCTTTGTCCTGTGCCCTGCCTGCATTTTTACTGTTCTTTCTGCCTGGAAACTAAGAAATGTCCATGGCGTCTAAAAAGCGTCCCTTTAGGTCAAAAGCGGTTTTAGACCAGCTAGAGAACAGCGATAGGAAATTAGAACCACTTGCAGAATTGAGTGATAATGATTCGCGGGGAAATTCATCATCAGACACTGAAAACGATTTTGCGACTAAGCTCAGTGATATGCGAACTTGGCACTATATTTCAAATTTCAGTGTTTTTGGTTTGATTACATTATTGAATTAAATTTATTATTATTATATTATTATTTTTTATGATTATTTCTTATATTATAATTTATGATTTTGTGTTTCAAATTTTATCATACCCGGGATGTTTACTAAACTCCTGTCGGACAGATTTCAGTGAGTTATTCCTAACAATTACAGGCCTACAATAAAAAAACAACATATTTCCATGCAAAAAAATGTACCGTTTTGAGCACAGAAATACGGAAATAATCAGACCGCTAGGTAGGTTAAGCAGCAGTGAGCCTGATTTTGTACACTCCAGCTTTAATAAATAAACCCCTATATATGTTGTAAATCTACATCCACTCTCTACTCCACTATCTTCCAAACCTCTCTATTGATACTTTAACCACTTGAGCCCCAGGTGCAATATTAACAGGGCACTGGGATAGCGGCTATTTGTCCCAGCTCCATCTGGATTCAGTGGCTCTCTCAGGTTCCAGGTAGCACTAGCTCTGGAACTGATAGCTGAGGTTCATTGCAAAGCCCAGGAGCTAAATTGATTAGTTCCTGTGCTTCTTCTTTTGCTACTTAGTGCCTGTAGCAGATCACTGTAAGCAAAATGCGTCAGCATTGTATTTACACTGGAAGAATTATGACAACTAAAATGACATCTTCCTCTTAGCACAGAGGCTCAGACATAGCTTCTGTGGTCATGCCCAGCCTCTCCCTGCAGCAATAGATGATGAAATAAATAAATAAATAAGAAAACAAATAATATATTCCCTTTCCAGGATAATCCCCAGGTTCCAACAATGATATTGGATGATCTAAATGATATTTGCATTTGCTGCGCAAACGCAAAAAAACACAATGCCATTTGAATCACAAACCTGTGAAAAAGTCGCCACCATGCTAATTTGTGCTCTCTTCAACCTACTTAATCCTATCCTGTGTTATCCTTGTCTTATGCCAACAGTATATGAAAACCGTTTTATTTTCCCTGCATGTGCCATAATGTAACGTCAAAAGGGGCATAAAGCTGTCCTAAACTAAAACACATACATTTACTTTCAGCTATATTTTTCCACATTACATAAAAGTTGTGAAACTAAAAAAAATGCTCTAGAACTTAAAGTAATATTAAAGGCAATTAAAGAAAAAACAAAAAAAGTGTTATACGTACCTGTTCCTCTTCTTAGGTCCCCCGCCAGCGCTCTTGGCCCATCCCTCTTGCCAAGTGCCCCTGGAGCAAGCAGCTTGCTATGGGGCACCCAAGCAGGCTTGCTCCCAAGCCACTGCTCTGGGTGACCATTCACACACAGAGCTGTGGCTTGGCCCTGCCCCCTTTGTCTCCTCATTGACTCACTAGCTGTGATTGTCTCAACCAAAGAGGAGAGAGAGTCCCTGGAGAGCCGAGGCTCTCATGCACAACACTGGATCAAGATGGGGCTCAGATAAGTATTAGGGGGGCTGAGGGGGGAGTTGCACACCAAGGGTTTTTACTTTTATGCTTAGAATGCATGAAGGTAAAAAATATTTGAGCCTTTAAACCACTTTAAGGAGATTAAGGGCTAGTTCACACTAGATGCAGTTTAATGCGCTTTTTTTCTGCATCAAAAATGCATGCACAGGGTTTTCCAGGTATTCCAATGGCCCTAGTCCACACCAGTGCAGTCAGTTCCAGTTTCCAGTGCAGAAAAAAAAGTAGAACATGCTGCATTTTTTTCTGCACAGAACCATACTGGAACATAGCTAACTGCATCAAAATTGAACCGGAACTGCGTGTGGTGTGAACTGTAAGCAAAAACGAATACTGAATGCATTCTGAGTGCGTTTTTGTAGTGTGAACTGACCCTTAGAGAGAAAATGGCCTGGAGACTTAGGGCCGGTTAACACTATAGAAATTCAGTCCAGATGCATTCCAGATGCATTTCCGCATGCACATTTTTGACAGGAATTTGGAAGTAATGTTACAACTTTCTCAGCATGTACATAAAATTTTGAATAAAAGTGTTTGAAAGAAGGTTAAAAATAAGATATTTGAGCTCAAGTTGAGCTACACTTTTTGTGTCAGACTGCACTGAAATACAATATAACAGTCCCATTAAATAACCAACTGATGTGAGACCAAAATTGTTAGAAAAAAAACTATTTCTGTAAAATAGAATTTAAGCCCCATGTCCTGATAATTTATTTATATATTTTTTGAATTTTTGAAAGAGTACAAGAGATAAAAATCACCTTTCTAATGCCTTTTTGTTACGAAGTGCATTTAGAATTTACTTGCAGTATTTTCTAGAAAACCACATGACCAGTCCGGCATTTTTCTAATTTCTCTTTGGAAAGTAGGCAAATTGCTCTTGTTTCCTGACATAAGACAACTGATAGAAGGATGAGTAAGAAGAAATATCACATATATAGCACTGGAAAAACACAGACAATGCTACAGGAAAGAGGATGTATTTTCTGACCATCCTTATATAGCTCAGTGTTGTCTCCTCTTTACTCTTCCTGCTGATGAAGAATGTAAACTACTAGTATATCCATGCATCACACCTTTGTGTCCTTTACTTGTCCCTTGAGGTTTTTTCTACCCCATGCACTATGCAGTTATTGTCAGTGGCCCTGACAGCTTATGTATACTCTATGTATTGCTCATTGCCCAGATAGATGATTATTATTATTATTATAATACGGGATTTATATAGCAGAAACAGTGTGCAGTGCTTTACAATATAAAGGGAGACAGTACAGCTACAATACAATAAAATATAAGAGGGTTAAGAGGACCCTGCTCATAAGAGCTTACAATCCAATAGGGTTGAGTTGATGGAAGGTAGAGGGGTCTGGCAGCAGCATTCATGATAGCCTAATAGCCTATGGAGACGTAGATCTATGAGAAGGGAGTTGCAATAGTAGGTAGATAGATAGATAGATAGATAGATAGATAGATAGATAGATAGATAGATAGATAGATAGATAGGGATGCAGAAGATAGTAAATAGTAATAAAGAACTAGTCACACTAGGCAAGTGTTTAACTATTAAGATGTACAATAAATATATACACTGCTCAAATTATAGGAATACTTTGAAAACACATCAGATCTCAATGGGAAAAGTATCATGCTGGATATTTATACTGATATGGACTGGGTAATGTGTTAGGAACAGAAGCCCACTGCTTGATGGAAATTAAAATTATCAACCTACAGAGGACTGAATTCCAAGGCCCCCCCGAAAATCAAAATGAAAAAATGATGCAACAGACTAGCCCATTTTGCTGAAATTTCATTGCAGCAACTCAAAATGGTACTCAATAGTTTGTATTGCCCCCACGTGCTTGTATGCATGCCTGACAATGTCAGCACTCCTGGACAGTCTGAGGTGCAACCTGCGGGTGTCAGATGGACCAAAACATGATTTACCAGAGATGTTCTATTGGATTTAGGTCAGGTGAGCATGGGGGACATTCAATGGTATCAATTCCTTCATCCTCCAGGAACTGCCTGCATACTCTCGTCACATGAGGCCGGGCATTGTCGTGAACCAGGAGGAACCCAGGACCCACTGTACCAGCGTAGGGTCTGACAATGGATCCAAGGATTTCATCCTGATACCTAATGGCAGTCAGGGTGCCATTGTCTAGCCTGTAAAGGTCTATGCGTCCCTCCATGGATATGCCTCCTCAGACCATCACTGACCCACCACAAAAATAGTCATGCTGAACAATGTTACAGGCAGCATAACATTCTCCATGGCTTCTCCAGACCCTTTCACGTCTGTCACATGTGCTCAGGGTGAACCTGCTCTCATCTATGAAAAGCACAGGGCACCAGTGGCAGACCTGCCAATTCTGGTGTTCAATGGCAAATGCCAATCGAGCTTTATGGTGCCGGGCAGTGAGCACAGGGCCCACTAGAGGACGTCAGGCCCTCAGGCCACTCTCATGAAGTCTGTTTCTGATTGTTTGGTCAGAGACATTCACACCAGTGGCCTGCTGGAGGTCAATTTGTAGGACTCTGGCAGTGCACATCCTACACAAAGGAGCAGATACCGGTCCTGCTGATGGGTTTAGGACCTTCTACGGCCCTGTACAGCTCTCCTAGAGTAACTGCCTGTCTCCTGGAGTCTCCTCCATGCTCTTGAGACACAGCTGGGAGACACAGCAAACCTTCTGGCAATGGCACGTATTGATGTGCCATCCTGGAGGACTTGGACTGCCTGTGCAACCTCTGTAGGGTCTAGGTATCGCCTCATGTTACCGGTTGTGACACAGACCCTAACCAAATGCAAAACTAGTGAAAAACAGTCAGAAAAGATGAGTGGGGAAAAAAATGTCAGTGGCCTTCACCTGTAAAACCATTCCTGTTTTGGGGGTCATCTCGTTGTTGCCCATCTAGTGCACCTGTTGGTAATTTCATTACCACCAAAGCAGCTGAAACTGATTAACCCCCTCTGCTACTTAACTGACCAGATCAATTTCCCAGGAGTTTAATTGAGTTGATGCTATGTTCTGATTAAAAAGTGTTCCTTTAATATTTTTGAGCAGTGTGTAATAATGAATAATAAAAACATTTGTGCTTGGTTCACATCTGTGCGGGTGGTGCTGCCGTGGAGCCTGCACAAATACTTGCAGCTGTACCACCCACACAGAGGAATGCGGGACCTGCTGGCGGGTGCCATTAATTCTAATGGCACGCCGCCCAAACTGGAAATCGCAACCATACTGGGAACCTCAGTTCTTCCCTGCGTATCGCGGGGCACGGAAGTCCATTCAAATGAATAGGCTCTCGTGCCCGGGGAAATCGCGGGCTGCACATAAGTAAACCTGGCTTAAGACTTTTCTTGATGACAAAGGGTATAATATGTTCAACATACTGTGAGTATATATGAGGGTGAAAGGGTTAGTGATGATATGCAAAGGTTATTTTTGTTTCAGAGACCATACCTGCTTAGACATTTTCACTATTTATATATATATATGATTTGCATTGGGATTGGTCTTACTCTTTTTTTTTGTAACTTGCCATTCACATTGAATTTTTGACAATCTGATTTCTCGTTTTGTAGCTTTTATTGTATTATTTGTAACTCTCATAAGAAGAAAGTATTACTCTAGTTTTATATTTTTAAATGACCTTTTCTTATCGTGTATTACTTTTGTAATTCTAAATGTGAGCCACCTAAGCTTTATTTTTAGTTTTTTTAGACTTATCGCTCCATTGGAATAAATTGCTTGATGTTTACATTACCACAATTTGAAACATTCCCATTTCAATTCTGTGTCTTTTGTTGATAACAATTTCTCCCAGTATATGGGTGGGAGAGTGGTCCATGGCATTAACAATTTGGTTTTCTTAAATGAAATGTTTTTGTCTTTTTAGAAGCTTTTTTATTGCTTACTGTATATTAAAGAAACTGTTATGTCAATATTAGCCAAATTTTCTTTTTTTAATGCTTATAATAGGTTCTACGTTGTTTAAGGTTAATAGATCTGAGTAGGGGCAGGGGCGGACTGACAACTCATGGGGGCCCCGGCCAATAGGGGATCATGGGGCCCCTGTGTCCTCACCCACACTCAAACCACACCCAAAAAAGCCTATGAAAGGTACCAAGAGCATCTCATGGGGCCCCCTACTGACCCCGGGCCCTCATGGTTCCCAAATGGTCAGTCCGCCCCTGGGTAGGGGATTCTAAAAACTGTGGGGAACCAATCAGCTTCCAGGTTTTTTTTTCAAAGCTTAATTGAAGTTATAAATTTAAGTTATGAGCTGATTGACTACCATGCACAGTTGCACCAGATTTTGCACTCTCCAGTTTTGGTAAATCAACCCATGTGTTTAATTAAAATCTTGTAGTATTACCACAATGCTGTTTGTGTAAGGTGCCGAGTTTCTATCTTTCCATTATTATTTTGGGCCTCTAACAGAAAATTTGTAGTGTATGCACCAATGTGTAATTCCACCTGTAATGTCTTTGCACCACTGCACTCTTCATCACTTCTCAGGTAGAGACTGATTTCTCCCCCTTTTCTTTTTAGTCTGTTTATCTGACAGAGAGTATAACTAGGAGTAGTTACAGCCCAATCATGAGAGGAACCAAGCCATTATTCTGCAATGCCCATTAAATTAAAGCAATCAATTAGCTTTTTATGCTTCTGGAACAGCCACTTTTAACTGCCACTGCATTTTACCTTTAGATTTGTAATATAATTTTTGATGTTTGTGATCTGAGCTGTTTTCTTTAGTTTTCATTTGTAACAGAGATCTTCTTATCACCTACATAACCCTCTCTGACCCTCTTTCCTTTTTTGTGGCCACAGTATTTTTTTTTTTACCCTCCCCTCATATCATTCAATAAAATTCTTCTCTAGCACAAAATACCTCATTCCGTTTAGGCACAAAATGTATTTATTTTGCATAGTTTGTACCTCAATAAAAAGCCTGACTAGTACTCTCAATACCCATATTCTTCCTCTTTACACCAAGACTTTAGGCATGCATTTAGTTCTCTAAGCTCTAACTGTAATTCCTGTGTTGGATATGCCATAAGCAGTAGTACAGAGACAATACTCCTGGAGGTCATTGCCTTCAACCCACAGCATAGTTTTCTAATGTGATCATTAGGGATTTTGTTTATCTTTCATGCATTCTTTTATAGGCTCCAGCATGGACAGCAAGATCATGTTCAACACCTTTCAGTAGCCCACTGCAAATGAGAACTCCAGAGCTTCACGATGTCTAAAGGAGACTGGAGGTTCCTACAGAGATTGCCCCAGCCAGCCCATCACTCCTAATTTATTCCTACAGGCATGACACAATATGCCATCAGCCAATCAGAGAGAAGTGCTTTCAATTCCGGGACATTAAAAAAGTGTATTATGGTGCAGTGTACATAAGCACCTCACTGATTTGCAAGCTGGTTAACCCCCTAACCCCGATACCCTGACTGATCATTACCCAGTGTTCTATACCTGTAAGTTGTACAGGTGAAACTCAAAAAATTAGAATATCGTGCAAAAGTTCATTTATTTCAGTAATGCAACTTAAAAGGTGAAACTAATATATGAGATAGACTCATTACATGCAAAGCAAGATAGTTCAAGCCGTGATTTGTCATAATTGTGATGATTATGGCTTACAGCTCATGAAAACCCCAAATCCACAATCTCAGAAAATTAGAATATTGTGAAAAGGTGCAATATTCTAGGCTCAAAGTATCCCACTCTAATCAGCTACTTAAGCCATAACACCTGCAAAGGGTTCCTGAGCCACCACACACAGGCGGATCCTGGACATGGGCTTCAAATGTTGTATTCCTCTTGTCAAGCCAACGTCAGAAGCGTCTTACCTGGGCTAAAGAAAAACAGACCTGGTCTGTTGCTCAGTGATCCAAAGTCCTCTTTTCTGATGAGAGCAATTTTTGCATCTCATTTGGAAACCAAGGACCCAGAGTATGGAGGAAGAATGGAGAGGCACACACTGCAAGATGCTTGAAGTCCAGCGTGAAGTTTCCACAGTCTGTGTTGATTTGGGGAGCCATGTCATCTGCTGGTGTTGGTCCACTGTGCTTCATTAAGTCCAGGGTCAACGCAGCCGTCTACCAGGAGATTTTGGAGCACTTCATGCTTCCTTCCACAGACGAGCTTTATGGGGATGCTGACTTCATTTTCCAGCAGGACTTGGCACCTGCCCACACTGCCAAAAGGACCAAAACCTGGTTCAGTGACCGTGGGATTACTGTGCTTGATTGGCCAGCAAACTCGCCTGACCTGAACCCCATAGAGAATCTATGGGGCATTGCCAAGAGAAAGATGAGAGACATGAGACCAAACAATGCAGAAGAACTGAAGGCTGCTATTGAAGCATCCTGGTCTTCCATAACACCTCAGCAGTGCCACAGGCTGATAGCTTCCATGCCACGCCGCATTGAGGCAGTAATTGCTTCAAAAGGGGCCCAAACCAAGTACTGAGTACATATGCATGCTTATACTTTTCAGAGGTCCGATATTGTTCTATGTACAATCCTTGTTTTATTGATTGCATGTAATATTCTAATTTTCTGAGATTGTGGATTTGGGGTTTTCATGAGCTGTAAGCCATAATCATCACAATTATGACAAATCATGGCTTGAACTGTCTTGCTTTGCATGTAATGAGTCTATCATATATTAGTTTCACCTTTTAAGTTGCATTACTGAAATAAATGAACTTTTGCACGATATTCTAATTTTTCGAGTTTCACCTGTAGGCTGGTTGTAGTCTAAAGAGGTTGTACCTGGTAGGTTGGTTAGACTTAAGCCTATCCCACCTATGCCAAACAAATGATATTTGATATTTTTTACATATAAGTGTGCCAACCCCGGATGACCCCTGCAGCACTTGGTTTGACTGTCCTCTGCTTATGACTAACAGGTCCAGTCCAAGATTAAATCTCACTCAATAGCTCGTAATGTTTCCATTACCTATTTTTTAAAAATGCTCTTCCACTAAATATACAGAAATCAGGAGTTCAATCGACTTCCTAGTTCTATTCCGTCTGACCCCTTGATGTTGCTGCACATAGGCATTTGACATCTTGGAGTCAGAAAAGTGATAAAGACAAATTGCACAATTTCATCACATAAAATGTAAAAGAAAAAAAATGTACTGACACGATCATAAGCATACATATACTATATACCATCCGTTCCCAACCAGGGTTCCCTGGAACCTAAAGGTTCCTTCAGAGATTGATAGGGGTTCCTGGAGCTGTGGTTGATGGTCCTTCCATTTAATGATACCTGCATAGTTTCAGGGACATTGCCACTTGGCAGAGTCATTGGCATGACATCAGTTATCCTTTTAGCTAACTGTAAGGCTGGCATTCTGACCACTACTGTCAGAAGGCAAACATCCATTGTCAACCAATAGACACTTTTCCCACTGACTGAATTGGTTTTAGCAGCAGTTCCCCAAGACCTGGGCATTATTTTAAGGTTTTCTCTGGGGTAAAAAGGTTCAAAACTGATGCTGTATACTGTGCACACAAACCATGTAACACATGTCCAACTACCCATTTACACTATATTCAGATTCTGTTCACAAAGTTCTGTGACTGACAGTACACAACACACTCTTGGATAAAACATTCACACACACTCTAGGATATACCAAAGATTTTAAGCAACCAATAGTTTTGTACTTATTTGTATATAGTATTATTATTATTATTATACAGGATGTATATAGTGCCAACAGTGCTCAGCACTTTACAATATAAAGGGAGACAATACAGCAATGATACAGTTCAATACAAGAGGGTAAGGGGGGCCCTGCTCCTTGGAGCTCACAATCTAAGAGATATAGTGGACACTTAAAGTGTTCCTAAACCTAGGACCCTGCATTCACTATATCTGGTGTCCAACAGTACACAGACCATGGAAGTGCAATTATTGAAGTAAATATAAACTGCTAAATACCTTTTCTCTTCAGAAGTTAGAGCAGTCTTGTGGCTTCTATCAGTGTTCAGCCAAGAACTAGCTAAAGCTTGTAGGAGGAGTTTTCTTTCTGCTCTAGGAGGATGGAAATCCCCTGACCTCTGTCTGGACAGTGCTGATTTGCCCTGTGCTGATCATATGTGCTCTCCCAAGAAAAAAAAACACCTCTCTAGCATATACACCAAACAGAGCATGTGCATGCCTACGGTTCAGCCTGGAGATAAGTTGTGGTTGCTTGAAAAAGGGGAGGAACAGAGAAGAAAGGATCAAACAGCCTTTTTACACAATGCAGAGGATTAACCCCTTAGGTTACACAGTGAGTATAACAAGCATGCTTTACTGAATATACAGGTTGATTTTACTGTTGTGGGTTTAGTAACACTTTAATTGTCAATTTATAGCCTTGTTGTTACACATTGTTCGTTTTCCGTCTTTCTTTTTACCCATCTCCCCTAAAACAGTGTGCACTTTCTATACATTTTTTGTATATATATAGATAAATCATTTTTCTGTGTACAATTTGTACCTATGATCCTCAGTTTATAGCTTGTTCTTTTTGATCACTTACAAACCAATCCCTTGTTTGTATTTACTGATCAGTTTATAGGTTGTACCTGCTGGCCCCATTTACTGTATATCATTTGTACACACCGATCCACAGTTATTAGGCTGCACATACTGATCCCTAATATGTAGTTTGTAAATACTGATCCCCAGTTTATAGATTGTACATACAAATCCCTGGTATATATAGGTTGTGCTGTTTGCACTGCTCCTCTTTCTATAATTTTACATAGCTGTGTGTTTATACCTTGATTCTATATTGTAACATTTTGTAACCTAAGTGATTGCTAAGCAACATAATTGCATAACTTGTTCTGATAACAAAATGTAACTTATTTTGTACATTATTTTTATGTTTCGTAGCCAGGGGTTTGCGTTTATTACAGAATTTGTATAGCTTAGAAGAGGCAGCACAGTGGCTTAGTGGTTAGCACTTCTGCCTTGCAGCACTGGGGTTCCTGGTTTTAAATCCCAGTCAGGACAATATCTGTAAAAAGTATGCATGTTCTTCTTGTGCTTGCATGAGTTTCCTCTGGGTATTCTAAAGGCATGCTGCTAGGTGTATATAAGCATGCAACATAAAGAACTTAGAACAGGGGTGTCAAACCCAATTTCATGGCGGGCCGCATCAGCATTATGGTTGCCCTCGAAGGGCCGGTTGTATCTGTAAGTGCAGATGTCCAGAGCACCCCAGCCCTACTTACATCAGTTGTCAAGAGACCCCCCTCCACCCCACTATCAGAAATTAAGAGTCCTCTACCATTCCTTATGTCACAGTGCACCCGCCTTATCTTGTGCTGCTGGGAAGAAGCTGGAGGCGGTGTTTGGAAACAAAGTGCAGGGTCTGGAGGAGGAGCAGAGGAGGGCTGGAGTCAGCTACTGGAGTCTGCAGAATGCTGAGACCAGAGGTGGTGGAGATGTGGGGGTGCTGCAGCTGCACAGAGAGGTGCAGGATCTGTAGCAGGAGTTCTGTCCTCCTCTCTGTTTCCAACTGCTGAGACAGTGGAAAGCCAAAGCCGAGCCTATCCGGGGCTGCATGGAGAAGTGCAGGATGTGGCAGAGGAGTTCTGTCCTTCTCTCTGCTGCCGACTGCTGAGACATGGTGGGGAGGGAGGCAACTGAGGTGCCATAGCTGCGGGAGAGGTGCGTGAGCCACATGATATGGCCTAGAGGGACAAATTTGGGCCTCAGGCCTTGTGTTTAACTCACGTGTCTTAGAATGTAAGTTCCTTGAGGATAGAAATGATATGAACGGACAGTATATAATGCACTGCGCATATTTTCTGTATTAGATTAATATCTATGCAACCTTGAATTTTGAGAGTGAGTTTGAATTGCCATCAGGATCTAAATACACAGTTTCTGGGTTTGGAAGTGGCTGGAGTACAATCCAAACATAAGTAACAGAAAGCAAAAGTGTGGGACTACTGTGGTGGCTGCAGCAGCCAATGTATAGCTGTGGATATATGATTATTATTATTATTATACAGGATTTATATAGCGGCAACAGTTTGCCCAGAGCTTTACAACTTGAGGGCAAACAGTACAGTTACAATACAATTCAGTACAGGAGGAGTGAGAGGGCCCTGCTCATTAGATATAGGGGAAGATGCCAAGGATGGATACATTTTTCATCTGCTGGCATAAAGGAACCAGACTAGAGGGCTCCTGGACTTTTTAACTGTTCCATTCCTTTTCTACATTATTTACAACAATTAACTTTTTTTGGTTAATAATAACTTGTTTTTTGAAAACATAGTTGCTAAGACCAGTACATTGGATGAGCAATTTTAAGCCCATACCACCCTGCTAAGTAACATATAGGTTCATAGCTGGCAACCCAGTAATGTACCAGAATGTAAGAAGTTATAAAGGGCTGTCTTTCGCTATGGGGATAGTAAAGGAAAACTAATAAAAGTGATTTCAAACCCTTACATATACCCAGTGAACTGACTGGCCTCAGGTGATACACATAGATGAAACAAATCCTCCTACACAAGTTGTACCTGTTTATCTGCAGTCTTCTTTTCTCTGTATCCTTTCAAAGTCCAGAATTTACACAGCTTGTCTAAGAGTTCAGAAAGCAGGGGGTGGAGAGCTGGAGCTAGATCAGTGAGGAGAGCTCTAAGAGCTGATTAGAGGGAAGGGACACACCCTCGTTTACACAGCTCAAAGAAACAGAGCTGAGGCTGTCGATCTGCTGGAGGTTCCTCCTCTGTCACCTTTTTTTCTCTTGGTGTCAGGAAAACTTGTCAGAAATTACTCATGCTAATAGCAGAGGAACGAGGCAGCAGACAGATATGACACTAAGTGCTCTGGATTGAGACAAACACACACTATGGAGGTATATGCTTTGTTCATATTTCATGTCTGAGGTTTACAACCACATTAAGTTTTGACATAGTCATTTTTATCTATTTCTTTGTTTTTAGCCATTATGCCACCAAAAAGTTGTGAGCTACTGCTGTGATTTCTGAATTTTAATGGCAATGACACAGCTGGATCCCTCAGCCAACCTGGTCATGACCAGCTCCATAAAATCTAGCCCTTATTGAACTTTCTGTCAGATCAGCCTGTGGGATCAAATTTTACAAGCTGTGTAAATGTACACAAAATCTTTTCATGTGTATGAGGGAAAAGATAGGCTGACAGATACTTCAAACTGAGAATAGCATCTTTAATCACTGACAAAATTGTTTTTGGTTTGCTGTCTTCCATCTTGTGTAAAAGTTACCAATTGCATGTTAAAAAATTTGTATACATTCATTCCCCTTTTTCAAGCCTGTACAGTTACCAGAAGATGGTCTCTGGTACAATAACTAATATAAAATATGGAGATCGGACTCTAATACCAAAAAACATAACCATGCTGAGTCATTTATGCTTAGCAATGATGTGTAACTGGTCCTGAAATAAAAGTTGAAAATTACAAATACTAATAACACATTACACAGGCAAGGTCCAGGGCCAGTGCATGTAGACAGGAAGTGTCTGAAACAGGGGCAGACTGACCATTTGGAAACTCGGGCACTGCCCGAGGGCCCAGGGGCAGTAGGGGGCCCCATGAGATGCCCCTGGTACCTTTTTCATAGGCTTTTTTGAGTTTGGGCAAGGACATAGGGGCCCCATGATTCCCTATTGCCCGGGGTCCCCATGAGTTGTCAGTCCGCCCCTGGTCTGAAAACAACTATAGAAAACCAGAAGCGCTAAGATGTAAAAAAGGATGTAGAAAGTATATCTCTCCCCACTGTTTTTAGGGGTTTAGTGCCCAGGGTACACTCCAATGTTTGGGGGCAGTGCCCCAATGGGCATACCACTTGATCAGAACCATCCTTAATACAAACCTGGAGGCTTTATGTAACAGACCAATTTCTGACCTAACCAAATTTGAAAGAAAACTAATAACCTTTTTTTAGCCTCACAACAAACAATAGCTAAAGGTTGGAGACAACCCACTTAGAACTTTGTGGAGGTGAAACAGAGGGTGATGGGCACCATGATATATGAGAAACTTACATATAAACTGAAGAATACCTACTATATATTTTATAAAGCATGGTCACTCTGTCCAAATTATAATCGTGACCTAACCTGAACCTTGATCATTCCCAACTCTTTGCTTTGACAACACAATGATGATTTTCTTCAGTGGGGATCACTGGCCAGACCCCACACCTACTTCCTCCACTTTCCACATTCCCTTCCTTCCCCGCATTTCTTACTTCCTTCTTAACAGCTAGCACCACCCTTCAGCTGGTAATCTCCCCCTTGTCCATTCTGTTATAGGATCTTCAGAGCCCCCCCCCCCAAAGTGTAGAAGTCCCCAACCCAACTGGTATTCTCAGATGCCTCCCTCCATGCATTCCACACCATTTTCTAAATCTAGTCTAGTACTACCTCCCCTGTCCACACTCAAACAAAATACTCAACCAAATAATGCTCACACCAGTATATCTAGGACTCTAAAAATCCAGTCCATATAGCCTCCTCTGGCATTTAGTCCCCGTCTATCATTTGCACACCCAAGAACC
Organism: Staurois parvus; assembly: GCF_062004578.1. NCBI lineage: Eukaryota > Metazoa > Chordata > Amphibia > Anura > Ranidae > Staurois > Staurois parvus. Next base: position 3,488,460 of record NW_028318193.1, read on the forward strand.
CACAGCAAGATAGATCTTTAATCACAAAGTGCCAGGAGCTGTCTGCCACCCAGCTTCCACTGAAACCCAACAAGGAAGACAAAAGGACCTTCTCTAGACCAAGACTCCAGAATTATGCCCTCTAGCAAATAATCCTTTAGAAGTCTTCTCCAGGCCCTCAGCCCAGCACCTGCTCAAGACTGCAATTTCTTGTCTCACTAGCTATCTCCCAGGGGCAGCAGCCCCGGGACAACTGAAACCCTCCCTAAAGAGGAAAGAACACTCTTGAAAGGTCTCCCAAACATTTATCTCCCCAGCCAGCTTCTGGATGTCTTCTTCCAGGGATTGGCTGGGGCATGAAAAATATTCATACTGGTCATTTGATTCTCCCTGTCTTATATTCTGGAAGCTTTTTCCAAAGGAAGTAAGGAGGAATCAAACACCCAGCTTAGGAAACCAGGAGCAGACAAAACTAGCTCCACTGATTACAGTAAAGAACTAAATTTAGCCAGAGTATACTACATGTGTATCCCCAGCAAACGCTTGTTTCTCGCACTTACGGTTGAATGAATGCATTTATCTTCACCTTCTTGGTCCTCCCCTACTTACACCCAGTGTATTTGATATTTTATCTCTGTATGTACTACCTTCCTTTCAACGTACTTTTTGTTGAAAAATCAATAAAATATACGTGAAAGAAAAATGTAAATTTACGGAAAAAATCATGGCATTTTTTATGCTATACAATACTTTAGCATGCTAAAGCTCTATGTACACGAGCCTACCGTGACTACCAGCCGTGGGAAAGTGCAAATCGCAACAAAACCACAGCAAAACGCGGCAACCGCAGTACCTTGATTTTGCGTTTCCCCGTGGTAGGCGGTCAAAACATTCCTATCCTGAACGCGATTCTCTTGCATTCAGGAGAGGGAGGTTAAACCTCACCTAAACGCAGCAGCTCCTAAACTCTGCTAAAAGCCTATGTGTACATGGACACATAGGATTTTATGGAGTTGAGTTTAAGAGCTTTGGCAAAAAAATGCAAAAAGCTCCTAAACTTGAGTTTAGCAGTCCTCGTGTACATGGAGCCTTAAGGATACTTTATAAAACTTTTTACCTAAAATTAACACTACTTTCACTACTTTCAAGATACACCCCCTTTGTAAACAGAATACTATGTAAAAAATTATGCTAAATGCGGCAAAAACACACGTAAATGCAGTACCACGTTTAGATGTTTATGCATTTGATTGGCCAGAGTATTTTCCATTGACATGGATAAACGTAGCTAGCGTTTAGCCGCTTTTATAAGCATTTAGTGTTTTTTGGCCAAAACCTTCCTCTCCTGAACACGATTAGGAGGAGGAACGTTTACCTGGCCCTAAACTCTCCTGCTCCAATCTGGGTTAGGAGCGCATAGGTGTACATGGACACATTGGGGGTTTAGGAGGGCATAGGTGTACATGGAAACATTGGGGATTAGGAGGGCATAGGTGTACATGGATACATAGGGGGTTTAGGAGCGCATAGGTGTACATAGACACATAGGAGGTTTAGGAACACATAGGCGTACATGGACACATAGAAGGTTTAGGAGCAAATAGGCGTACATGGACACGTAGGGGGTTTAAGAGCGCATAGGCGTACACAGAACCGTAGTGGGTTTAGGAGCACATAGGCGTACATGGACACATAGGGGGTTTAGGAGTGCATAGACGTACATGGACACATAGGGGGTTTAGGAGCGCATAGGCATACATGGACACATAGGGGGTTTAGAAGCACACAGGCGTACATGGACATAAGAGGTTTAGGAGCACACAGGTATACATGGACACATAGGGGGTTTAGGAGCACACAGGCATTTATGGACACATAGGGGGTTTAGGAGCACATAGGTGTACATGGACACATAGGAGTGCATGGACACATAGGGGTTTTAGGATCGCATAGGCGTACATGGACACATAAGGGGTTTAGGGGCACACAGGCGTACATGGACACATAGGAGGTTTAGGAGCGCATAGGCGTACATGGACACATAGGGGGTTTAGGAGAGCATAGGCGTACACGGACACATAAGGGGTTTAAAAGCACATAGGCGTACATGGACACATAGGGGGTTTAGGAGCGCATAGGCATACATGGACACATAGGGGGTTTAGGAGAGCATAGGCGTACACGGACACATAGGGGGTTTAAAAGCACATAGGCGTACATGGACACATAGGGGGTTTAGGAGCGCATAGGCGTACATGGACACATAGGGGGTTTAGGAGAGCATAGGCGTACACGGACACATAGGGGGTTTAACAGCACATAGGCGTACATGGACACATAGGGGGTTTAGGAGCGCATAGGCATACATGGACACATAGGGGTTTTAGGATCGCATAGGCGTACATGGACACATAAGGGGTTTAGGGGCACACAGGCGTACACGGACACATAGGGGGTTTAGGAGCGCATAGGCGTACATGGAAACATAAAGGGTTTAGGAGCACACAGGCGTACATGGACATAGGAGGTTTAGGAGCACACAGGCGTACATGGACACATAGGGTGTTAGGGAGCACACAGGCATATATGGACACATAGGGGGTTTAGGGGCATACAGGTGTACATGGACACATAGGCGTACATGGACACATAGGGGGTTTAGGAGCACATAGGTGAACATGGACACATAGGCGTACATGGACACATAGGGGGTTTAGGAGCACATAGGTGAACATGGACACATAGGCGTACATGGACACATAGGGGGTTTATGAGCACATAGGTGTACATGGACACATAGGCGTACATGGACACATAGGGGGTTTAGGAGCACATAGGTGTACATGGACATATAGGCATACATGGACACATAGGGGGTTTAGGAGCGCATAGGCGTACACGGACACATAGGGGGTTTAGGAGCACATAGGCGTATACGGACACATAGGGGGCTTAGGAGCGCAAAGGCGTACATGGACACATAGGGAGTTTAGGAGCACATAGTTGTACTTGTACACATAGGCGTACAAGGACACATAGGGGGTTTAGGAGCGCATAGGTGTACACGGACACATAGGGGGTTTAGGAGCGCATAGGCGTACACGGACACATAGGAGGTTTAGGGGCACACAGGTGTACACGGACACATAGGGGGTTTAGGAGCACACAGGCGTATACGGACACATAGGGGGTTTAGGAGCACACAGGCGTACATAGACACATAGGAGGTTTAGGAGTACACAGGCGTACATAGACGCATAGGGGGTTTAGGAGCACACAGGCGTACATGGACACATAGGGGGTTTAGGAGCACACAGGCATACATAGACACATAGGGGGTTTAGGAGCACACAGGCGTACATAGATGCATAGGGGGTTTAGGAGCACACAGGCGTACATAGACACATAGGGGGTTTAGGAGCACACAGGCGTACGTAGACACATAAGGGGTTTAGGAGCACACAGGCGTACACGGACACATAGGGAGTTTAGGAGCACACAGGCGTACATGAATACATAGGGGGTTTAGGAGCACATGGACACATAGGGGGTTTAGGAGCACACAGGCGTACATGGACACATAGGGGTTTTAGGAACACACAGGCATACACGGACACATAGGAGGTTTAGGGGCACACAGGCGTACATGGACACATAGGGGGTTTAGGAGCACACAGGCGTACATGGACACATAGGGGTTTTAGGAACACACAGGCGTACACGGACACATAGGAGGTTTAGGGGCACACAGGCGTACACGGACACATAGGGGGTTTAGGAGCACACAGGCGTATACAGACACATAGGGGGTTTAGGAGCGCATAGGCGTACATGGACACATAGGGGGTTTAGGAGCACATAATTTTACTTGGACACATAGGCGTACAAGGACACATAGGGGGTTTAGGAGCGCATAGGCGTACACGGACACATAGGGGGTTTAGGAGCACACAGGCGTACATGGACACATAGGGGGTTTAGGAGCACGCAGGCGTATACGGACACATATGGGGTTTAGGAGCACACAGGCGTACACAGACACATAGGGGGTTTAGGAGCACGCAGGCGTACAGGGACACATAGAGGGTTTAGGAGCACGCAGGCGTACAGGGACACATAGAGGGTTTAGGAGCACGCAGGCGTACACGGACACATAGGAGGTTTAGGAGCACGCAGACGTAGACGGACACATAGGGGGTTTAGGAGCACGCAGACGTAGACGGACACATAGGGGGTTTAGGAGCACGCATGCATATACAGACACATAGGGGGTTATTTACTAAAGCTAAAGTGTGCAAAATCAGGCTCTCTTCTGCATTAGAAACCAATCAGCTTCCAGGTTTTATTGCCAAAGCTTGATTGAACAAGCAGCTGATTGGTTTCTATGCAGAAATGGGACTGATTCTACACTCTCCAGCTTTACTAAATAAAGCCCATAGCCTTTTATTGGGCTTTAAAAAAAAAAAAAACCCCTAAACTCAGGTTTCGAAGCAGCAGTGTACATGAGGCCTTACAACAGCCAATCAGAATGCATCTTTCAGTAAAAATACAAAGTTTGGGTGCTGTAAGCTGTCTTGTATCTCTATTGGGCACTGCTGTTCTATCCAGTGCTCTGCTTTCTATGTTCTTCCAATGCCACCACTAAATAGAGATTGTCTAGTGTATGATAGTGTATAGATCTGTGCCCTGGGAGTCCTGCAGTGGGACTGGATGGTGTCCCGCTCTAGTTGGTGATGACAGTGGTCAGGGATGCGATCCCTGGTCGGCGGTGACAGCGGTCGGACATCGCGGTGACAGCTACCCTGTAGAGGAGGCTCAGAGAGCAGCGCTGAGTGGGTAGGTGGGCGGGGCAGACGGGAGGGGGCGGGCTCGGAGTGACATCTGCAGCAGCAGCGTGGGAAAGCCGTGTAGATCGGGGAATAGATGAGTGTGAGCGGAGAGCGCCCATTGATCTCCATCATCTGATCCTCCAGCCTGGACTCTGCACCTAGCCCTCTGGACTGTACATCGCCTCCCGCAACTTGGACACATCGCCGCCTTTACTGTCCTGTCTTTGGAGGATAATCATTAACCCTCAGTATGAAGCGACCGTGCGATGACACCAGCTCTGACAGCGATCTGGATGAGACCATTGATGTGGGCAGTGAGAACAATTACTCTGGGTGAGTATTGGAACTTGCCATGGACACGTGATGAAGTTTTTGTCATCAGGACCCCCAGGATGGGCTGGGAAGAGGAGCTGTTCCTTCGCTATGGGGCATTGTACGACATGGAATGAAATCTGAAGTTTAGATCAGAGCCATTCTGACTCGATCGCTTATTAAACAGCTCTGCGCACTTCGCAACAGTTTTTTGTGGAAATATTCATTCTTTTAAAGATGCTCTACTTTAATATTCACACACAAAAAATCCAGATGTAATATTATTGCATAAGACAGTGTAAAGGAAAAGATACTAAAGCTCCCCATACATGTTAGGACCGGATTGTACAATCTCTTACAACCGTAGTGCAGGAGCATGCTTGATTGGAGACAGACGGCTCAGATAGGTTAAGGTTGTCCTCATATTACATAGGTTAGGTAAACCCAAAGTGGCAAAGATTGTATAGTCAGATTATAAAGCCCTAGTGGTGATCATACATGCTTTGATTTTTGATATCTGATCGATGTGCGATGCAATCAAAACCATCAAATCCACAGCCAATCAAATATGCATAACCTCCCTTCCAATCCGTTTGGATTCAATGGATTTAGATCGGCTTCAATCAGAGTCAATCATCCAGGGCTGATTGGGTATTAATCAATAAGCATTGATTGGCAGGAATGAGTTGCTTTGGTCATGAATTTGATCATATTTCAATTGATCGGGTTATGAAACTGCTTGGTGAGAACAGAGATGTAAGTGATAATTATCTTATCTTCCAACTTTCAAAACGTATTCCCTGTATGGCATATTGATCAGCTGAGGTGTGTGCTATGGATCACTTATCCCTATTGGGAGAGATCAATCGGAATACAAATCAGTCATTTTTTCCAAGCATGTCTGGCTACCATTAGATTTATCCACTGGATCTTCCTAGTTTCACAAAATGAAACACTAAGTCTCGGTTCCCACTACTGCTACCTGAAAGTTGTGCGACTTTGCCAGGTGACTTGAGTACTACTTTGAAGCAACTCTGAAGCAACTTTTAGGGAATGCCTGGGTAATCCTCCTGTAATGTCGGACCCAAATCACATCAATATAGATGAATATCCGCCTTGGAGGCGACTTCTATTAAAGTCTATGGGCACAAGTTGGATAGAAGCTGCCTTGAAGTAGTCGCTAATTAAGACAGCTCTCATTGACTGACATGGGATTTCACATGTCATGCGACTTGGGGTCTCACAAGTCGGATCCCAAGTCGCAGCAGTGTGAACTGAGCTGAATGGCTCAGTATTAATATATAATATATGTATGTTGCACTATTATGTAAATAGTATTGCTGCAGCCTGTGTCTATGCTGATATAGGAAACCTATGTGGCTTTTTGAATTCGTAGATGAATGCGATTCAATATATTTTACTTAGGTGTCTGCTTATATTTTGCAACTGAGGAACTTATTAAGGACAGCTCCTGTGTTGAATAATTAGGTAATAATTGCATGAAAACAGACCAGCTTTACTCAAAATAAATAGATGTTCAGTCCAGCTGAATGTTCCAGTGCGTAGATCAATATCCACTCTGCAAACGTTAGTTGAATAAAGGCTTAATTTATTATGGTATTCAAAAAAATTCTATATATATAATATGCAGTGGCAACAGCCAATAAAATAGGATTTATTTTTAATTTGTAACCCCAAAAAAAAAAATATTATGAATTTAGTTTTTTTGTTTTTTTTCAAATTACAAGTGGAATATAGGGTACTGTTTAAATGGCTAAAAGTGTATAAAAGCAAGCGATTTTTTTAACTTCACAAGTTTTCGATGCTTTTGTGTGTGTACTTCTTGTGTCTTGAAGTTGGACGTGTCTGTGCATCCACTGACTAGCTTATCTGCTAGTCTCCCTTTTCAGTTTACAGGCAGTTAGGGACAAGAATGTCATCCTTTCCCCAGTATCTATAAGGAATAAACCACGGCAGAGTGGGCATGTGTCCTGCCAAGAAAGTTTAGCAATTCCCTCAATGTAGAAAAGTCCTGGCTGCAGTAGGAATCAACCTAACCCTCTTGTATTGAACTGTATTGTTGCCGTATTGTCTGCCTTTATATTGTAAAGCGCTGAGCAAACTGTTGGCGCTATATAAAGCCTGTATAATAATAATAATATATGTGTATATACTGAAGTTACATCTTTGATTTATGAATTTTCTTACCTTTCTTATACCCTATAGATGTCATTTTAGTGAAGTGTAGCAATGATATCAAAGATGAATAAAGTGTTAGTCTATTAGCCCCGTTTATCCAAGCGACTTTTGGGGTGTGCGTCCTCTGGAATATATTAGGTTATCGCACATATTTATTATTATTTATTTATTACAGGTACTTATATATCGCTGTCAAGTAATGCAGCGATTTACATGTATATTGTACATTCACATCAATCCCTAACCCTAAAGGGGTGTACAATCTAAGGTCCCTAACTCACATTCATACAAACACATACTAGGGAAAATTTAGACAGGATCCAATTAACCTACCAGCATGTCTTTAGAGGGTGGGAGGAAACCGGAGTACCCTGAGGAAACCACACAGGCACAGGGAGAACATGCAAACATCAGGCAGGTGATGCCATGGTTGGGATTCAAACCAACGACCCTAGTACTGCCAGGCGGAATTGCTAACCATCACAAGTATTACAAAAAATATGGGGTAGTATTTTCACAACATTAAATATATTTTCTGACACTGTCTAACTGTCATTTCACTGGATCAGATTGCTCTGTTATAAATAGATCGCTCCTATTTTTTTTTTTTTTTTGTGATATCTTGTCAGATACTGTTAATGACAGTTAATGAATCTCAGTCTGTCACCTCATCACATATGGCAGGAACTGTGAATCATTTCAAGAGGGATTTCCAAAGTCTGCTGTGATCTATATCATCCAGACTAGGAAACCAATCCTTATCTGTCACAGGCTGCTCATTGGAAAGATGCTACTTCAGATATTAGCCATTGGTCTTCTACAGAGAATACCTGTAGGTATTACTATAAAATGTGACCAGCAAGAAAAAGAAAATGATCATTCAAATGTTAATTTTGTAGTACTATTATATTTGTTATAACTTTGTAGAAATGCACTACTTCTATCCACTGCAAGTAGGTAAATAAATTAGAAGAAGGTAGGATAGGGAGTGATATGTGCATCAGCCAATCAGCTAAACTTATCCAACAGGTTGGTACCTTTCTTTGCAACAGGTATCAATGACAAAACCCAGAACTGTTGCTCATAGTAGGTTTGTTTTGACTTTCAAAGTGGTGAATCTAGTTGGTAATGGCACCAGGTTCTTGGGTCCTGTTTTCATATGTCTATAGATAGATAGATAGATAGATACATATGTGTGTGTCCTATATACTATATATGGAATTAAAAATCTCTACTCTATTCCATCTCTGATTTCAAACAATGCACATAATCGGAGATGGAATATAAAAGAATTTCAAGTACAAGATTTGCAAACTAAAGTCTTTTTTACATGTTTCCCTAGAGCCCACTTAAACCTTTTTTTAAAAATTGTATATATTACCAATGCAGTAAATAGTTTAAAAAATATAACCCAGCACAATCAATTCATATGGGGACCTCCCGTAATAGAGATTTTGTAGCCACTTTTTCTTTTAAAGGACATTTATTCTGTATAATATGACATAACTTTTCATGTTATACTTCTAAATGGGAACACGGATTATGATTCTAATGACTTATAATTAAGTTAGGATTGCATTTTGGGCATTGCATGGCTCCTTCTTGCAGAGGATCACAAAGCGGAGTCTTCTCCATCTGGTAAGCGTAAGAACAACAAACTCCCTGACACTCTTGACTCTTGTTTTACTTTTCTCTTCTTTTCTTTTTTTCACAGACATAGCAGCGGCTCATTAATTCGTTCAAACTCGCCGACAACAACATCACAGATAATGGCCAGGAAGAAACGGAGAGGGGTAAGAGCAGTGTGGTTTTAAATATTGTTTTTGAAAGCAGAAAATTGTAAGAACTAAAACTGGTGATTTGTACAGCTTCCATGAATGAATTGTTTTATATGCTTTTTCTGGTTGCTGATGCTGTTGTTATTGTAGTTTTGCTTTACTGAACACATTTGTAATTGTGTGTGCATTTGTGTTTAAGTCTACAAAGTCAATAAGGAGTGTAGATGGAAATTCCTAATTCAACTCCTGATGGCAATGGAGCTGATTTACTAAGGAAGTAGAGAATATTCACTTAGCTTGGAGAATAATGTGAAAGTATGTTCATTTTAAATAGCCAATCATGTACAAGGCAAATTGAGAAAAAAGGGATTTCTATTGGCTGATTAACGTGAACACGGATTTAACTTGTTTGCTGTGGTGAATGAAAATGTTCTGTGCAAAGTGAAATCTCTTCTTTAGCAAATTGGCCGCATTGAGTCATAGGGGTTGATTTACTAGAACTGGTGCACACAGAATCTGGTGCAGCAGTAGCCAATCAGCTTCTAACATCAGCTTGTTCAATTAAGCCTTGACAATAAAACCTGGAAGCTGATTGGTTTCTATGTAGAGTTGCACCAGATTTTGCACGCACCAGTTTTAGTAAATCAACCTCAGAGTGTAACAACATAGAAACAAATCAGAATAAATCGTTCACTGATCTGACGGCAGCCAAAATAAATAATGTTGACTGTTGTGGGTTATTGCACTTTACACTATATCTTTATTCTCTGCTTTATTTATTTTGGTTAAAATTGCTGATTTTTATGTGTTATTACAATTTATCATTGTAAATGACAGGGGTAGGGCTGGCCATAAACAGCCAGATCTCATCCCAATCTGACAGCCCAGTGCGACACTCAGATGAGAATCAGGCAATTTATGGGTACTCCTAACAAGGACTTCCATCCTAAAAAGCCTCCGTTATCCTTAACAGAGTTTTTCCAACTTTTTGAAAGACTTCTCTGTGATTCAGTGATGTCCAACATTAGATGAAATGGATAGTCTAGATCCAGGCTCCGAGTTGCAAATCATTCTTTATGCTCTCCTCTGCCTTTATACTGTATATCAGATAATTACAGATTTTGATGACTTGTTCTTCAACTTTTTCTCCTGGCAAGATCTGTCAGTTCAGAATTTGGAAATGTATTCAGTGGTTATGCCATAAAGGAAAGGCAAGCACCAGTCTGTCTGTGCATACCAGGGGCGGACTGACAACTCATGGGGCCCCCGGGCAATAGGGGATCATGGGGCCCCTGTGTACTTGCCCAAACTCAAAAAAGCCTATGAAAAAGGTACCAGGGGCATCTCATGGGGCCCCCTACTGACCCCAGGCCCTCGGGCAGTGCCTGAGTTTCCAAATGGTCAGTCCGCCCCTGGTGCATACTAAGGGGGGGATTTACTAAAAGTGGTGCACCCCGAATCTGGTGCAGCTGTGCATGGTAGCCAATCAGCTTCTAACTTCAGCTTGTTCTATTAGGCTTTGACAATGAAACCTGGAAGCTGATTGTCTTTTTTGCAGAGCTGCACCAGATTTTGCACTCTCCAGTTTTAGTAAATCTCCCCCTATATGTCAGAGGGAATTTTTGCTAATGAGCAGCATTCATGCCATGTGTGCCCTGTATCCTTGTACAAAGTCTGTGAATGGGCCTAGGACATCATAGGGCCCAAGTACATTTGCAACTTCTAATTGACGTGCACGTTTATACAGAATAACAGACCTTCCATCACATTTCATAGTTTCAAATATTTTATCTAAAATCAGAAATCCATGACTAAAGAAGGTCCTAAAATATTTTATGATTGTGGTTTGAGGGGGGTTCAAAGCTTGGGCTTGGGAACAAGACATTTTAGGTTTTACTTAAGATGGCCATACACTATACAATTATAATCACACAGTTATTAAGTACAACCTTTGTACAGCCTCATTTACATTTACCAAAACTATTTAACACGGAGACATACCCAAATTATCTATTGAGTAAGTAACTATGCACTGGAATGGCAGACAGAGCTTACATATTTAATACTAATCTGTAGCTGTGGGGCAACACAGACATTTCTTTTTTCAGGCATACTGGTCTCTATAGAATTGAGTTCTTAACCATTGGTAGGTGTTGTGTGTTAAGGCAGTACAGAACGTGATATAATTGTAATGTAACAATAGATGTTACGTTGGCTACGTGCCCTGGAAATGTTTTCTCACATGTATGCACATTAAATAAAAGTAGTAATTTTTAAGGGTTTTTTTTAGTTCTATCAAAGACAGATCTTTACCTACTAGAATAAAACATCAGTTGGAAAGAACTAATTTACTGTGTTGTTAGTTTTTCCATATATATACTGTATAATTATACAGATATGAAATAATTATCAATAAATTGAAAGAATTGGTCAAAGTAAAAAAAGGTAGAAATATTTTAAATATATTATAATAATAATAATTAACTTTATAATAAAATGATTTGCATTATTGCTACTAAAATGACTCCAATCAAATCCCCTGTTTTTTAAATACATCAACATATCTTTAAAAATGTTTCAAACACAGAAGACAGGAAGGCATACACAAAAGAACAAATAAAGAACTGGAGTAATAACATAAAAAATAAATGGTGTCATTAGTAAAGTATCAGTACTAAAGTATTTAGTAGTACCAATGGTTCATTGAAGCCAAATACTTATAGTGGTTCAAACATTGGTTTGTATATATGTATATATTTATGATTTTTAATCTGAGCCATTTGGCTTACATAACATATCAGCTCCTATACCTGATTTACCTTTTATATATTTTTTTTTTCCAAAAAAAGTTTTATTGAAATATGAAAGGCATAACAAGTCATATACAGATACGGATCGCAGTCCGCGCATGTACCTCTTACATGTTCCCCCGTAACGCAGACGGGATACCTTTTATATTTAATCAAATTAGTATTTATTTTTTTTACTACATGTGTTATTTGTGGAGCTGGATATTCTTTGAAAATTTTCTGTTTGAGCTCATGGTTTTTGGTAGAATACCTTATAATGTATATTAAAACATTACATAATGCATTACAAAGTACATAGAATGATTCAGTCCTTGTCCCATTAAGAAGCTCACAATATGATGCTCTCACACACTAAAGCTGAGCATTGACGAATTGAAATCACGCCGGTTTGGCAGGAACCATCTGAATTTTGATCCATCTATGGCAAGGCTGGTAGTACTGAAGTCAATCTATCGACTGACTCTAGAACCACTAGCCTGTCAAGGTCTTTTTTCACCCACAAGCAGTGATCATTGTATTTTGGCAATGGGGAAGGCTCCCTGCGCTCCTCACCGGCAGGACACAATAGCACTGCGGGGGGGATTCCCCCTTCAATCCTAACTGTGTTGAGAATCAAGCTATTTTCTCTTCTTCAACCTGTGGTTGAAGTAAAAAAAAGTTACATAATGTATGGCCTGCCTAAGGCTGGGTTTACATCTATGCATGTGCGGGACTGCATGTAAATTGCACAATTTCCTGCACCCCACAGCAAAAATGTGGTGCATTTAGCAGACGCATGGAGGTGCGTTTAATTCTTAAAGGTACACCCAGGCACTGGAAACCACAGGGCACTTTCCCATGATGGGAAATTTACAGCACTATGCGGTTCCCTGTGGCTGCGATTTTAGAATAGGAACAGGGACCTTTTCCCTGCGTTTCCGCAAGTACAGCAGGCCATTCAGATTAATAGGCTGCAGGGAAAACACAGTAGTGGGAACCTAGCCTTTGCCCAAATTGTTTGAAAGGATGTTACTTATCCTCCGTAAACACAGGGAGGACTGATTTATTAAAGGCAAATAGGCTGTTCACTTTGCAAGGGAATTTGCCCCAGAGCTTAGAGAATGAGGAGAAGCTCTACTTTCTTCCATCACCCAATCATATGCAAGCAAAAATGCTGTTTTTGTTTTCCTTGCTCGTGCGACACAAATTTCTGGGGAAGCTTCCCTTGCAAAGTGAACAGCCCATTTTCCTTTATTAAATCAACTCAAAAGACTCTTTGCAAGTAGTGTTCTAGATGTACACTGAGCTGAAAAGCAAAACATACCCATAATGTTAGATTTGCCCCCAATGATTGGTTATCTGATAACTGATTAAGTAAAATACAAGAAGCAGCGAAAAAGGCAGAGGAAGAGCAGATCCACAGAATTAATTAGAAGCAGGGATATCCTTGCAATTCAGGCGCTCAGGTACAGGTTCCTCTCCAGAACATCCTCAAAAGAAATGTGAACACAGTAGTGACATCACCAAACTTCACTCCTAATCTTGTGACTAGCAATCAGGGGGCCTTAGGTGATCTTACACTGCAAATATACGCCTACAGAACAGGAGTATCAGGACACAGTCACATACAGTATAAGAAAGTCCACTTCTATCTCTTCTATCCAAGACAAATGGTACATTTTTCACATTATTGCTAAGGCACAAATAACATTTCTAGATGTTCCTTAATGTTATCAAATCTTCACTTTTTGAATTCAGGTCTACTTTAAAGTGGTTCCAAGATCAATACATTTTTTTCCCTTTATGCATTCCCTTCATTAAATCATAAAAGTTTGCTATGGAAAACTATGGAACATATACATCATTGTAAAACATACTAACGCATATGCATTAAAGGGAAGGCTTGATTAATTATTTCCAAACATAGGAGATAAATATCTGTGTTTCTCATTATATATAATCGCATTCCAGCTGTCATGATTTCAATGCTAGGAAGGACATAAAGTAGGCATCGTATTGGTTGCTACAAACATATTCTGAAAGTTTCTTTGCTCTAGTTTTTTTAATCAGAATGGGCTTTTTGACTTATTTTTAGTCTTCTTGCGAAATACAATTTTAAATGTGCTTTAAGGATTCTTTATTAAACCGTTTTCTTCTTGAAGCTTCTTAATTAGGACTCCAAATTATTGCATGTTTGAAATTTGCATGGAAACTTCAAGAACCTTCCTGCTATAAACATGTAATGAGTTAAGGTTGCTCTCTTGTTGGTTTGTCACACATTGTTTTTTTTTTTTCTAACAGATTATAGAAAAACGCCGGCGAGATCGTATCAATAACAGCCTGTCTGAATTACGGCGGCTTGTGCCGACTGCTTTTGAGAAACAAGTAAGTCATTTCTTCAAAAAGTTTTTTTTTTTTTTCATCCGTTCTACTGTACCTCTGATCTAAAATTGTTGGTTCTCTTCAAGGCTCATTAAAATAATATTGCATGTGGCCTTATCTGGCACCGAACTTGCTTTTCAATTAAATCCTTTGTTGTGGTAAAACTGTTAAAACATAATCCAGTCATGAAAGTGGGGAAGAAATATTTCCAGTACAGTTGTTCTTTTCCCTTAGGGATAACATCGCTCATGATGCCTCAGTTCCCCTCAAGAAAATATTGTGGTTGTTTAAACACAGAATAGAACCTATTGTTTTCCCTATGTGATAAATTAGCGTTGTATTCCAAATTTTTTTTTTTTAGTCACTGCTGCCGTGTGTTGGTGGCGGCTCACTCTTGGAAGTTGGTTTACAAGCCATATTTGTGTTTCTGTTAGTTCTGGAGCCACTGAACCTAAATTATATATGTAGATAATAGCGGTATATACAGTGTATACTTCTTGTATATACATATATGTGTGTGTGTGTGTATTCTTGTACATATATACAGTGCCTTGAAAAAGTATTCATACCCCTTGAAATTTTCCTCATTTTGTCATGTTACAGCCAAATACATAAATGTATTTTATTGGGATTTTATGTGATAGACCAACACAAAGTGGCACATAATTGTGAAGTGGAAGGAAAATGATAAATGGTTTTTTAATTTTTTACAAATAAATATGTGAAAAGTGTGATGTGCATTTATATTCAGCCCCCCTAAGTCAATACTTTGTAGAAACACCTTTCACTGCGACTACAGCTGCAAGTCTTTTTGGGGATGTCTCTGCCAGCTTTGCACATCTAAAGAGTAAAATGTTTGCCAGTTCTTTTTTACAAAGTAGCTCAAGCTCTGTCTGATTGGTTGGAGAGCGTCTGTGAACAGCAATTTTCAAGTCTTGCCATAGATTCTCAATTGGATTTAGGTCTGGACTTTGACTGGGCCATTATAACACATGAATATACTTTGATCTAAACCATTCCATTGTAGCTCGGCCTGTATGTTTAGGGTCGTTGTCCTGCTGGAAGGTGAACCTCTGCCCCAGTCTCAAGTCTTTTGCAGACTCTTAACAGGTTTTCTATTAAGATTGCCCTGTATTTGGCTCCATCCATCTTCCCATCAACTCTGATCAGCTTCCCTGTCCCTGGTGAAGAAAAGCATCTCCACAACATGATGCTTCCACCACCATGTTTTATGGTGGGGATGGTGTGCTCAAGGTGATGTGCAGTGTTAGCTTTCTGCCACACACATAGCGTTTTGCTTTTAGGCCAAAAAGTTCATCTAACCAGAGCACCTTCTTCCACATGTTTGTTGTGTCCCCCCACATGACTTCTCACAAACTGTAAATGAGACTTCTTATGGCTTTCTTTCAACAATGGCTTTCTTCTTGCCACTCTTCCATAAAGGCCAGATTTGTGGAGAGCACAACTAATAGTTGTCCTGTGGAGAGATTCTCCCACCTGAGCTGTGGATCTCTGCAGCTCCTCCAGAGTTACCATGGGCTCATTTATCGTTCTCCTTCCACTTCACAATTATGTGCCACTTTGTGTTGGTCTATCACATAAAATCCCAATAAAATACATTTACTGTTTTGGTTATAACAAAGCTGGTAGAGCCATACTGAAAAAGACTTGCAGCTGTAATTGCAGCAAAAGGTGGTTCTACAAAGTATTGACTCAGGGGTGCTGAATACAAATGCACGCCACACTTTTCACATATTTATTTGTAAAAAATTTGGAAAACCGTTTCTCATCTTCCTTCCATTTCACAATTATGTGCCACTTTGTGTTGGTCTATCACATAAAATCCCAATAAAATACATTTACGGTTTTGGTTGTAATATCACAAAATGTGGAATATTGAAAGGGGTATGAATATTTTTTCAAGGCACTGTGTGTGTGTGTGTATGTATGTATATATGTATATATGTGTGTGTGTATATATATATATATATATATATATATATATATATATATATATATGTATATATATATATATGTGTGTGTGTGTGTGTGTATATATGTATGTATGTGTATGTGTGTGTATATATATATATATATATATATATATATATATATATATATATATACATACACACACACAAGATGGAAGTGGGCTCATCACATAAAATGTGTTACTTTGTATGCTGCTTATCATTATACGTTAGTGGCTATTTCAAGCTGTTGATTTACTAAAAAATCAAGATTTTGCAAAGTGAACAGACCCTACTTCTTTGACTAAAATGATCCCATTGAGCGACCATAATGGGCTTTAGTGGATTGGATAGGGAGTCAGATCGCTTCTCGGCCTTTTGGCTAAGATCAAGTGTAGGATAGGGAGTCAGCTATGAACAATATGGCTTACTAAAGGAGAAGAAGGAAGCCACTTAGCAAAGTGAGTGCTCACTTAGCTTAGTGAATAAGATGAAGCTGTCATAATCTTGAGTCATGTATGGGGAGAAACACAGGACTATTGCTTTCAAATGGTTCAGGAAATCACAGCTTCTTTTTTTCCCATAAACTAACTGAGAATTTTGGATTAAGTAAACTATTCACCATGCTACGTGAATATTCTTTTCTGCTCTAGTAAATCAAAACCCCAGTTTTTGCAGTGTAATAAATACCAATGTCTACTCACCTGTTGTGACAGACATACGATTTGGAAATATCATCAAGGTCTAGAGCAGGGGTGGGCAAACTTTTTGACTTGAGGGCCGCAATGGGTTCATATATTGGACCCGGGGGCCGGACCAATAGTAGATGAATGATGTGTATGTGTCATCCATAGTAAGTATAGTAATATTCCCCCATAGTAACCATAGTAATTAATCCCCCATATAGTAATTCATCCCCCATATAGTAATTCATCCCCCATATAGTAATTCATCCCCCATAGTAATTCATCCCCCATAGTAATTCATCCCCCCTATAGTAATTCATCCCCCCTATAGTAATTCATCCCCCATATAGTAATTCATCCCCCATATAGTAATTCATCTCCCATATAGTAATTCATCCCCCATAGTAATTCATTCCCCCTATAGTAATTCATTCCCCATATTAAGTCCCCATGTCCCCCCTGTGTCAATTCACTTACCTTTGCTCCGCGCGTTCCTCTCGCCGTGTTCCTGCGCCGTTCTGGTGTAGCATGAAAACCTGTCTCCTATGAGGATCTGTCCCCCTCGACGTATCTGCGCATGTGCCAGTTTCAGGCATTAGCAGCCGATCGGCGATCTCCGGCACATGCGCAGATACGTTGAGGGGGACAGATCCTCATAGGAGACAGGTTTTCATGCTACACCGGTCTTCAGGGCGGACTGTGAGAGGAGCCTAGCGGGAGCCTAGCTCCGCGGGCCGGATTAAAAGGTCCGCCGGGCCGTATACGGCCCGCGGGCCGTAGTTTGCCCATTGCTGGTCTAGAGTATCCTACAATGCAGTAGGGTATATTTACTAAAACAGTACATTTTTCAGATTTATACTGTATTAAAAGAATATGTTACCCCAACATTTTATATTCCTGATATGTGTCTGTCTCTTAAAAAGTATCCTGATCTCTTTGTATTGCTTCTTTTGTGTGAAATATCTTGTGTTCCTGCCAGTCCTCCTGCTTTCTTATTTCAAAGTGCCTACCCTAGGCATAAAAGCACATCCATCTCAGCAGGGTCAGTTTTCTAACTGTGCTGGTAGCACAGCCTACTTGTTCTCCAGTGATCAGACTTGTACTGACACGCCCTCCCCTGTAACAACCGTTCACTGGGAAGATCCATGTACTGCCGTTTCTCCACCCCCAGATCTCTAAGCCCCTTGTGCAGTTGAGAACAGAGATTATGTGATCACTTGTTAAAAAAAAAAGGAAAAAAAATTATTTATAATGTTTACATAAATAAAGAAAAAAATGTTTTTATATATATACAGTTGTGTTCAAAATAATAGCAGTCAGACATCACTAACCTGATCAATCACTGTTTTTGGTAGAAATGATATTTCTACATGGCAAATAATTTACTAGCAGGTGTAGTAGAGTAATAGAAATCCAACAGACCCAACAGTCATGACATGCATGCTGCTGATTCTGTGTAATTGAAACACTAATTGAAAGGGGCATGTTCAAAATAATAGCAGTGTGGAGTTCTATTAGTGAGGTCATTCATTCTTTGAAAACAGGTGGCAATTATTGCCCTTATTTAAGGAAGGAAGGCAGCAAATGTTGTACATGCTGGTTACAGTGCATTTCTCTCTGAAATTCTGAGGAAAATGGGTCGTTCCAGACATTGTTCAGAAGAACAGCGTACCTTGATTAAAAAGTTGATTGGAGAGGGGAAAACATATAAAGTGCAGAAAATGATAGGCTGCTCAGTTAAAATGATCGCAAATGCTTTAAAATGGCAACCAAAACCTAAAAGATGTGGAAGAAAGCGAAAAACTACCATTCGAATGGATAGAAGAATAGCCAAAATGGCAAGGACTCAGCCAACAATCGGCTCCAGGAAGATCAAAGCAGGTCTAAAGTTACCAGTGAGTACTGTTACAATTAGAAGACGCCTATGTGAAGCCAAGCTATCTGCAAGAAGCCCCCGCAAAGTCCCACTGTTGAAAAAAAGATTTGCTGAAGAGGTTACAATTTGCCAAAGAGCACATTGACTGGCCTAAAGAGAAATGGCGCAACATTTTGTGGACTGATGAAAGTAAGATTGTTCTTTTTGGGTCTAGTGGCCGGAGACAGTTTGTCAGACGACCCCCAAACACTGAATTCAAGCCACAGTACACTGTGAAGACAGTGAAGCATGGTTGCGCAAGCATCATGATATGGGGATGTTTCTCATACTAAGGTGTTGGGCCTATTTATCGCATACCAGGGATCATGGATCAGTTTGAATACATCAGAATACTTGAAGAGGTCATGCTGCCTTATGCTGAAGAGGAAATGCCCTTGAAATGGGTGTTCCAACAAGACAATGACCTCAAACACACCAGTAAACGTGCAACATCTTGGTTCCAGACCAACAAGATTGACGTTATGGAGTGGCCAGCCCAATCCCCGGATCTTAATCCAATAGAAAACTTGTGGGGTGACATCAAAAATGCAGTTTCTGAGGCAAAACCAAGAAATAGAGAAGAACTGTGGAATGTAGTCCAATCATCCTGGGCTGGAATACCTGTTCACAGGTGCCAGAAGTTGGTTGACTCCATGCAACACAGATGTACAGCAGTTCTCAGAAACAGTGCTTATACAACTAAATATTAATTAAGTGATTCAAAGGAAAGCAAAATCTTCAAACATTTTTCAGTTTATATAGTGAATGTTTGAGTTTGTAAAGAAGAATACAAACACTGCTATTTTTTTGAACAGTCTAATATTCACTTTTCTTCAATTTTTTTTAGAGGAACAACACAAATTTGATATATTTTTCGTAATGTTTTGATTTGGAATAGAATGTGTAGTGTTCCCAATGCATTTGTGTGTATGGAAATAAAAGCTATTAGAAGGATTTTGAGATTTATTCACTTTTTTCAACACACTGCTATTATTTTGAACACAACTGTATGTATGTATGTATATGTATGTGTGTGTGTGTATATATATATATATATATATATATATACACAATTTTAATGACAACTAATAATTTTTGCATAGAATTAATGGGTACTCTAATGCAATGAAAGTCTAAAGTATTGATCCTCAATAGCAAAGGGATTACTTGTCTCATTGCATGTCTTCAAATAAAAAAAAGAGTAAGTTAAGTAAAGGAAACTTACATTTAATTACAATGGGATTAATAATTAAGTAAGAGATGTGAGAGAGCAACATGTAATAAATTCCCTTGTTACAACTACACAGCAAACATTAAATACCTTTAAGAGTAGACTTTAATGGATAGTATATTTTTCAGGAATGCTTTACTAAACAAAGTGTACGAGCAGATTTCCCTTTTACTGCTGGCCACTTGGGATGTACTTAGTCATTGTGCTTTGCCTGTAGTAAAATTAACAGCTTGGTGCATCAAGAGAGGAATTATCAACAATGAACCTGTGAATACTCATAAAAGTTCAATAAAAATCAATAAAACTTCATTTTGTTTTGGATGTAATGGGGAGGGTTAGCACCCCTGTCAAAGTGCTGTCCATGTGGCTGCTGGGACGATTTATCCACACTTCCTGTCCCAGAGCTCACCAAGGGAGTTAAAGTGTTACTAAACCCATGACTCTGCATTCAATCTATGGAAATGAAATGCAATTGGAAATGCAATTATTTAAGTAAATATAAACTGCTAAATATCTTTTCTCATCAGCAGTGTATAGCAGTCTTGTGACTTCTATCAGTGTTCAGCCGAGCACTGGTTAATCATGTAGAAGTTTTCATTCGCTGTTGACTGTCCTATGAGGCTGTATGATCCCTGACCCTCTGTCTGGACAGTGCTGATTGGCCCTGTGCTGATCACATGCACCCTTCCCCCCCCCCCCAAAAAAAAAATAGAAATACACACCAAAGTATGTGCAGACTTGCCACTAGTGTTCTAACTATCGCAGATGGATTGGGGACAGCAAAGGAAGAGGGGGATCAGAGAAGACAGGATCAAACAGCCTTATTACACAGTGTGGAGAATTAACCTCTTAGGTTCCACAGTGAGTATAACCAGCATTCTTTACTGCATATACAGACTGATTTTACTGTTGTGGGTTTAGTGACACTTTAAGGTATTCTATCCATCAGAAACATATAGAGCATTAAAACCAGACCAAGGTTGTCATACTCCATTGAAGAAAAAAACATCCAAGATGTGATGGGACTTTAATCTTTTTTCATCTGAAGGTTGTGCCAAAAGTAATACAAAAGTGGACTCGCCTATTTTTGTTAACTTACTTAGGTCATTCAAATTTCACATGTTGGTAGAGAAATTCCTCCTTTATAGTAAATCATATTCTTCTTCGTTTTCATCGCAGGTAAATAATAGATTCCAAGCAGAAGCAATGTGCTGGAACTGGGTTCCTACAGTCATTGTTGTCAAGTGTGTCATCTCCATAAACATTCTGTAGCATTCTGTGGACTTCAGACAGCCTGCATCCCTCCTTTGTCAAAAAATAAAAAATTATAGCACTTTGCTCTGCTTGGAATCCATTACTATAGAGGAAGAGTTACGCTACCAGCATATGAAATTTGAACGACCCATGCAAGTTAAAAAAGTTATACTTTTGCACTACTTTCAGTAGGCCCTCATATAAGTAGTGAGAAGAGAAAAAAAATATTTGGTTGGCCCACTGGCTAAAGGTTAGGCTGCTCACAACAGACAGGGATACCCTCCAGCCAATACTGGTCAGGTTACAGAAAAAACATACCGACAGAAGGAGCACCAGACTAAATGATAGAAGAGTACAAACTGATTTATTGGTTTGCACTTTTAGTGGTAATTCTTCACGCTTCATCCAAGAGAACATATTAGAACTGCAGGAAAAACTATTTAATGGGCAGTCAATCAGCAATGAAAATGGGTTCCAACCCTTCCCAACAGGACTTTCAGGACACATTCACATATAAGAAAATACAGTATTGGTTTTCAAGCATAATCCAGGACAAAAAGGTAGCTTTTCAGGTTATTTCTTAGGCACAAACATTTTTAGATGTTTCCAAAAGTTCCTCACTTTTTGAGTTCAGGTCTACTTTAATAATGGGACAGCGCAGTGGCTAAATGGTTAGCACTTCCGCCTGGCAGTACTAGGGTCGTTGGTTCGAATCCCAACCACGGCACCACCTGCCTGGAGTTTGCATGTTCTCCCTGTGCCTCCGGTTTCCTCCCACCCTCCAAAGATATACTGGTAGGTGAATTGGATCCTGTTTAAAATTGGCCCTAGTATGTGTATGCATGAATGTGAGTTAGGGACCTTAGATTGTACACCCCTTGAGGGTTAGGGACTGATGTGAATGCACAATATATATGTAAAAGCGCTGTGTAAATTGACAGCACTATATAAGTACCTGAAATAAATAAATAAGGTTTTCCTGTGGCATACTGTAGCACGTATATTGTATAGCATTGTAAGGTATACAAATGCATGTGCAGTACAAAGAAGGCTCCATTAGGGATTTCTAAAAGTTGGTGATAAGTGTCTGTGTTTCTCATTATAAATAATCAGATTCCACGGATTAACCATTTGGACGATACACTATGACTAGAGTATGTTACTTTCCAACATAGGGGGTGTCCTGCTACATTTGAAAACGTGTGGGATAACTAGTTTGCCACACCTGGCCTGTCGATTTTGGATCTTGTAATAGGCAGGATTCTATAATACATTTCATACGCTAATTGTGTTGTATCTTGTAGTTCATAACTGTCTATACTGGATCTCTTGTATGGTTTTTCCATATGTTGATTCTTTTCCTACTTTACCCATATTGTAAACCAAGATGTGCCTGCGATGAAAGCTCTTTGTATGTAATGTGATAACGACGTAGCTACCCATTGTTGTACACTTGCTCTGGAAAACCTTTAAAAAACCTTATTAATAATAATAATATATAATCAGATTCCAGCTGTCAGGTTTTCAATGCTAGGAAGGAAATAAATAAATGTATCTTATTGGTTGTTACAAACATAGTTTTGTTTAATCAGAATGGGCTTTTCGACCTATTGTTAGTCTTTCTTGTGAAATACACGTTTAGCACAAATCAAAGGTCATCACATTGTCCCTTTTCTACAAAAAAAGTGATTTTTGTTGTCTATGCCCCAATTTTAATAGTGTAAAAAATATATTTTTAATGGGGAGACAATCAGCAATAAAAAGGGTTCCAACCCTTCCCCAATCTGTGTACAAGTTTTTTTTTAAAAAAAGGAGAGGAAGCACCAATTTAAACACACATTTTACAAGAAGATTTACATTTGTAAAGTGATAATGGATTAATTATGGGTCGTGTAAACTGATAATGACCCAATTAACCCTAGATTCCAAAGGCACCAGTGTAGTCAGAGTGCGCTAACTTCTGCTTTATGGATTTCCATGGGGACAAGTAACACAAGACAACTAGGCTCATTTTAAAGCAGACATAGCAATTCAATAAACCCATATAATCTGTTGTCTGCAGTAAAGGGCATTTGTTGATGAGCTGGTACTTGTACCTTCTGTCTGATCCCACGCTTGTTTCCTATGTGTGTCATGGTGGGTCAGGATTCTACATCTGATGCAACAGGAGATGGGTCCTCAGGACAAGGGATGGGACTTTCCTTTCACTTACCAAAGTTGACATGAAAACACTAGAATCATTGAGATTGGTTTATTTAAGGAGCTGATAAAATTCACTCAATAAATCAAGAGAATATTGGTTTCAATTATCTAGTTGTGTGAAAAGCAAATTCCTTTCTACTTATTTCATCTGCACATTATTGGGTATTCAGAATGAATAGGGATTTGCTTTGCATGTGATTTGGATAATTAATGTGAATATTCGCTTGATTTATTGAACAAAGTTTAATTTACTGTATTTAAAGTCGACATGTTACTTAATGCTTTACAGAATGTAATTTTTCCAATGTTGTAGTTTTTACAATTTTGTAAATGCATGAAGTAGAAGAAGCAGCACCTGTCATAAAAGTATATCATAGCCTTTTTGCCTGATCAAGGATCTAGTGTGCTTAACCTCTTCTCCCCGCAGTCTCCTGGGCCTTTAACAGGTTCTAAATGCCGGGAGGTGAAGACGGGCATTCGGATCATGTGACCACTGGCAGTCACAGCGGTCACATGATTAGAAAGCTCCCAATTTCAAGTATGCATCAGGAGCTTTTCCAGTAACTGTGCTGGGAGTGTGCAGGAAGCCCGCTTTCAGCTTCGTAAAATGTTCACATAGGGACTCATGTATGAGGCAACTAGACGTTAAAGCTCACCCTTCGAGAGGCAACATATATGCGTACGGAAGTGGGTAAAGCAGTATTAAATCCAAAAACCAACATTTACTATATTGTTGCATACCTGTAGTGGCTGCGTTACTTTTCATTTTTGTCAGATGGTCATCTGACTAGTTACACATTTCCTGTCTTAGGGTGTCTCTAATATGGATGGAGGAGCAATGGAGCCACACTTGGACAGCAGCATTGTCAGTCTAGGGATAGGGTAGTGTTGAACTGGCAGATTTAGATTTCACTAACAAATTAAACCCAAACTCCAGCTAACACTTTTTAATCAATTTACATCCAACAGTTTTTTATTTCCAAGTGGAATTAAGGTTTTACATAAATGAATAAAAGCTGAACATTGTAAGCACTCCTGTTAGTGTTATATGGTTTGACTCAACCCTCTAACTGCCACTTTTTCTGGACAGCTTGGTCTTTTGAAAAAAATATCAAACTTACTGGCAATCAACAGGTGAAAATAAAGGAAAGAAAGCCTAAATAAGAAAACTAATGTAGCCACCACATCTAAGAATTGGTAAGCTGCAATATAATAAATGTTTGGTTTTGGGTTGAATATTGCTTCTTTATAGAAATATTATTGTAGCATTAATTTAATATAAATTGGTCTATTTGTCATTGTTATTACAAGGTACGTACATCTTATGTTACTATACATTTTAGAGAAAATAAAGGAAAAAAATGTGTATGACACATCGTAACAGCTACATTAACTGAAAGCTGTATTAAACCCAAAAGCAAACATGTATTATTTTGCAGCATACCTATTCTTAGATGTGGTGACTGCATTGGTTTCCTTTTTAGGCTTTCTTTTATTTTCACCTGGTGATCCAGCCAGCATGTCTGTTATTTTTCAAAAGAACAAGCTCTCCTGCAGATGTATTACTTACATGGATGAGACAAACCATTTACCACTTACAGAGGTGCATACAATGATCAGTTTTTATTTTATTTATTTATGTAAAACCCTTATCGCAAAAGAAAAAAAAATGTTGCTGTAACTGCTTATAAAGTATTAAGTAGAGCCTAGCTTCAATTTGTTAGTATATCTAAATCTGTTAGTACATTTACCACTCCCCTCCCCCCCAGAATGTCAATGCTGCTGTCCAAAGGTGCCCCTGTACTCTTTCATCCATAATGGAGGCACTCTAATACAGGAGATGTGTTACTGGCAAGATCACCAGGTGAAGAAAAGAGGGAAGAAAGCCTAAGAAAAGAAAACTAATGAAGCCACCACGTCTAATGATTGGTAAGCTGTAATATATTAAAATGTTTGGATTTGGGTTTAATACCGGCTAAAAAAAAACTGTGAATAATTTTTTGCTTTTTTTTCTATATTTTAGTTCAAAGTACTTCAAAAGATGTCACAAACACACATCAAACAGTGTAAATGCATGCATTGCATCTATTGTATACAAATGTCACTTCTGGATAAAACCCACTGCTGGAAGTGATTGTCATACAAAACCAGATGTATGTGTAGCCACATAAGCCAATATTTGATCTATACAGCAGCATAAGTGCTTCTAATTTATGGATATGGTGCTGTCAACATCAAGTGAAAGTAAACTAGTTAATCAACCCCATTTATCATAGTAGTCACTCAGCTTTTGACTCAGAGAGAAATCATTTTATTACACAGAGCAATGCTTTTGAATCAGACAGAAATGATTGTATTACACAGAGCATCAACTTGTACCATAGTCTGCCTTTACTAATATGGCAGAACCAGGGGCGGACTGACCATTTGGAAACTCAGGCACTACCCGAGGGCCCGCGGTCAGTAGGGGGCACCATGAGATGCCCTTGGTACCATTTTGTAGGCTTTTTTGAGTTTGGGCAAGGACACAGGGGCCCCATGATCTCCTATTGCCCGGGGGCCCCATGAGTTGTCAGTCCGCCCCTGGGCAGAACACCATTATTTTTACTTTGTGATCGCCACAGGCCTTCTGGTTTCACATTTTCTTACATTTCCTTCCATTAACTCCTCATTGCACTACCACGGTCTCATACAAAACTTTCATCACTAATATAACTACATTGCGCAATGGAACAGGCCACTTATTCCCACAAGGCCAGAAACATATAGGCTAACGTTCTCCCTGTAAGCACCAGAGAAATGCCAAAAACCAAGCAAACTGTGAGTGCCGATCCAAGCTGTCATCCTATGATAGTCCCGTGACTCACATTGATTCTGGGTAGCCAGTGCTAAGAGAGCCTTTGCTTGTTAAGTGCACAGTTAAATGAAAAAGGATTGAAAGTAAGACTGGCTTCAGTCCAACTCCTCCCAGGCCATGCCCCCTGATGTGTTTCACCTCGCCCACAGGGTGTAGTCATAAGTCATGTGGATGGGATGAAATGCGTTGGTGGTGACCTGGGCGGAGTTGCTCTGAAGCTTCTCTTACACTTCTGTCCACCTGGGCTGTTTTGTTTTTTGAAGCACATGGTCTCATCCTCCTTCCTTTAGGAGAAATGCCATAGTCCTGGAAACAATACAAAGGAGCATCACTAAAATCTAAAACATGGCCCTGTTTTTTGGACTTTCTTTATTTTTCAGCCCAAGTGAAAAGAGCCCCTAGGACAGAGGGAAACGGTGAATCACCCTGGTGGAGACATAGACAGTAATAAAAACCTAAAGGAGTTCCAAAACTAAAAACAAACATTTGGCTTTGGATACATTTAACCACGTAAAGTCCGGACACTTTCACCCCCTTCCTGTCCAGGCCAATTTTCAGCTTTCAGTGCTATCACACTTTGAATGACAATTGCGCAGTCATGCAACACTGAACCCATATGAATTTTTTAGGATTTTTTGAGACAGATTCAACTTTATTTTGGTGGTATTTATTCACCACTTAGAGTTTTATTTTTTTGCTTTTTTTGGAATGAAAAATTCCAAACATTTTGAAACAAAAGTGTTTTTCTTATAAAATGTTTCAAATATATAATTTTTCTTCACAAATCATGGCCAAAATGTATTCAGCTATCTTTTTAGTAGAAAAAAAAAAATTAGTTTTATAACCAAAAATTATAATTTAAAATTTAAAATTTAAATTTATAATTTCACATTTTTATTTTTTTTTAATGTTATTACTCATGTTTTTTTTTTTTTGTTACCATACTGTCACCCTAGCAGTACAGTGTCACCATAGTGACACTGTACTACTTGTGGGGGTTGATGAAGAGTTATTTTTTTTTTTTTGTTTGCACTGATTGCTTTTACACCCATAAAGGCTGTAAACTGTAAAAGCAATCATTTCTCAATCATTAAA